>NC_091287.1:559465200-559810825 GCF_032444005.1 Ranitomeya imitator | reverse complement strand
TACAGGTGGTCTTTGGAATCCGAGCAGCCTGGAAGTGATTCGGAATCCCCCTAGCCAGGTGGGGTTGGAAGTCTTCCTTTCTGTGCTGTGTTCCATGTCCCTTGTTGCCTTAGGCTTCATACAAGGTCCACTCTCAATCTGTCCTCTAACCTGGACACTACCCACATGGCAGGCAACTCGAGCCTTTTTACAGGTGTCCCTTCTCGTGGTGACTCCGGGCTCTAATCTGCTGCTGTGCTCCAGCTTTCCTCACAGACTGACTGCTAACTCCTCTTCTAGCCAGAATATATAGGGAAGCTACCCTCAAACCAGGTCTAGAGCTCCCCCTTCTGGCCTGGAGTCAGAACAGTGTTGTATGTACGTGTTACCTGTTAAAGGGATCCTTCTCGCTTCCAGCCATGGCATCCCCCTCCCAGTGAGGAAGGCAATACCACTGTGTCAAACGAATTCCTGAGGTGTTACACTTCCATTGGAAAATTCTTCCAGTTCTGTGAGATTCCTGGGGCATCTTCCATCCTCTGGTATTTTAGGTCTCGCCATAGATTTTCAATGATGCTCAGACCAGGGGACTGTGAGGGCCATTGTAAAACCTTCAGCTTGCGTCTTTTGAGGTTGTCTATTGTGGATTGTGATGTGTGTTCAGGATCTTTATCCATTTGATTTGTAGAAGCCATCCTCTTCCTCTTTTCACCTTCAGCTTTTTTAACAGTGTTATGTTTGCATCAAGAATTTTTTTTAAATTTCATTAAATCCATTCTTCCCTCTACCTGTGAAATGTTCCCCGTTCCATTGTCTACAACACTACCCCAAAGCAGGATTGATCCGCCCCCGTGCTTAATGATAGGCGAGATGTTCCTTTCCTGAAATTCTGTGCTCTTTTTTCTCCGCGCATACCTTTGTTTATTAGACCAAAGAGTTCTACTTTAACCTCATCGGCCCACAGGACTTGTTCCAAAAATGCATCAGGCTTTTTTAGATTTTCTTTTACATACTGAATGTTATGGTGAGAACATGTAATGACCAGAGGTCCGAATATGATCCAGTGAGTCACAAACCAAGACCAAGGCAGAAATCTCCAACGGTATTTACTCAAAGGCAAAATAATCAAGGTAATATGGAGAATATTAAGGCAGATGCACCCCAAAGATACACTAGCTCAGCAGCAGCTGAAATCACTGTGCCACTCCAAGGTCTCCTGAGAACTGTATACTACAACAGACTAGTAAGAAATTTACCTAACAGGCAACTAAAAACAGGAACAAGTGTAAATTGAATGTAGTGTTATTAAGGGAGCCCCTGGAATGGCACACTGAGTATAACTTACACAACTCTAATATAAGATACACCTCTAAAGTAACAATTTAACACTCTGAGCAGAGATACCCGGGTATCTATAACTATGGTACCGTATCCTGAGATAGATTTCCTCTCAGGCAGGAATCCGCACAGGCTGTAGCCAGTCCATATCTTCAGCGCCAATAAGTTACAGCAAGCTCCTCTTGTCTTGTCGGCCGATGCCGAGCCCAAACACCGGGGACTTAGTTAGTGGTCTCACGATGTTGTCTCTGCTTCTGTAGCTCCTAGGAATGCTTCCACGACAATCCGTCCGTCTCTGTATCAGCCGTCTGTCCAGACTTGTTTCTCCACTCAATGCACAGGGAATCCACAGACTTCCAAATTCGTACTGGGTTCTTAGTAAAGTCTCAGTCTTTTCTTAGATAAAGGGTTAGCTCTTCTCCAGGAAACGTTAGCAACACAAGTCTCTCACAGAGTTAAACAAAAGGTTAGCTCTTCTCCAGGGGAACGTTAGCAACAAAAAGTCTCTCAAAAGCTTCTTTTCCTCCAAAAACACTTGCAGTAAATCCACACACAGTCTCTTTTTTTAAGATCTCACAGCAGCTTCTCCTTTGCTTCCCGCCTTTTCTCTCTCAGCTCTCACTTCCTAGTTTCACTTCACACACGAGACACTGGACCCCACCCCCCAGCACACATTGTCTCTGGGAGTTTTGCCCTGTCTGTCTTCTGCTGCAACAGGCAAAAACCACAGGGTCCTAGTGCCCTCTCAGTGGGACTACAGTTCACCCTCTTACATGCCACCCCACTAGAGGTTGGCGTCCTCGACATACCTCCCCACTCAAATTCATCTTGAGCATATCGCTGAGGCGGTATTCCTGCCGTAGATCGTGTAGTTCTCCTGAGTCCTACATCAACAGGTGCGACCTTAGAGGGAGCTAGAGTCTCTTCCGTGGTCGTGTTAGTGGGCGTAAGTGGAGTTGTCTCCTCCTGCGGCTCGATGTCCTGTGATACAGCGTCAGGACCAAGCAGTTGACCTGATGCACTCTCCTCAACAACATCCTCCATATCCCCAACATTCTCATCACCCGAGGCCAGATCGGTCACAGGGGGCAAATAAGCAGGCGCAGGAGTAAGCACACCATCAAACTCAAGATCATTCAGAGCTTCCGCCCCTTGAAACATGGCCTCTGGCTCTAGGGGGGTAGGCGCCGAATCTTCAAACCAGCACCGCTGTAACATGTTACGATGCAAATTACGGGTTGGCCCCCCTGTCCCCACCGGTTCGACCTCGTACACTGGAATCTCAGGGTTCACCTGTTTTTTTTATCAGATACGGTATCGCCTCCCATCGATCACTCAGCTTTCCTGACCGTCGTTTTGTCCTCACCAACACTCTGTCTCCCGGAGAGAACAGCTCTGTTTGTACAGGTCGCGTGTCCTTATGGACCACCTGGCGAAGGCGGTCGCCCACCACCTGATGCACCACCCTCAACCGCCGCCGATGCTCTAGTACCCACTCGGATGCAGTCCGAAGGGGGGCGGAGGAGGGATCTGGCATGTTCAAATCCTCAATGTCTCGGCCAGGTCTACCAAACATCAACATGTGTGGTGAGTAACCAGTAGTACTGTGCACCCTGTTATTGTAAGCCCACATCAATTCGGGGAGATACTCAGGCCAGCATGTCTGTTGCTGACTCTCTAAGGACCTCAACATTTGCAACAGGGTCCGATTAAAACGCTCACACGCCCCGTTACCCTGAGGGTGGTAAGGCGTTGTTCTCGACTGCTCGATACCATAGAGCTGGTGCAACTCTTTCATCAGCGTCCCCTGAAAGCAGGCCCCTTGATCTGAATGTATTCTCTGCGGACACCCGAACACTTGGAAGAAATGTCGGCACACTTCCTCAGCCGCCGACCTGGCCGTCTGATCTCTTGTCGGCACCGCTACAGCATACTTGGTAAAGTGATCTGTCATCACCAGGCAATAGGAGTACCCTGACGTAGAGTACCCTATCAACACGTAGTCAATCATGAGTAGTTCCAGTGGAGCTGAAGTCTTAATAGACTGTGTGGGAGCCCGCTGCTTAGGGCTTTTGTTGAGCCCACAAATTCGGCACTGCCGACACGCGTCGGCCACCATCCCTCCCAACTCAGGGCAGTAGAGGACTCGCTGCAACCACTGAAGTGTCTTTTCACTTCCAAAATGGGCCCCCTTCTCATGCGCCTCACGAGCGACCACTGGCCCCATCCCCACAGGAATTATCAGTTGGTACCGATGCTGCAGCTCCGATGGCAGGTACACCTTACGATACAAAAGACCTTGTTCCACACACAATTTATCCCATTGTCGAAGGAGTTTCATTCCTTCCATGGACAACTGAGCCTTGTCCTCTGCACTGGGCCAGGCCTTGTTTTGTACCCAACGGCGCACAAGTGCAACGTCCGGACACTCATCCTGGACTCTTGTCCAATCTGAGGGTGTTTTACCCAGGACACAGGGCATCCCGGTGGCCACCCCACTTGAGTGTACCACACTTTGGAAGATAGGTATCTGCCCCAAAGCTGGAGTTTCAGTATCCTCAAGTTGTTCATCAACATCTTCCCCGGATGACCCAAGGGGCACTCTTGACAATGCATCTGCATTGCCGTTCTCTCGACCAGAGCGAAATTTAATGCAGTAATTGAACTTGGCCAGTCTGGCGACCCACCGCTGCTCCAACGCCCCCAGTTTTGCATTCTCTAAGTGAGCTAGCGGGTTGTTATCTGTCATGACTAGCACCTCAGCTCCTGTTAGATACTCGGCGAAGCGTTCTGTCATTGCCCACACCAGGGCCAGCAATTCCAGCCGGAATGAGCTGTAGTTAGCTGGATTTCGCTCGGAGTCTCTTAAAGATCTGCTGCCATAAGAAATCACTCGTTCTCGGCCGTCCTGCACCTGTGCTAGTACTGCCCCCAACCCATGAAGACTACCATCGGTATACAACAAAAAAGGGGTGTCAAACCGGGCGTAGGCCAGCAATGGGGCACTCGTTAGGGCGGTTTTCACTCCATCAAATGCCTTTTTCTGTAGGGGCCCCCATGGAATGGGGCGATTTCGAGGACCCAGCGCTGTCCCTCTCAAAAGTTCATTCAAGGGACTCACCACTTGTGAGAATTTAGGCACAAACCGCCGATAGTATCCTGCTAGGCCCAGGAAGGCCCGCACTTCTCGCAGGTCACAAGGAGGTGGCCACTCTTGTACCGCCTTAATCTTACTGGCTAAAGGTAGTACCCCATCCGGGGTCACCAGATGCCCCAAATATTCAATCTGGTTTCGTAACAGTTGACATTTTTTTGGCTTTATTTTCAGGCCGTAGCTCTTGAGCCGCCGGAGAACTTGACGCAGCTTCTCTAGATGATCTTCAAATGAGGTTCCGAACACCACAATGTCGTCTAGATATATCAAGACTGATTCAAAATTTAGATCGCCCAAGCAATGTTCCATCAGGCGTTGGAAGGTTCCCGGGGCGGTAGCGAGGCCAAAGGGCATCCGGTTGAACTCAAAGAGCCCCATTGGCAAGACAAACGCCGTCTTGGCCCGATCTTTTTCAGCCATTGGGACCTGCCAGTACCCGCTTGCCAAATCCAACATTGAGAAATACTTGGCCCGACCCAGGGCCGACAGGGATTCTTCAATACGGGGTAAAGGATATGCGTCCCGTACGGTGTGGGCATTCAATTTCCGATAGTCCACACAAAATCAGAGTGTCCCATCCTTCTTGCGGACCAAAACTACAGGGGCCGCCCAGGGACTCCGGATCTCTCGGATCACTTGGTTGTCCAGCATACTGGCCACCATGCTCTTCACCTCTTGATAGAGCGCCGGAGGAATTTGACGATATCTTTCTCTAATGGGTGGAGTATCCCCCGTTGGAATCTCATGCTCAATCGTCTGGGTACACCCGAAGTCCTCTCCATGTCGGGAAAAGGTCTCTTGATGTTCCCACAAAACTCTCTCCAACTGCTCCAACTGCACGGGGGTCAGCTTCTCCCGATCCACTCCCATCTGCTCCATGATCACATGAACATTCCATTCCTCCGTAGGAGGTTCAGTCCGGCCTACCTCGACCGCGAATGTCCAGGATGACTGTTGGTCTGGTCGCAATTCGAACCCTGCATTTTCCGGCACCTTCTCTGCCGGCACGAACAGTTCAGCCAGTATGGTCCCAGCGGGAATTGCAACAGCTTCATCTAAAACATTGATGCATCGGACCGGCACTCGTCCATTCTTCACAATCGCCAAAGACCGGGCCACATGTACCTTGGCAAATGAGGAACCCTCTCGGGCGGGCTCAAGTAGCACTTCAAGCCCATTCAATCTCTGTGCAGCTCCCACAGGCAGCATTAAGAGTTCCTCTTGTCTGGGTCCCAGCAGGATCGGGGCCCTCGAAGTCACTCGGACCCAGCCCACCCGGCCACCTGGGACCGCACTTTTCAGCAAGTCGCAACTCAGCACTTGACGGTGTAGAATTCTCTGTGTGGGTCGGTGTCTTGTCGCACGGGCCCAGTATCGGGGTCCTTCACTGGCATACATCTGGTGATTCAAATCTCGCAGCACGTTCATTCCGAGCGTCACTTCCATCCCTCTTCTAGGGGGGTGATCCACCAGTACTACCCCTTTCTGCCCCAGCTCTTGACCAAACATTTTTAGTTGCATCCACACGATCCCTTTGACTGACAATTGACCATTATTTGCGGCGGTCAGTCGTATCACTCGGCCATCCTCTGGAATCACTAGTCGACTGAAGTATCTCTCATATACTTCTAGAGGCATTATAGTACATTCGGATCCCATGTCAACCAAGCACCTCATCTTCCGCCCTTCAAACTCTGCTTCTATCACTGGACTACATGCAAACAAATCTTGTTCATTCCGTCGAGGGCTTTGTGTGGGTGGGGCCGCTGCTGCTTGCCCTCTCATGGCAGCGGCCGGAAGTTTAAAGCCGGCGACGTGGTTTCTGGGGCTGTAAGCGCCCGGCAGTAATGCGAGATGTGTCCCTGGCGGCCACACTTCCAGCAGGTGATTGTTCCTCGTGGGCGAGGGCTTGACTCATTCTGATAGGACGACCTGGCCATTTGCGGGGTCACCGTTCCAGGGGGTGGGGCAGGAGGTTCCCGTGAGGGGGTAGAGGCGGGATCAACTGTCAGTTGAGACAATTTCAGCTTCAACTCCTTCACCTCAGCACGCAAAGCTTGTACCACGCTTACCAGCCCCTCTCCCCCCGACCCTGATGACCCACCTTCCTCCAGCTGGGCACTGTTCACTGACCCCTCGGGAACATAGGCTGATTTCTCTTCCCTTTCCACTGCAGCTCGGTAAATCTGCCAGAAAGATAACTCTGGTGCAACCCGAGCCATTTCCAACAGTTTGTCCCGGAGAAGTCTATTGGCTAAACCGGTGATGAATTGGTCCCGGAGCAAGCGGTCTACCTCCCGGAACGCCCCCATGGCCCCTGGGTCTAGTCGCTGCATCTCATTCAACATCTCTTGCAAAATATTAGAGTACTGCATCAGGGACTCACACTCTCTCTGGGGACGATTAAAGAATAGGGACCGAAGCTGGGCCACACGCGCTCGGCCCCCCAAACTCCCCTCTAACAGTTCCAAAATCTTTTCTAATGTATCCCTCTCTGATTCTGGGCGCACCATCACCATACGCCTAATATCACCCTCCAGTGCATTTAATGCCAGCTCAGCGCGTAACGCGGGGGTCAAATTACACATGCGCAGAATACTCCGGATTCTCTCAGCCCAATCTTGCAACGCCATATTGCGCCCATCGTATTTCGGCATGTGCTGAAGTAAAGCTCCTACAGGCACATACCCTCCCGGGGTCGCCGCGGCTGCCAGGGGAACCCCAACCCCCGAGGAGGATGCGGCTACAGCGGGGTCATTTCCACCCTCGCCCTCGTCCATGACAAACACTGGATCCTGCCGACTACGCCAAAAATGTAATGACCAGAGGTCCGAATAAGATCCAGTGAGTCACAAACCAAGACCAAGGCAGAAATCTCCAACGGTATTTACTCAAAGGCAAAATAATCAAGGTAATATGGAGAATATTAAGGCAGATGCACCCCAAAGATACACTAGCTCAGCAGCAGCTGAAATCACTGTGCCACTCCAAGGTCTCCTGAGAACTGTATACTACAACAGACTAGTAAGAAATTTACCTAACAGGCAACTAAAAACAGGAACAAGTGTAAATTGAATGTAGTGTTATTAAGGGAGCCCCTGGAATGGCACATTGAGTATAACTTACACAACTCTAATATAAGATACACCTCTAAAGTAACAACTTAACACTCTGAGCAGAGATACCCGGGTATCTATAACTATGGTACCGTATCCTGAGATAGATTTCCTCTCAGGCAGGAATCCGCACAGGCTGTAGCTAGTCCATATCTTCAGCGCCAATAAGTTACAGCAAGCTCCTCTTGTCTTGTCGGCCGATGCCGAGCCCAAACGCCGGTGACTTAGTTAGTGGTCTCACGATGTAATCTCTGCTTCTGTAGCTCCTAGGAATGCTTCCACGACAATCCGTCCGTCTCTGTATCAGCAGTCTGTCCAGACTTGTTCCTCCACTCAATGCACAGGGAATCCACAGACTTCCAAATTCGTACTGGGTTCTTAGTAAAGTCTCCGTCTTTTCTTAGATAAAGGGTTAGCTCTTCTCCAGGAAACGTTAGCAACACAAGTCTCTCACAGAGTTAAACAAAAGGTTAGCTCTTCTCCAGGGGAACGTTAGCAACAAAAAGTCTCTCAAAAGCTTCTTTTCCTCCAAAAACACTTGCAGTAAATCCACACACAGTCTCTTTTTTTAAGATCTCACAGCAGCGTCTCCTTTGCTTCCCGCCTTTTCTCTCTCAGCTCTCACTTCCTAGTTTCACTTCACACACGAGACACTGGACCCCACCCCCCAGCACACATTGTCTCTGGGAGTTTTGCCCTGTCTGTCTTCTGCTGCAACAGGCAAAAACCACAGGGTCCTAGTGCCCTCTCAGTGGGACTACAGTTCGCCCTCTTACAAACGCAGAAGAGGTTTTCTTCTGCTGACTCTTCCATGAAGGCCATATTTGTGCACATTTCTCTGAACAGTAGAAAAATGTTCCACAACTCCAGAGTCTGATGAATCTTTTGCAGTCAAGCAGGGGTTCTGATTTGTCGGTCTAGCAATCCTACGAGCAGCTCTCACTGAAATGTTGCTTAGGGTACCGTCACACAGTGCAATTTTCATCGCTACAACGGTACGATCCGTGACGCTCCAGCATCGTAACAATATCGCTCCAGCGTCGTAGACTGCTGTCACACTTTGCAATCTACGACGCTGGAGCGATAATTTCATGACGTATGTGCGATGTAGAAGCCGTTGGTTACTATGCGCACATCGTATACGATATATGTTACACCATGCGATCATGCCGCCACAGCGGGACACTAGACGACGAAAGAAAGTTGCAAACGATCTGCTACGACGTACGATTCTCAGCGGGGTCCCTGATCGCAGGAGCGTGTCAGACACTGCGATATCGTAACTATATCGCTCGAACGTCACGAATCGTGCCGTCGTAGCGATCAAAATTGCACTGTGTGACGGTACCCTAAGTCTTACCGACCTTATCTTGATCGCCACTGTTCCTGATAACCGCCAGTTCTTAATTACATTTTGAACTCAGGAAAGGACAACTCGAAAGCACTTTGCTATCTTCTCATAGACTTCACCTGATTTGTGGGCCTCCGCCATTTTCAGTGCGCTAGACAGCAGATTAGAAAACCCATGGCTGCTGTTTTTGGCACAAGGTTAGAGGAGACTGGGTTTTATAAAGCTGGGAAATTTGCATCACCTTGCCTTTCCTAACGATGCTAGTGAACAACTCATAACACTAACTGGCTAATTAAGGTCTGAAACCTTGGTCATTTTTAAAATGTAAAAGATGAACATTATATATATATCTATATATATAATTGCCTAAGGGTTTTTCCGTCTGTCTGTCTGTCTTTCTGTCTGTCTGTCCTGGAAATCCCGCGTCTCTGACCAATCAGCGACCGGCACAGCGACGATGATGTCATAAAGGACGCAGACATCCCGCGTCTGATTGGTCGAGGCCGCCATGCCTCGACCAATCAGCAATGGGCACAGTATCGACGTAGATGTCATAATGGTTGCCATGGCAACCATGATGTCATAAAGGTTGCCTCGACCAATCAGCGACGGGCACAGTCTGCCGCGAATTCTGGAATCATCATTGTCCATATACTACGGGGACATGCATATTCTAGAATACCCGATGCGTTAGAATCGGGCCACAATCTAGTATATATATATATTTGCCAAAAATGCAAAGGAAATGTGTCACCTGTAATTTTAGGCCTTTTAGAGATCATTTAATTTTCAACTTGCTTAACTGTTCACGATGACAGTAATTTTGAACAGGGGTGCCCAAACTTTAAGATGCCAAAATTGTGCCTGGAGTGTCCTCTTACTGCTAGAAAAAACAGAATGCGGCACTTGGAGAACACAGCAACCATTGCAAAATATTAATATTTGGGCTGTGACTTTCTCCTTTGAGCAGTGTGTAGAGAGATGCCTAATGCTCAAGGCAGGAACAGGAGTAGTGGAGACCTGGATGCAGCAGAATTGAATAGTGAAGGCCTCGATGTAGCAGAATTCAGTAGTGGAGACCTGGATGCAGCAGAATTGAATAGTGAAGGCCTCGATGTAGCAGAATTCAGTAGTGGAGACCTGGATGTAGCAGAATTCAGTAGTGGAGACCTGGATGTAGCAGAATTCAGTAGTGGAGACCTGGATGTAGCAGAATTCAGTAGTGGAGACCTGGATGTAGCAGAATTCAGTAGTAGAGACCTGGATGCAACAGATTTCAGTAGTGGAGACCTGGATGTGGCAGAATTCAGTAGTGGAGACCTGGATGTAGCAGAATTCAGTAGTGGAGACCTGGATGTAGCAGAATTGAATAGTGAAGGCATGGATGTAGCAGAATTGAGTAATGGAGACCTGGATGTGGCAGAATTCAGTAGTGGAGACCTGGATGTAGCAGAATTAAGTAGTGGAGACCTGGATGTAGCAGAATTGAATAGTGAAGGCATGGATGTAGCAGAATTGAGTAATGGAGACGTGGATGCAGCAGCATTCAGTAGTTGAGACCTGGATGTAGCAGAATTCAGTAGTGGAGACCTGGATGTAGCAGAATTCAGTAGTGGAGACCTGGATGTAGCAGAATTCAGTAGTGGAGACCTGGATGTAGCAGAATTTAGTAGTGGAGACTTGGATGTAACAGAATTCAGAAGTGGAGACCTGGATGTAGCAGAATTCAGTAGTAGAGACCTGGATGCAACAGAATTCAGTAGTGGAGACCTGGATGTAGCAGAATTTAGTAGTGGAGACTTGGATGTAACAGAATTCAGAAGTGGAGACCTGGATGTAGCAGAATTCAGTAGTGGAGACCTGGATGTAGCAGAATTCAGTAGTGGAGACCTGGATGTAGCAGAATTCAGTAGTGGAGACCTGGATGTAGCAGAATTCAGTAGTGGAGACCAGAATGTAGCAGAATTCAGAAGTGGAGACCTGGATGTAGCAGAATTCAGTAGTGGAGACCTGGATGTAGCAGAATTTAGTAGTGGAGACTTGGATGTAACAAAATTCAGAAGTGGAGACCTGGATGTAGCAGAATTCAGTAGTAGAGACCTGGATGCAACAGAATTCAGAAGTGGAGACCTGGATGTAGCAGAATTCAGTAGTGGAGACCTGGATGTAGCAGAATTTAGTAGTGGAGACTTGGATGTAACAGAATTCAGAAGTTGAGACCTGGATGTAGCAGAATTCAGTAGTGGAGACCTGGATGTAGCAGAATTCAGTAGTGGAGACATGGATGTAGCAGAATTAAGTAGTTGAGACCTGGATGTAGCAGAATTCAGTAGTGGAGACCTGGATGTAGCAGCATTCAGTAGTTGAGACCTGGATGTAGCAGAATTCAGTAGCGGAGACCTGGATGTAGCAGAATTCAGTAGTGGAGACCTGGATGTAGCAGAATTCAGTAGTGGAGACCTGGATGTAGTAGAATTGAGCAGTGGAGACCTGGATGTAGTAGAATTGAGCAGTGGAGACCTGGATTTAGCAGAATTCAGTAGTGGAGACCTGGATGTAGCAGAATTCAGTAGTGGAGACCTGGATGTAGTAGAATTGAGCAGTGGAGACCTGGATGTAGTAGAATTGAGCAGTGGAGACCTGGATGTAGTAGAATTGAGCAGTGGAGACCTGGATGTAGCAGAATTCAGTAGTGGAGATCTGGATGTAGTAGAATTGAGCAGTGGAGACCTGGATGTAGTAGAATTGAGCAGTGGAGACCTGGATGTAGCAGAATTCAGTAGTGGAGATCTGGATGTAGTAGAATTGAGCAGTGGAGACCTGGATGTAGCAGAATTCAGTAGTGGAGATCTGGATGTAGTAGAATTGAGCAGTGGAGACCTGGCTTTAGGAGAATTGAGTAGTGGAGACCTGGATGTAGCAGAATTCAGTAGTGGAGATCTGGATGTAGTAGAATTGAGCAGTGGAGATCTGGATGTAGTAGAATTGAGCAGTGGAGACCTGGATGTAGCAGAATTCAGTAGTGGAGATCTGGATGTAGTAGAATTGAGCAGTGGAGACCTGGCTTTAGGAGAATTGAGTAGTGGAGATCTCGTTGTAGCAGACTTGAGTAATGGAGACCTGAATAAAGCAGAATTGTGTAGTGGAGACCTAGGTGTAGCAGAACTGAGAAGCAGAACTGGAAAAGTGAAGAACCTAGCGTAAAAACCTACTATCATAATACTTTATTGACTTTGCTGTTTCGTTGTGCACCTGTTTGACACAGCAACCTGAAATGCTGGAGAAGATGCCAGGAGAGAGGGGCGATGCAGCGCTCTGCACTGGAGCTGGGTTGGGTGAGTAATACTGATAATTTGGGGTGACATTCATTTATGTTATGCTGCGTCAGGTACAGTGCAGTGCATTAGCTTTGCAGCACTTGAGATTTGTGCTGTGACTCGCTGCTGTGAGAGATGGAGAGAGCTGCTATAATGACCGAGTAGATGATCATACCAACGTGTGGTCAGTTTTGTGTGTATGGAAAGGGGTATATCTGTAATTTTGTCCATTTCAGTGAATGCACCGCGCCTTACGTCCTTGTAACCAGAGCACTGACCACAGGTGAAGCTGATAACGTTCTACAGATGCATCGGAGAGTAATCTCCAGCCATGATGGATGTGATTGGCAGCAGTGACATTGGTCGCTGATTGTGTCATGGTCTTCGGCGCATAATTGTACACTGCCCCGCACCCGTCACTCCAGGACCCCGGAGCATAAAATATCATTTAGAAGTGACGTCTTATCAATCAGCCGTGTATGACGTCCAAACAAATAGCGCGCCGCAGGCGATGGAGGAGGAATAATATCTCAGAGAGACGCCAGGGCACCCAGGAATAAGGGCCAAAGGCCGACAGCAAGTGCGGGATACATGGAATAAGAGAAACCCAAAATGGAAAATGTAAACCGAGATCTCTCCTGTATGCTCAGAACCAAGTGGAGGAGGCAGTAAAAGAGAGATCGTGAGAAAGTAGTTAGGACCCTCCCATAACCTAGATCCATATAAAACGATGGAGTACACGTCCATAGTCATTCAAAAGTTACACATTTTATTGTATCATAATTCACCAAAAATATATATACAAAAATGTAAATCAGAAAGCCAGAAAATAACAACAAACTATTTCAGCAAGGGGAACTAAAGTGGCAAAAACAGAACAGTGTGAGCGTCTCATGATACCATAGTCAAGGAGCAATAAAGTGCATCGTGCATGTATGGGGCAGAGTCATCCTTATAAATACTAAATAGGCCAATCATCCCCACCCCCAGGCTCTTACCCACTGCACGGCATCAAAAGGGTCCACACCGTAGCCCAAAATATCTATTATCTATCTGTTTTATATCTATCATCTATCTATCTATTATCTATTATCTGTGTATTATCTATCTATTATCTATTGATCTTTTATCTATATATTATCTATCTACTTTCTATCTGTTATCTATCTATAATATATCTATCTGTCTATCATCTATTATCTATCTATTATCTGTGTATTATCTATCTATCAATCTATTTTATATATATATATATATATATTATTTATCTGTTTTATATCTATCAATCTATTATCTATCATCTATCTATCTATCTATCCAGCTATTATCTATTATCTATCTATTATATGTTATCTATTTATTATCTATTTATCTATTTATCATCTATTATCTATCTATTATATATCTATATATATATTATCTACTATCTATTATTTATAATTTATCAATCTATATATTATCTATCTATCTATTATCTATTTCTTATCTATTATCTATCTATTATCTATCTGTCATCTATTATCTATCTATTATCTATCTATTATGTCTCTATTATCTATATCTCATATCTATCATCTATATATTATCTATCATCTATCTGTATATCTACCTATTATCTATCATCTATGTACAGTATCTCTCTATCTATTTTTTGTTATCTACCTACCTATCTATCTATCTATTATCTATCTATCTACAGTATCTATCTGTAGTACATAGACACCATCCCTTTAATCCACATTCTGTTTTTGCCTGCAGTCAGCACTTTCCATTTCTAACACTTCCTACCTGTGAATTTGGGGATCCCAATTAGCAGGTAATGTTTCGCCTTTGATATTTCTGCACCTTCTTGGTGATAACAGCTTCACAAACTGCAATAATAGATTGTGATTTCATTATAGGACCTAATAAATAAAAGAAAGACTGCAAAGTTCTGCGGAATTTACAGATCAGAATTTCTGGACGAGGCGACACATCGTGTAGACAGGGTCCGCACACGTGGCCCGATTTATATCAGAAATATTTGCTCTCCTATAATTCACTAAGGTCCAAAAAATGATCCCACTAATGAGAATAACCTGCAGGATTTCAACCATCGATGTTGTGACCTGGGGGGCCACACATTCAGATTGTGGGAATAATTGGGCCACGGTTTAGACATTGACTTTAAATGAAGCCACTAAAAGTTCCAACACAGCAATTTCAATCAAAGCTCAAATTTAAAGACACAGACAGAAATCTAAATCTGCTGAAGGGAAGTAGAATTATCAGAACAAAAACCGCGGGCACCACTGTGCTATAATTAAAGGGAAATGTCACCCCCAAAATGGCATCTAAACTAAGAAATCTATATATATAATTGTCTAAGGGTTTTTCCGTCTGTCTGTCTGTCTGTCTGTCTGTCCTGGAAATCCGGCGTCTCTGATTGGTCGAGGCAGCCAGGCCTCGACCAATCAGCGACTGGCACAGTATCGTCGTAGAAATCCCACGTCTCTGATTGGTCGAGCCGCCGGGCCTCGACCAATCAGCGACGGGCACAGTGATGATGATGTCATAAAGGACGTAGAAATCCCACGTTTCTGATTCAGCGACAGGCACAGTATCGACGTAGATGTCATAATGGTTGCCATGGCGACGATGTCATAAAGGTTGCCTCGACCAATCAGCGACGGGCACAGTCTGCCGCGAATTCTGGAATCATCATTGTCCATATACTGCGGGGACATGCATATTCTAGAATACCCGATGCGTTAGAATCGGGCCACAATCTAGTATTTACATAAGGGAGAATGCCCCTCTGTAAATTATACTGCACCACGCACCCTCCTAACTGCATACTGAAGCCAGGACCTCACATTTTCCATAAAGCCACGATCATGTATCTCTGTATACAGGGAGCTCCCCCTAGTGGTGACTGCAGACAGGATCTTATCATGTATCTCTGTATACAGGAAGCTCCCCCTAGTGGTGGCTGCAGACAAGATCTTATCATGTATCTCTGTATACAGGGAGCTCCCCCTAGTGGTGGCTGCAGACAAGATCTTATCATGTATCTCTGTATACAGGAAGCTCCCCCTAGTGGTGGCTGCAGACAAGATCTTATCATGTATCTCTGTATACAGGGAGCTCCCCCTAGTGGTGACTGCGGACAGGATCTTATCATGTATCTCTGTATACAGGGAGCTCCCCCTAGTGGTGACTGCGGACAGGATCTTATCATGTATCTCTGTATACAGGGAGCTCCCCCTAGTGGTGACTGCGGACAGGATCTTATCATGTATCTCTGTATACGGGGAGCTCCCCCTAGTGGTGGCTGCAGACAGGATCTTATCATGTATGTCTGTATACAGGGAGCTCCCCCTAGTGGTGACTGCAGACAGGATCTTATCATGTATCTCTGTATACAGGGAGCTCCCCCTAGTGGTGACTGCAGACAGAATCTTATCATGTATCTCTGTATACAGGGAGCTCCCCCTAGTGGTGGCTGCAGACAGGATCTTATGTATCTCTGTATACAGGGAGCTCCCCCTAGTGGTGGCTGCAGACAGGATCTTATCATGTATCTCTGTATACAGGGAGCTCCCCCTAGTGGTGGCTGCAGACAGGATCTTATCATGTAGCTCTGTATACAGAGAGCTCCCCCTAGTGGTGGCTACAGACAGGATCTTATCATGTATCTCTGTATACAGGGAGCTCCCCCTAGTGGTGACTGCAGACAGGATCTTATCATGTATCTCTGTATACAGGGAGCTTCCCCTAGTGGTGACTGCAGACAGGATCTTGTCATGTATCTCTGTATACAGGGAGCTCCCCCTAGTGGTGACTGCAGACAGGATCTTGTCATGTATCTCTGTATACAGGGAGCTCCCCCTAGTGGTGACTGCAGACAGGATCTTGTCATGTATCTCTGTATACAGGGAGCTCCCCCTAGTGGTGACTGCAGACAGGATCTTATCATGTATCTCTGTATACAGGGAGCTCCCCCTAGTGGTGGCTGCAGAGAGGATCTTATCATGTATCTCTGTATACAGGGATCTCCCCCTAGTGGTGGCTGCAGACAGGATCTTATCATGTATCTCTGTATACAGGGAGCTCCCCCTAGTGGTGGCTGCAGACAGAATCTTATCATGTATCTCTGTATACAGGGAGCTCCCCCTAGTGGTGGCTGCAGACAGGATCTTATCATGTATCTCTGTATACAGAGAGCTCCCCCTAGTGGTGGCTGCAGACAGGGTCTTATCATGTATCTCTGTATACAAGGAGCTCTCCCTAGTGGTGGCTGCAGACAGGATCTTATCATGTATCTCTGTATACAGGGAGCTCCCCCTAGTGGTGGCTGCAGACATGATATTATCATGTATCTCTGTATACAGGGAGCTCCCCCTAGTGGTGGCTGCAGACAGGGTCTTATCATGTATCTCTGTATACAAGGAGCTCTCCCTAGTGGTGGCTGCAGACAGGATCTTATCATGTATCTCTGTATACAGGGAGCTCCCCCTAGTGGTGGCTGCAGACATGATATTATCATGTATCTCTGTATATAGGGAGCTCCCCCTAGTGGTGGCTGCAGACAGGATCTTATCATGTATCTCTGTATAGAGGGAGCTCCCCCTAGTGGTGACTGCAGACAGGATCTTATTATGTATCTCTGTATACAGGGAGCTCCCCCTAGTGGTGACTGCAGACAGGATCTTATTATGTATCTCTGTATACAGGGAGCTCCCCCTAGTGGTGACTGCAGACAGGATCTTATTATGTATCTCTGTATACAGGGAGCTCCCCCTAGTGGAGACTGCAGACAGGATCTTATTATGTATCTCTGTATACAGGGAGCTCCCCCTAGTGGTGGCTGCAGACAGGATCTTATCATGTATCTCTGTATACAGGGAGCTCCCCCTAGTGGTGGCTGCAGACAGGATCTTATCATGTATCTCTGTATACAGGGAGCTCCCCCTAGTGTTGACTGCAGACAGGATCTCATCATGTATCTCTGTATACAGGGAGCGCCGCCTAGTGTTGACTGCAGACAGGATCTTATCATGTATCTCTGTATACAGGGAGCTCCCCCTAGTGGTGGCTGCAGACAGGATCTTATCATGTATCTCTGTATACAGGGAGCTCCCCCTAGTGGTGACTGCAGACAGGATCTTATCATGTATCTCTGTATACAGGGAGCTCCCCCTAGTGGTGGCTGCAGACAGGATCTTATCATGTATCTCTGTATACAGGGAGCTCCCCCTAGTGGTGGCTGTAGACAGGATCTTATCATGTATCTCTGTATACAGGGAGCTCCCCCTAGTGGTGGCTGCAGACAGGATCTTATCATGTATCTCTGTATACAGGGAGCTCCCCCTAGTGTTGACTGCAGACTGGATCTTATCATGTATCTCTGTATACAGGGAGCTCCCCCTAGTGGTGGCTGCAGACAGGATCTTATTATGTATCTCTGTATACAAGGAGCTCCCCCTAGTGGTGGCTGCAGACAGGATCTTATCATGTATCTCTGTATACAGGGAGCTCCCCCTAGTTGTGGCTGCAGACAGGATCTTATCATGTATATCTGTATACAAGGAGCTCCCCCTAGTTGTGGCTGCAGACAGGATCTTATCATGTATCTCTGTATACAGGGAGCTCCCCCTAGTGGTGGCTGCAGACAGGATCCTATCATGTAGCTCTGTATACAGGGAGCTCCCCCTAGTGGTGGCTGCAGACAGAATCTTATCATGTATCTCTGTATACAGGGAGTTCCCCCTAGTGGTGGCTGCAGACAGGATCTTATCATGTATCTCTGTATACAGGGAGCTCCCCCTAGTGGTGGCTGCAGACAGAATCTTATCATGTATCTCTATATACAGGGAGCTCCCCCTAGTGGTGGCTGCAGACAGGATCTTATCATGTATCTCTGTATACAGGGAGCTCCCCCTAGTGGTGGCTGCAGACAGAATCTTATCATGTATCTCTGTATACAGGGAGCTCCCCCTAGTGGTGGCTGCAGACAGAATCTTATCATGTATCTCTGTAAACAGGGAGCTCCCCCTAGTGGTGGCTGCAGATAGGATCTTATCATGTAACTCTGTATACAGGGAGCTCCCCCTAGTGGTGACTGCAGACAGGATCTTATCATTTATCTCTGTATACAGGGAGCTCCCCCTAGTGGTGACTGCAGACAGGATCTTATCATGTATCTCTGTATACAGGGTGCTCCCCCTAGTGGTGACTGCAGACAGGATCTTGTCATGTATCTCTGTATACAGGGAGCTCCCCCTAGTGATGGCTGCAGACAGGATCTTATCATGTATCTCTGTATACAGGGAGCTCCCCCTAGTGGTGGCTGCAGACAGGATCTTATCATGTATCTCTGTATACAGGGAGCTCCCCCTAGTGGTGGCTGCAGACAGAATCTTATCATGTATCTCTTTATACAGGGAGCTCCCCCTAGTGGTGGCTGCAGACAGGATCTTATCATGTATCTCTGTATACAGGGAGCTCCCCCTAGTGGTGGCTGCAGACAGGATCTTATCATGTAACTCTGTATACAGGGAGCTCCCCCTAGTGGTGACTGCAGACAGGATCTTATCATGTATCTCTGTATACAAGGAGCTCCCCCTAGTGGTGGCTGCAGACAGGATCTTATCATGTATCTCTGTATACAGGGAGCTCCCCATAGTGGTGACTGCAGACAGGATCTTATCATGTATCTCTGTATACAGGGAGCTCCCCCTATTGGTGGCTGCAGACAGGATCTTGTCTGTAATGATCCCAATGGCAGGGGATCACAAAAGGACAAGCACACAAAAAACAGAACAAGCTCTAGGGTGATGGAAACTGAGCTGACCGCGATCCTGAACCTAATTCACAACACTAGCAGTAGCCGGGGAACGTGCCTACGATGATTCTAGACGTCTCGCGCCAGCCGAAGGACTAGCTTCCCCTATTAGAAGAAACAAAGACCTCTCTTGCCTCCAGAGAAACACCCCACAGAAATAGCAGCCCCCCACATGTAATGACGGTGAAATGAGAGGAAAGCACATACGTAGTAATGAAAACAGATTCAGCAAAATGAGGCCCGCTAAAACTAGATAGCAGAGGATACAAAAGTGAACTGCGCGGTCAGCGAAAAACCCTACAAAAAACCATCCTGAAATTACCTGAACTCATGTGCCAACTCATGGAACATGAGGAGTAATATCAGCCCACTAGAGCAACCAGCAACAAGGAATCACATAACTGCAAGCTGGACTAAAACAAAAATAAAGCAAAACGTGGAACAGGAAAATCAAAAACTTAGCTTGTCCTGAAGATTACAGAAGCGGAAAGCAGAGGAAACAAGACACACTGATTACATTGATCGCCGGCGAGGAAATGACAAGAAAGCCAGGTTAAATAGGAAACTCCCATATCCTGATAGAACAGGTGGACACCAGAGACAGCAGAGAACACAAGTCACCCAGTACCATCTGTAACCACCAGAGGGAGCCCAAAAACAGAATCCACAACACTTGTCATGTATCTCTGTATACAGGGAGCTCCCCCTAGTGGTGGCTGCAGACAGAATCTTATCATGTATCTCTGTATACAGGGAGCTCCCCCTAGTGGTGGCTGCAGACAGGATCTTATCATGTATCTCTGTATACAGGGAGCTCCCCCTAGTGGTGGCTGCAGACAGGATCTTATCATGTAACTCTGTATGCAGGGAGCTCCCCTAGTGGTGGCTGCAGACAGGATCTTATCATGTATCTCTATATAGGGAGCTCCCCCTAGTGGTGGCTGCAGACAGGATATTATCATGTATCTCTGTATACAGGGAGCTCCCCCTAGTGGTGGCTGCAGACAGAATCTTATCATGTATCTCTGTATACAGGGAGCTCCCCCTACTGGTGGCTGCAGACAGGATCTTGTCATGTATCTCTGTATACAGGGAGCTCCCCCTAGTGGTGACTGCAGACAGGATCTTGTCATGTATCTCTGTATACAGGGAGCTCCCCCTAGTGGTGACTGCAGACAGGATCTTATCATGTATCTCTGTATACAGGGTGCTCCCCCTAGTGGTGACTGCAGACAGGATCTTGTCATGTATCTCTGTATACAGGGAGCTCCCCCTAGTGGTGGCTGCAGACAGGATCTTGTCATGTATCTCTGTATACAGGGAGCTCCCCCTAGTGGTGGCTGCAGACAGGATCTTGTCATGTATCTCTGTATACAGGGAGCTTCCCCTAGTGGTGACTGCAGACAGGATCTTATCATGTATCTCTGCATACAGGGAGCTCCCCCTAGTGGTGGCTGCAGACAGGATCTCATCATGTATCTCTGTATACAGGGAGCTCCCCCTAGTGGTGGCTGCAGACAGGATCTTATCATGTATCTCTGTATACAGGGAGCTCCCCCTAGTGGTGGCTGCAGACAGGATCTTATCATGTATCTCTGTATACAGGGAGCTCCCCCTAGTGGTGGCTGCAGACATAATTTCATCATGTATCTCTGTATACAGGGAGCTCCCCCTAGTGGTGGCTGCAGACATGATCTTATCATGTATCTCTGTATACAGGGAGCTCCCCCTAGTGGTGGCTGCAGACAGGATCTCATCATGTATCTCTGTATACAGGGAGCTCCCCCTAGTGGTGGCTGCAGACATGATCTTATCATGTATCTCTGTATACAGGGAGCTCCCCCTAGTGGTGGCTGCAGACAGGATCTTATCATGTATCTCTGTATACAGGGAGCTCCCCCTAGTGGTGGCTGCAGACAGGATCTTATCATGTATCTCTGTATACAGGGAGCTCCCCCTAGTGGTGGCTGCAGACAGGATCTTATCATGTATCTCTGTATACAGGGAGCTCCCCCTAGTGGTGGCTGCAGACAGGATCTTATCATGTATCTCTGTATACAGGGAGCTCCCCCTAGTGTTGACTGCAGACAGGATCTTATCATGTATCTCTGTATAGAGACACCCTACCACCCTACCCGTGCCCTCCGCTCCGCTGATGACCTCAGGTTAGCATCCTCAATAATAAGAACCTCCCACTCCCGTCTCCAAGACTTTACACGTGCTGCGCCGATTCTTTGGAATGCACTACCTAGGATAATACGATTAATCCCCAATCCCCACAGTTTTAAGCGTGCCCTAAAAACTCATTTGTTCAGACTGGCCTACCGCCTCAATGCATTAACCTAACGATCCCTGTGTGGCCTATATTAAAAAAAAAAAAAAATTAATTAACTGGTTCATGCAGCTTTACACGAACACCCAAGCCTTACACTATGGCTGGTCCGAATAACTATAGCAATTGTTACCATCCACCTCTCGTGTCTCCCCTTTTCCTCATAGTTTGTAAGCTTACGAGCAGGGCCCTCACTCCTCTTGGTATCTGTTTTGAACTGTATTTCTGTTATGCTGTAATGTCTATTGTATGTACAAGTCCCCTCTATAATTTGTAAAGCGCTGCGGAATATGTTGGCGCTATATAAATAAAAATTATTATTATTATTATTATTATTATTATAGAGGGAGCTCCCCCTAGTGGTGACTGCAGACAGGATCTTATTATGTATCTCTGTATACAGGGAGCTCCCCCTAGTGGTGACTGCAGACAGGATCTTATTATGTATCTCTGTATACAGGGAGCTCCCCCTAGTGGTGACTGCAGACAGGATCTTATTATGTATCTCTGTATACAGGGAGCTCCCCCTAGTGGTGACTGCAGACAGGATCTTATCATGTATCTCTGTATACAGGGAGCTCCCCCTAGTGGTGGCTGCAGAGAGGATCTTATCATGTATCTCTGTATACAGGGAGCTCCCCCTAGTGTTGACTGCAGACAGGATCTTATCATGTATCTCTGTATACAGGGAGCTCCGCCTAGTGTTGGCTGCAGACAGGATCTTATCATGTATCTCTGTATACAGGGAGCTCCCCCTAGTGGTGGCTGCAGACAGGATCTTATCATGTAGCTCTGTATACAGGGAGCTCCCCCTAGTGGTGGCTGCAGACAGGATCTTATCATGTATCTCTGTATACAGGGAGCTCCCCCTAGTGGTGGCTGCAGACAGGATCTTATCATGTATCTCTGTATACAGGGAGCTCCCCCTAGTTGTGGCTGCAGACAGGATCTTATCATGTATCTCTGTATACAAGGAGCTCCCCCTAGTTGTGGCTGCAGACAGGATCTTATCATGTATCTCTGTATACAGGGAGCTCCCCCTAGTGGTGGCTGCAGACAGGATCTTATCATGTAGCTCTGTATACAGGGAGCTCCCCCTAGTGGTGGCTGCAGACAGGATCTTATCATGTATCTCTGTATATAGGGAGCTCCCCCGTAGTGGTGGCTGCAGACAGAATCTTATCATGCATCTCTGTATACAGGGAGCTCCCCGTAGTGGTGGCTGCAGACAGAATCTTATCATGTATCTCTGTATACAGGAAGCTCCCCCTAGTGGTGGCTGCAGACAGGATCTTATCATGTATCTCTGTATACAGGGAGCTCCCCCTAGTGGTGGCTGCAGACAGAATCTTATCATGTATCTCTGTATACAGGGAGCTCCCCCTAGTGGTGGCTGCAGACAGAATCTTATCATGTATCTCTGTATACAGGGAGCTCCCCCTAGTGGTGGCTGCAGACAGAATCTTATCATGTATCTCTGTATACAGGGAGCTCCCCCTAGTGGTGGCTGCAGACAGAATCTTATCATGTATCTCTGTATACAGGGAGCTCCCCCTAGTGGTGGCTGCAGACAGAATCTTATCATGTATCTCTGTAAACAGGGAGCTCCCCCTAGTGGTGGCTGCAGATAGGATCTTATCATGTAACTCTGTATACAGGGAGCTCCCCCTAGTGGTGACTGCAGACAGGATCTTGTCATGTATCTCTGTATACAGGGAGCTCCCCCTAGTGGTGACTGCAGACAGGATCTTATCATGTATCTCTGTATACAGGGAGCTCCCCCTAGTGGTGACTGCAGACAGGATCTTGTCATGTATCTCTGTATACAGGGAGCTCCCCCTAGTGGTGGCTGCAGACAGGATCTTATCATGTATCTCTGTATACAGGGAGCTCCCCCTAGTGGTGACTGCAGACAGGATCTTATCATGTATCTCTGTATACAGGGAGCTCCCCCTAGTGGTGGCTGCAGACAGGATCTTATCGTGTATCTGTGTATACAGGGAGCTCCCCCTAGTGGTGGCTGCAGACAGGATCTTATCATGTAACTCTGTATACAGGGAGCTCCCCCTAGTGGTGACTGCAGACAGGATCTTATCATGTATCTCTGTATACAAGGATCTCCCCCTAGTGGCGGCTGCAGACAGGATCTTATCATGTATCTCTGTATACAGGGAGCTCCCCATAGTGATGACTGCAGACAGGATCTTGTCATGTATCTCTGTATACAGGGAGCTCTCCCTAGTGGTGGCTGCAGACAGGATCTTGTCATGTATCTCTGTATACAGGGAGCTCCCCCTAGTGGTGGCTGTAGACAGAATCTTATCATGTATCTCTGTATACAGGGAGCTCTCCCTAGTGGTGGCTGCAGACAGGATCTTATCATGTAACTTTGTATGCAGGGAGCTCCCCTAGTGGTGGCTGCAGACAGGATCTCATCATGTATCTCTGTATATAGGGAGCTCCCCCTAGTGCTGGCTGCAGACAGGATATTATCATGTATCTCTGTATACAGGGAGCTCCCCCTAGTGGTGGCTGCAGACAGAATCTTATGTATCTCTGTATACAGGGAGCTCCTCCTATTGGTGGCTGCAGACAGGATCTTATCATGTATCTCTGTATACAGGGAGCTCCCCCTAGTGGTGGCTGCAGATAGTATCTTATCATGTAACTCTGTATACAGGGAGCTCCCCCTAGTGGTGACTGCAGACAGGATCATATCATGTATCTCTGTATACAGGGAGCTCCCCCTAGTGGTGGCTGCAGACAGGATCTTATCATGTATCTGTATATAGGGAGCTCCCCCTAGTGGTGGCTGCAGACAGGATATTATCATGTATCTCTGTATACAGGGAGCTCCCCCTAGTGGTGGCTGCAGACAGAATCTTATCATGTATCTCTGTATACAGGGAGCTCCCCCTAGTGGTGGCTGCAGACAGGATCTTATCATGTAACTCTGTATACAGGGAGCTCCCCCTAGTGGTGACTGCAGACAGGATCTTGTCATGTATCTCTGTATACAGGGAGCTCCCCCCAGTGGTGACTGCAGACAGGATCTTATCATGTATCTCTGTATACAGGGTGCTCCCCCTAGTGGTGACTGCAGACAGGATCTTGTCATGTATCTCTGTATACAGGGAGCTCCCCCTAGTGGTGACTGCAGACAGGATCTTGTCATGTATCTCTGTATACAGGGAGCTCCCCCCAGTGGTGACTGCAGACAGGATCTTATCATGTATCTCTGTATACAGGGTGCTCCCCCTAGTGGTGACTGCAGACAGGATATTATCATGTATCTCTGTATACAGGGAGCTCCTCCTAGTGGTGGCTGCAGACAGGATCTTGTCATGTATCTCTGTATACAGGGAGCTCCCCCTAGTGGTGGCTGCAGACAGAATCTTATCATGTATCTCTGTATACAGGGAGCTCCCCCTAGTGGTGGCTGCAGACAGGATCTTATCATGTAACTCTGTATACAGGGAGCTCCCCCTAGTGGTGACTGCAGACAGGATCTTGTCATGTATCTCTGTATACAGGGAGCTCCCCCCAGTGGTGACTGCAGACAGGATCTTATCATGTATCTCTGTATACAGGGTGCTCCCCTAGTGGTGACTGCAGACAGGATCTTGTCATGTATCTCTGTATACAGGGAGCTCCCCCTAGTGGTGGCTGCAGACAGGATCTTATCATGTATCTCTGTATACAGGGAGCTCCCCCTAGTGGTGACTGCAGACAGGATCTTATCATGTATCTGTATACAGGGAGCTCCCCCTAGTGGTGGCTGCAGACAGGATCTTATCATGTATCTCTGTATACAGGGTGCTCCCCCTAGTGGTGACTGCAGACAGGATCTTGTCATGTAACTCTGTATGCAGGGAGCTCCCCTAGTGGTGGCTGCAGACAGGATCTTATCATGTATCTGTATATAGGGAGCTCCCTGTAGTGGTGGCTGCAGACAGGATATTATCATGTATCTCTGTATACAGGGAGCTCCCCCTAGTGGTGGCTGCAGACAGAATCTTATCATGTATCTCTGTATACAGGGAGCTCCCCCTAGTGGTGGCTGCAGACAGGATCTTATCATGTATCTCTGTATACAGGGTGCTCCCCCTAGTGGTGACTGCAGACAGGATCTTGTCATGTATCTCTGTATACAGGGAGCTCCCCCTAGTGGTGGCTGCAGACAGGATCTTGTCATGTATCTCTGTATACAGGGAGCTCCCCCTAGTGGTGGCTGCAGACAGGATCTTATCATGTATCTCTGTATACAGGGTGCTCCCCCTAGTGGTGACTGCAGACAGGATCTTGTCATGTATCTCTGTATACAGGGAGCTCCCCCTAGTGGTGACTGCAGACAGGATCTTATCATGTATCTCTGTATACAGGGTGCTCCCCCTAGTGGTGACTGCAGACAGGATCTTGTCATGTATCTCTGTATACAGGGAGCTACCCCTAGTGGTGGCTGCAGACAGGATCTTATCATGTATCTCTGTATACAGGGTGCTCCCCCTAGTGGTGACTGCAGACAGGATCTTGTCATGTATCTCTGTATACAGGGAGCTCCCCCTAGTGGTGGCTGCAGACAGGATCTTGTCATGTATCTCTGTATACAGGGTGCTCCCCCTAGTGGTGACTGCAGACAGGATCTTGTCATGTATCTCTGTATACAGGGAGCTCCCCCTAGTGGTGGCTGCAGACAGGATCTTATCATGTATCTCTGTATACAGGGAGCTCCCTCTAGTGGTGGCTGCAGACAGGTTCTTATCCTGTGTCTCTGTATACAGGGAGCTCCCCCTAGTGGTGGCTGCAGACAGGATCTTATCATGTATCTCTGTATACAGAGAGCTCCCCCTAGTGGTGACTGCAGACAGGATCTTATCATGTATCTCTGTATACAGGGAGCTCCCCCTAGTGGTGACTGCAGACAGGATCTTATCATGTATCTCTGTATACAGGGAGCTCCCCCTAGTGGTGACTGCAGACAGGATCTTACCATGTATCTCTGTATACAGGGTGCTCCCCCTAGTGGTGACTGCAGACAGGATCTTGTCATGTATCTCTGTATACAGGGTGCTCCCCCTAGTGGTGGCTGCAGACAGGCTCTTATCATGTATCTCTGTATACAGGGAGCTCCCCCTAGTGGTGACTGCAGACAGGATCTTGTCATGTATCTCTGTATACAGGGTGCTCCCCCTAGTGGTGACTGCAGACAGGATCTTGTCATGTATCTCTGTATACAGGGAGCTCCCCCTAGTGGTGGCTGCAGACAGGATCTTATCATGTATCTCTGTATACAGGGTGCTCCCCCTAGTGGTGACTGCAGACAGGATCTTGTCATGTATCTCTGTATACAGGGAGCTCCCCCTAGTGGTGACTGCAGACAGGATCTTATCATGTATCTCTGTATACAGGGTGTTCCCCCTAGTGGTGACTGCAGACAGGATCTTGTCATGTATCTCTGTATACAGGGAGCTCCCCCTAGTGGTGGCTGCAGACAGGATCTTATCATGTATCTCTGTATACAGGGTGCTCCCCCTAGTGGTGGCTGCAGACAGGATCTTATCATGTATCTCTGTATACAGGGTGCTCCCCCTAGTGGTGACTGCAGACAGGATCTTGTCATGTATCTCTGTATACAGGGAGCTCCCCCTAGTGGTGGCTGCAGACAGGATCTTATCATGTATCTCTGTATACAGGGAGCTCCCTCTAGTGGTGGCTGCAGACAGGTTCTTATCCTGTGTCTCTGTATACAGGGAGCTCCCCCTAGTGGTGGCTGCAGACAGGATCTTATCATGTATCTCTGTATACAGAGAGCTCCCCCTAGTGGTGACTGCAGACAGGATCTTATCATGTATCTCTGTATACAGGGAGCTCCCCCTAGTGGTGACTGCAGACAGGATCTTATCATGTATCTCTGTATACAGGGAGCTCCCCCTAGTGGTGACTGCAGACAGGATCTTACCATGTATCTCTGTATACAGGGTGCTCCCCCTAGTGGTGACTGCAGACAGGATCTTGTCATGTATCTCTGTATACAGGGTGCTCCCCCTAGTGGTGGCTACAGACAGGATCTTGTCATGTATCTCTGTATACAGGGTGCTCCCCCTAGTGGTGGCTGCAGACAGGATCTTGTCATGTATCTCTGTATACAGGGAGCTCCCCCTAGTGGTGGCTGCAGACAGGATCTTATCATGTATCTCTGTATACAGGGAGCTCCCCCTAGTGGTGGCTGCAGACAGGATCTTATCCTGTGTCTCTGTATACAGGGAGCTCCCCCTAGTGGTGGCTGCAGACAGGATCTTATCATGTATCTCTGTATACAGAGAGCTCCCCCTAGTGGTGACTGCAGACAGGATCTTATCATGTATCTCTGTATACAGGGAGCTCCCCCTAGTGGTGACTGCAGACAGGATCTTATCATGTATCTCTGTATACAGGGAGCTCCCCCTAGTGGTGACTGCAGACAGGATCTTACCATGTATCTCTGTATACAGGGTGCTCCCCCTAGTGGTGACTGCAGACAGGATCTTGTCATGTATCTCTGTATACAGGGTGCTCCCCCTAGTGGTGGCTGCAGACAGGATCTTGTCATGTATCTCTGTATACAGGGAGCTCCCCCTAGTGGTGGCTGCAGACAGGATCTTATCATGTATCTCTGTATACAGGGAGCTCCCCCTAGTGGTGACTGCAGACAGGATCTTATCATGTATCTCTGTATACAGAGAGCTCCCCCTAGTGGTGACTGCAGACAGGATCTTACCATGTATCTCTGTATACAGGGTGCTCCCCCTAGTGGTGACTGCAGACAGGATCTTGTCATGTATCTCTGTATACAGGGAGCTCCCCCTAGTGGTGACTGCAGACAGGATCTTATCATGTATCTCTGTATACAGGGAGCTCCCCCTAGTGGTGACTGCAGACAGGATCTTACCATGTATCTCTGTATACAGGGTGCTCCCCCTAGTGGTGACTGCAGACAGGATCTTGTCATGTATCTCTGTATACAGGGAGCTCCCCCTAGTGGTGGCTGCAGACAGGATCTTATCATGTATCTCTGTATACAGGGAGCTCCCCCTAGTGGTGGCTGCAGACAGGATCTTATCATGTATCTCTGTATACAGGGAGCTCCCCCTAGTGGTGGCTGCAGACAGGATCTTATCATATATCTCTGTATACAGGGAGCTCCCCCTAGTGGTGGTTGCAGACAGGATCTTATCATGTATCTCTGTATACAGGGAGCTCCCCCTAGTGGTGACTGCAGACAGGATCTTATCATATATCTCTGTATACAGGGAGCTCCCCCTAGTGGTGGCTGCAGACAGGATCTTATCATGTATCTCTGTATACAGGGAGCTCCCCCTAGTGGTGGCTGCAGACAGGATCTTATCATGTATCTCTGTATACAGGGAGCTCCCCCTAGTGGTGGCTGCAGACAGGATCTTATCATGTATCTCTGTATACAGGGAGCTCCCCCTAGTGGTGGCTGCAGACAGGATCTTATCATGTATCTCTGTATACAGGGAGCTCCCCCTAGTGGTGGCTGCAGACAGGATCTTATCATGTATCTCTGTATACAGGGAGCTCCCCCTAGTGGTGGCTGCAGACAGGATCTTATCATATATCTCTGTATACAGGGAGCTCCCCCTAGTGGTGGCTGCAGACAGGATCTTATCATATATCTCTGTATACAGGGAGCTCCCCCTAGTGGTGGCTGCAGACAGGATCTCATCATGTATCTCTGTATACAGGGAGCTCTCCCTAGTGCTTGAATTTTGGACAAAAATAATCAACTATAGTTCCAAGGGTAAGTATTTAGGAGCATTTATGGGACTTTTTGTGTCCCATTCACATTTCCGTTTTTGAATTAGCATCATTAGTGAGATTCAGTCTTTTGTGCTGTTCTCTTTCGTCTCAGGATCCTCCAGGACTAGAGAAGGACTTGTGTCAGGATCAGCGGTGGTGGACGGACGCCTCTGCTCTGCTCGCTGAGTATGAGGAATGGCTCCCAGATATAATGTGCTGCACTTTGATTGCACTTTATTAGATCAGGTTTCCTGTTTATGGACATTATTACTTTCCTCGCTCTCGGCTTATGCTGTGTTATTGTGCAGGAGCCAAAGATTCCACCCCTGAGATAATTCTCTCTGCTCAGCGAGATGCACATGTACATATATCCTCTATATCCGCCATGTTACAGTCCGCACTGGTGATAAACAATCGGGTAATTGTGCTCGGTTTGCTCAGCAATTTAGTGACGATCCCCAAATCCGGCGAGCAGCGGGCGGTTGATGTTTCTTTTCCAGCCCCCAGGACCCATTTAAGGAGCTGGTAGCGCTGATACTGTATACAACAGTCAGAGCAGCTCAGGACCCAAAAACACCCAGACACCGATCATTCATGTTATCGCCATATTCACAGCCACAGGGAGAGACATCAACCTGTGCTACGGGGGCACAAAGCCGCTGCTGTTACAATAAAGGGGGCGCTGTTCCTATGGGGGCGCTGTTCCTATGCAGGCACTGTGTTGGCGCTTTTCCTATAGGGGCGCTGTTCCTATATGGGTGCTGTTCCCAAGGGGGTGCTGTTCCTATAGGGGTGCTGTTCCCAAGGGGGTGCTGTTCCTATAGGGGTGCTGTTCCCAAGGGGGTGCTGTTCCTATAGGGGTGCTGTTCCTAGATGGGCACTGTTCCTATGGGGGTGATGTTCCTATACAGGTGTTGTTCCTATGGGGGTGCTGTTCTAGCGCTGTTCCTATGCAGGCACTGTGTTGGCGCTGTTCCTATAGGGGAGCTGTTCCTATATGGCTGCTGTTCCCATGGGGGCGCTGTTCCTATATGGCTGCTGTTCCCATGGGGGCGCTGTTCCTATAGGGGTGCTGTTCCTATATGGCTGCTGTTCCCATTGGGGCGCTGTTCCTATAGGGGCGCTGTTCCTATATGGCTGCTGTTCCCATGGGGGCGCTGTTCCTATAGGGGCGCTGTTCCTATAGGGGTGCTGTTCCTATACGGGTGCTGTTCCCATGGGTGCGCTGTTCCTATGGGGCCGCTGTTCCTATGGGGGTGCTGTTCTGGCGCTGTTCCTATGGGGCACTGTTCCTATATGGCGCTGTTCCTATGCAGGCACTGTGTTGGCGCTGTGTCTATGGGAGTGATATTCCTATACGGGTGTTGTTCCTATGGGGGCGCTGTTCCTATAGGAGCACTATTCCTATGGGGGCGCTATTCCTATGGGGGTGCTGTTCCTATGGGGGTTCTGTTCCTATGGGGGTGCTGTTCTGGTGCTGTTCCTATGGTGGGTGCTGTTCCTATGGTGGGTGCTGTTCCTATAGGAGCACTGTTCCTATGGGGGCGCTGTTCCTATGGGGGTGCTGTTCTGGCGCTGTTCCTATGCAGGCACTGTGTTGGCGCTGTTCTTATGGGGGTGATGTTCCTATGGGGGCGCTGTTCCTATGGGGGTTCTGTTCCTATGGGGTGCTGTTCTGGTGCTGTTCCTTTGGTGGGTGCTGTTCCTATGGGGGTGCTGTTCTTATGGGGGTGCTGTTCCAGTACGAGCACTGTGTTGGCGCTGTTCCTACAGGGATGCTGTTCTGGCGCTGTTCCCATGGGGGGCTGTTCCTATGCAGGCACTGTGTTGGCGCTGTTCCTATAGAGGTGCTGTTCAAATGCGGACACTGTGTCGCTGTTCCTATGGGGGCACTGTTCCTATGGGGGTGCTGTTCATATGCGAACACTGTGTTGGCACTGTTCCTATGGGGGCGCTATTTATATGCGGGTACTGTGTTGGCGCTGTTCCTATGGAGGCGCTATTTATATGCGGGTACTGTATTGGCGCTGTTCATATGGGGGCACTGTTCATATGCAGGCAATGTGTTGGCGCTTTTCCTATGGAGGCGCTGTTCCTATCTGGCGCTGTCTCTATGCAGGCACTATGTTGACGCTGTTCCTATGGGCGTGCTGTTCCTATGGGGGTGCTGTTCCCATGGGTATGCTGTTCATCTGCGGGCACTGTGTTGGTGCTGTTCATATGGGGGGGCACTGTTCCTATGGGGATGCTGTCTCTATGCGGGCACTATGTTGATGCTGTTCCTATGGGGGCGCTGTTGCTATGGGGGTGCTGTTCCTATGGGGTTGCTGTTCCTATGGGGGCGCTGTTCATATGCGGGCACTATGTGCTAGTGCTATTAATATTGGGGGCTGTTCCTTTGGGGGTACTGTTCCTATGTTGGTGCTGTTTCTATGGGGGCGCTGCCAATATGCGGGCACTGTGTTGGCATTGTTCCTATGGGGTGCTGTTCTGGTGCTGTTACAATGGGGGTGCTATTCGTATGCAGGCACTGTGTTTGCGCTGTTCCTATGGGGTGTTGTTCTCGCACTGATCCTATGGAGGCGCTGTTCCAATGGGGGTGCTGTTCGTATGCAGGCACTGTGTTGGTGCTGTTCCTATGGAGTGCTGTTCTGGCGCTGTTCCTATGGGGGTGCTGTTCCTTTGGGGGCGCTGTTCCTATGCAGGCACTGTGTTTGCGCTGTTCCTATGGGGGCACTGTCGCTATGCGGGCACCTATGGGGGTTGCTGTTCCTATGGGGGTGCTGTTCATATGTGGGCACTGTGTTGGTGCCTTTCCTATGGAGGCGCTGTTCCTATGGGGGTGCTGTTCTGGCGCTGTTCCTATGGGGCGCTGTCTCTATGCAGGCACCATGTTGGCGCTGTTCCTATGGGGGTGCTGTTCATATGCGGGCACTGTGTTGGCGCTGTTCCTATGGGGGCTCTGTTCCTATAGGGGTGCTATTCCAATGTGGACACTGTTTGTGTTATTCTTATGGGGGCGCTGTTCCTATGGGGGTGCTGTTCTGGTGCTGTCCTATGGAGGTGCTGTTCATATGCAGGCACTGTGTTGGCGCTGTTCCTATGGGGGCGCTGTTCCTATAGGGTGCTGTTCCTATGGGGGTACTGTTCACATGTGGGCACTGTGTTGGTGCTGTTCCTATGGGGGCACTGTTCTTATGGGGGTGCTGTTAGGGCGCTGTTCCTATAGGGGCTCTGTTCCTATGGGGTGCTGTCTCTGAGGGCACTATGTTGGCGCTGTTCCTATAGGGGTGCTGTTCATATGCGGGCACTGTGTTGGCGCTGTTCCTATGGGGCGCTGTTCCTATAGGGTGCTGTTCTGGTGCTGTTCCTATGGGGGTGCTGTTCCGATGGGGCGCTGTCTCTATGTGGGCATTGTGTTGGCGCTGTTCCTATGGAGGCTCTGTTCCTATAGGGTGCAGTTCTGGCACTGTTCCTATGGGGGAGCTGTTCCTATGGGGGTACTGTTCACATGTGGGCACTGTGTTGGTGCTGTTCCTATGGGGGCACTGTTCTTATGGGGGTGCTGTTAGGGAGCTGTTCCTACAGGGGCGCTGTTCCTATGGGGGTGCTGTCTCTATGCAGGCACCATGTTGGCGCTGTTCCTATGGGGGTGCTGTTCATATGCGGGCACTGTGTTGGCGCTGTTCCTATGGGGGCTCTGTTCCTATAGGGGTGCTATTCCAATGTGGACACTGTTTGTGTTATTCTTATGGGGGCGCTGTTCCTATGGGGGTGCTGTTCTGGTGCTGTTCCTATGGGGGTACTGTTCACATGTGGGCACTGTGTTGGTGCTGTTCCTATGGGGGCACTGTTCTTATGGGGGTGCTGTTAGGGCGCTGTTCCTATAGGGGCTCTGTTCCTATGGGGTGCTGTCTCTGAGGGCACTATGTTGGCGCTGTTCCTATAGGGGTGCTGTTCATATGCGGGCACTGTGTTGGCGCTGTTCCTATGGGGCGCTGTTCCTATAGGGTGCTGTTCTGGTGCTGTTCCTATGGGGGTGCTGTTCCGATGGGGCGCTGTCTCTATGTGGGCATTGTGTTGGCGCTGTTCCTATGGAGGCTCTGTTCCTATAGGGTGCAGTTCTGGCACTGTTCCTATGGGGGAGCTGTTCCTATGGGGGTACTGTTCACATGTGGGCACTGTGTTGGTGCTGTTCCTATGGGGGCACTGTTCTTATGGGGGTGCTGTTAGGGAGCTGTTCCTACAGGGGCGCTGTTCCTATGGGGGTGCTGTCTCTATGCAGGCACTGTGTTGGCGCTGTTCCTATGGGGCGCTGTTCCTATTGGGCGCTGTTCTGGTGCTGTTCCTATGGGGGTGCTGTTCCGATGGGGCGCTGTCTCTATGTGGGCATTGTGTTTGCGCTGTTCCTATGGAGGCGCTGTTCCTATAGGGTGCTGTTCTGGTGCTGTTCCTATGAGGGAGCTGTTCCTATGGGGGTACTGTTCACATGTGGGCACTATGTTGGTGCTGTTCCTATGGGGGCACTGTTCTTATGGGGGTGCTGTTGGGGCGCTGTTCCTATGGGGGTGCTGTCTCTATGAGGGCACTATGTTAGCGCTGTTCCTATAGGGGTGCTGTTCATATGCGGGCACTGTGTTGGCGCTGTTCCTATGGGGGCGTTGTTCCTATAATGGTGCTGTTCCAATGCAGACACTGTGTTGGTGTTGTTCCTAGGGGGCACTGTTCCTATGGAGGCACTTTCTCCATGCGGGCACTGTGCTGGTACTGTTCCTATGGGGGTGCTATTCCTATGTGGGGCTGTCTCTATGCGGGCACTGTGTTGGCGCTGTTCCTATGGGGGCGCTGTTCCTATAATGGTGCTGTTCCAATGCAGACACTGTGTTGGTGTTGTTCCTAGGGGGCGCTGTTCCTATGGGGGTGCTGTTGTCACGCTGTTCCTATGGGGGCACTGTCTCCATGCGAGCACTGTGCTGGTGCTGTTCCTATGGGGGCGCTGCTGTTCCTATGGGGGTGCTATTCCTATGGGGGGCTGCCTCTATGCGGGCACTGTGTTGGTGCTGTTCCTATGGGGGTGCTGCTGTCACGCTGTTCCTATGGGGGCACTGTCTCCATGCGGGCACTGTGCTGGTGCTGTTCTTATGGGGGCGCTGTTCCTATGGGGGTGCTATTCCTATGTGGGGCTGTCTCTGTGTGGGCACTGTGTTGGTGCTGTTCCTATGGGGCGCTGTTCCTATGGGGGTGCTGTTTTCGCGCTGTTCCTATGGGGGCACTATCTCCATGTGGGCACTATGTTGGTCCTGTTCCTATGGGCGCGCTGTTCCTATGGGGGTGCTATTCCTATGGGGGGGCTGCCTCTATGCGGGCACTGTGTTGGTGCTGTTCCTATGGGGCTCTGTTCTTATGGGGGTGCTGTTTTCGCACTTTTCCTATGGGGGCACTGTCTCCATGCGGGCACTGTGCTGGTGCTGTTCCTATGGGGGTGCTGTTCCTATGGGGGTGCTATTCCTATGTCGGGCTGTCTCTATGCGGGCACTGTGTTGGTGCTGTTGCTATGGGGCTCTGTTCCTATGGGGGCGCTGTTCCTATCGGGGTGCTATTCCTATGGGGCGCTGTCTCTATGCGGGCACTGTGTTGGTGCTGTTCCTATGGGGCTCTGTTCCTATGGGGGTGCTGTTTTCACGCTGTTCCTATGGGGGCACTATCTTCATGTGGGCACTATGTTGGTCCTGTTCCTATGGGGGCGCTGTTCCTATGGGGGCGCTGTTCCTATGGGGGTACTGTTCACATGTGGGCACTATGTTGGTGCTGTTCCTATGGGGGCACTGTTCTTATGGGGGTGCTGTTGGGGCGCTGTTCCTATGGGGGTGCTGTCTCTATGAGGGCACTATGTTAGCGCTGTTCCTATAGGGGTGCTGTTCATATGCGGGCACTGTGTTGGCGCTGTTCCTATGGGGGCGTTGTTCCTATAATGGTGCTGTTCCAATGCAGACACTGTGTTGGTGTTGTTCCTAGGGGGCACTGTTCCTATGGAGGCACTTTCTCCATGCGGGCACTGTGCTGGTACTGTTCCTATGGGGGTGCTATTCCTATGTGGGGCTGTCTCTATGCGGGCACTGTGTTGGCGCTGTTCCTATGGGGGCGCTGTTCCTATAATGGTGCTGTTCCAATGCAGACACTGTGTTGGTGTTGTTCCTAGGGGGCGCTGTTCCTATGGGGGTGCTGTTGTCACGCTGTTCCTATGGGGGCACTGTCTCCATGCGAGCACTGTGCTGGTGCTGTTCCTATGGGGGCGCTGCTGTTCCTATGGGGGTGCTATTCCTATGGGGGGCTGCCTCTATGCGGGCACTGTGTTGGTGCTGTTCCTATGGGGGTGCTGCTGTCACGCTGTTCCTATGGGGGCACTGTCTCCATGCGGGCACTGTGCTGGTGCTGTTCTTATGGGGGCGCTGTTCCTATGGGGGTGCTATTCCTATGTGGGGCTGTCTCTGTGTGGGCACTGTGTTGGTGCTGTTCCTATGGGGCGCTGTTCCTATGGGGGTGCTGTTTTCGCGCTGTTCCTATGGGGGCACTATCTCCATGTGGGCACTATGTTGGTCCTGTTCCTATGGGCGCGCTGTTCCTATGGGGGTGCTATTCCTATGGGGGGGCTGCCTCTATGCGGGCACTGTGTTGGTGCTGTTCCTATGGGGCTCTGTTCTTATGGGGGTGCTGTTTTCGCACTTTTCCTATGGGGGCACTGTCTCCATGCGGGCACTGTGCTGGTGCTGTTCCTATGGGGGTGCTGTTCCTATGGGGGTGCTATTCCTATGTCGGGCTGTCTCTATGCGGGCACTGTGTTGGTGCTGTTGCTATGGGGCTCTGTTCCTATGGGGGCGCTGTTCCTATCGGGGTGCTATTCCTATGGGGCGCTGTCTCTATGCGGGCACTGTGTTGGTGCTGTTCCTATGGGGCTCTGTTCCTATGGGGGTGCTGTTTTCACGCTGTTCCTATGGGGGCACTATCTTCATGTGGGCACTATGTTGGTCCTGTTCCTATGGGGGCGCTGTTCCTATGGGGGCGCTGTTCCTATGGGGGCGCTGTTCCTATGGGGGCGCTGTTCCTATGGGGGTGCTATTCCTATGGGGGGGCTGCCTCTATGCGGGCACTGTGTTGGTGCTGTTCCTATGGGGCTCTGTTCTTATGGGGGTGCTGTTTTCGCACTTTTCCTATGGGGGCACTGTCTCCATGCGGGCACTGTGCTGGTGCTGTTCCTATGGGGGTGCTGTTCCTATGGGGGTGCTATTCCTATGTCGGGCTGTCTCTATGCGGGCACTGTGTTGGTGCTGTTGCTATGGGGCTCTGTTCCTATGGGGGCGCTGTTCCTATCGGGGTGCTATTCCTATGGGGCGCTGTCTCTATGCGGGCACTGTGTTGGTGCTGTTCCTATGGGGGTGCTGTTTTCACGCTGTTCCTATGGGGGCACTATCTCCATGTGGGCACTATGTTGGTCCTGTTCCTATGGGGGCGCTGTTCCTATGGGGGCGCTGTTCCTATGGGGGCGCTGTTCCTATGGGGGTGCTATTCCTATGGGGGGCTGTCTCTATGCGGCACTATGTTGGTGTTGTTCCTATGGGAGCTCCTCCCTGGCACACGTTTTGCGCTCGCTGTGAATGAACCCTTGCTTCGGCAGACTCTGAGCGCCGGTCCTGCCTGGTTCGGGTCTTGTCGTTACACAATAGCCATTATGGCCTTTGAAAGAAGCTTAATCTCCTTCCTCCGGGGGCCGCGGGGCCGCTCGTTCCTCCACACAATGTATTAGTCCCCATGTTCTCCTCTGGTCTCCGATCACTCTGTGTGGGTCGCCGGCTCTGTTCCCGCTGACTCAGAACTTTCCCATCTGTGTTTTCAGAACAGGATGATTAATTTCTAAGGTAAGAGGTGGAAGCGGCCACTTGTCCCGCGCTCGGTGTCAGCCTTGAGAAAGTGAAATAAAGGAGAAGCCGCGCGAGGTCACAAATCATCTCCAGCTGAACGTTAATAAACTGCGAGAGGAACCGACCGCGACTTCATCTAACTAGAAATCCTTCTGCCCCGAACCGGCATTTTATGACCCAATAAACCCCCCAGTCTGCGCCGCTGCCTTGTTGATCAATTAACGGATCAGTCCATCATGAATATCGCCAGATCATTGCATAATGAAATGTTCTGCAATTTTTCATAGACTATGTGGTTCCCTGTAGGGACAAGCGAGCATTAAAATGCTTAGGGGCTCGTCTCCAGTAGCGAGTATAATGGGAGTCAATGGGAAAGTCGAGCTCTTTTCTGGCAGACCCTACAAGGAGATCAGGGGGCAATGAAAATGTTGGAATGGATGGGAAAAGAGCAGAATGGAAAGAGAACAGCATGGGGAACCCCCCTGGAAGCATCTCTAACCCCCAGATCGCTGCTGAGAACAATGGGGTCACACTTGTACTCCAGGACTGAAGATAAAACATTCCAAACCCATGAGAAATTGCGTTTTACAGGAAAGAAAATGTAAAGAAACTTTCTTTCCTGTATAATGACTTGTATATAAGGCAAAATTTTAAAAGGATTTGCAAAAAAAATATTTTAAGTAAGCAAAATTGAAATTTTTATTAAAAAAATTGGAAATTTCAGTGTAATTTATGAAGAAAGCAAGAACCGTCAAATATTAAATGGAAGGAGGGCCTCATACACATTTTGTTCAAATTGTCATGCAGTGGTACTACTAGGCACATAAAGGCCATGCACTAAGCGCAAAATCTTCCAAAAGTTACAAGCAGGGTCATCCATACACCATTGAAAGCACCAACTGTAGTGCCTCATTCAAAGATTGTGTACAAAGTATAGTTGTGGTACTCCTACACTCATAAAAATTCAGCACACAGAGCAAAGCCTGCCAAAAATTAAATGGAGGGTCATCCATGCACCCTTGAAAACACCAAATGGAGTGCCTCATAAAAAAAAATAATATGTAATGAGAACAAAAACAAGTGCAAAATGTGTAAATCTGGTGATTTAGTGAATTATCAAACAAGGGCCAAGTGGCCAGTCACCTAATAGGGTTGTGCACCCCTGCACAATTGCAGTTTGCACTTGAAGGGGTGATCCCTAAGGACAGTTGGAGTCAGCCGTGCACCGCCACTGCTGACCAGCACTTCCAGGTTCTGATCACGTGATCAGGGAACAGAATACGCATCACCGCTGGTCCCAAAGCTGGCAAGTGTGAATCTAGTATTACTCGGACACTGCAGGTCCTGAAGTCTCTCAATGGAATTGACTGTGCTCGTAGCTGCTCCTGCCGCAAACCCTCAGGAGGAGGGATATGAAAAGATGGAGGAATCTGGTTAACAAACCTTTATTAACCCTTTGATTTCCACAATGCGTTTCGATAGCATAACACTATCTTCATCAGGTGGTACAAAACTTTTTCATAAAAAAATTAAGAAAGTGTAGTTGTGGCACTTCTACACTCATAAAGGCTTTGCACACAGTGCAAAGCCAGAAAAAAATATAAGGAGTGTCATCCAGTCATCCATATGCATGTAAAGAAGCTGCGGAGACACCATCACATGTTTCTCGACGCAAGCAGTGAATAGCCAGGCCTTTCCCCGGGAAGGAACAACCACGGGAAGGGCAGCATCCTATGAAGGAAAGCCACCTATGCCAAGCATGGTATCCATCCACAGACAGCTGTTTCGGGGTTTTTGCCCCTCATCAGTGTGGAGTAGGAATCTGGCTATCAGGAGCAGTGCCAAGTAAAAAGGCTATAAAGGCACAGATGATTGGCCTCGGGGAGACCAAAACATCCAACACCGCGGAGACACCATCACGTGTTTCTCAACGCAGTGATTCCAGAACACTGCCCCCATCCCTTATGGGAAATAGGCAGATGCATGTAAAGAAGCTGCGGAGACACCATCACGTGTTTCTCGACGCAAGCAGTGAATAGCCAGGCCTTTCCCCAGGAAGGAACAACCACGGGAAGGGCAGCATCCTATGAAGGAAAGCCACCTATGCCAATCATGGTATCCATCCACAGACAGCTGTTTCGGGGTTTTTGCCCCTCATCAGTGTGGAGTAGGAATCTGGCTATTAGGAGCAGTGCCTAGTAAAAAGGCTATAAAGGCACAGATGATTGGCCTCGGGGAGACCAAAACATCCAAATAGCCAGGCCTTTCCCCGGGAAGGAACAACCACGGGAAGGGCAGCTATGTGGATGGATACCATGCTTGGCATAGGTGGCTTTCCTTCATAGGATGCTGCCCTTCCCGTGGTTGTTCCTTCCCGGGGAAAGGCCTGGCTATTCACTGCTTGCGTCGAGAAACACGTGATGGTGTCTCCGCAGCTTCTTTACATGCATCTGCATATTTCCCATAAGGGATGGGGGCAGTGTTCTGGAATCACTGCGTTGAGAAACACGTGATGGTGTCTCCGCGGTGTTGGATGTTTTGGTCTCCCCGAGGCCAATCATCTGTGCCTTTATATCCAGTCATCCATAGACCCCTGAAAGGCAGTAACTATCGGGCCTCATTCAAACATTTTGAAAGTGCACTTGCTGTACTCCTACACTCATAAAGGCTTTGCACAAAGCGCACAACCAGGAGAAAATGATAAGCAGGGTAATACAGTAATTCTCTTCAGGTGTCCACTTCTTCACTTTCCTTGGGAGACTGGGGGGACTGCCTCCACCTCCTTCCTGGAGCTCGATTCCCAGGTTTTTGGGCTGTAAGTGACCCGGCTTTGGGTAGTGCCAGAGACTCATCACATAGAATTGGGCGACAACCCCTGTGTCACTTGCACCATAGCCTGCTTCCTCTTAGGAGGTGGAGAATCTCAAGGACAGTACAATTTCTTGGGGTTGGTTGCACTGTCTCGAGCCACCTCAAGAAGTCTCTCCCAGGCCCGATCATTTGGCAAGAAGGGTTCATCCTGCTCTCTTCCTTCTGGGATCACACCCACTGCGCAAAAGGTATGTTGCCCTACCATTATGAGATTTTGAGGAACCTGATCTTGGTGCCAGCCATCAGCTCTTGCAGCCTTCAAGGCAAGTGTTCCATCTCTACTGCCCGATGATTGAACAAGATGTGATGACAAGTCCCAATCTCTTCAATGTACTCTCATCTCCGCTGCCAGTCATAAGTAACAATCACCCCTCGGAATGTCAGCTCTTGGTACCGATAACATTTCTCCAGACCTGGTCCTGGTTCGCCTCTTTGTTTCTTCTGAGCAGCCCAGGCCTCACAGTCCACTCACCAGTTGCTGAATACTGGCTCTCCCATCTGCTGTCCGCAAGAATCCCAGTGATGAAGGCTTCAGTATGGATTCGGGCCTTGATGGTTCTCGGAAAGCGGCCAGTTCCGGACCACAGGCTCCTGCCACCTCCACTTTCATGCCAGCTTGGTCTGGCTCTGAGATTTCTCCAAACGCTCCCTCAGGAGTCTCATGGGATTCTGCCATCTTTGTTGCCTTGTTGCCCACTAAGCACGTTACACTGTATGGATGTATCTGGTGACCACCTGTCACTGCCATCATCAATATCTGGTGACAACCCATCACCTTCATCATCATTATCTGGTGACCGCCCATCCCCTCCATGATCAGTATCTGGTGACCACATGCCACCTCCATCATCAGTATCAGGTGACCACCCATCCCCTCCATCATCAGTATCTGGTGACTACACGTCACCACCATCATCAGTATCTGGTGACCACCTGGCCATCACCTCCATCATCAGTATCTGGTGACCACCTGTATCCTCCATCATCAGTATCTGGTGAATGCCCATCACCTCCATCATCAGTATCTGGTAACCGCCCATCTCCTCTATCATCAGTATCTGGTGACCGCCCGTCACCTCCATCATCAGTATCTAGTGACCGCCTGTCACCTCTATCATCAGCATCTGAACGCCTGTTGCCTCCATCATCAGTATCTGGTGAACGCCCGTCGCCCCCATCATCAGTATCTAGTGAACGCCCGTCGGCTCCATCATTAGTATCTGGTGACCACCTGTATCCTCCATCATCAGTATCTGTTGAACGCCCGTCGGCTCCATCATTAGTATTTGGTGACCACCTGTATCCTCCATCATCAGTATCTGGTGAACGTCCGTCGCCTCCATCATCAGTATCTGGTGAACGCCCGTTGGCTCAATCATTAGTATCTGGTGACCACCTGTATCCTCCATCATCAGTATCTGGTGAACGCCCGTCGGCTCCATCATTAGTATTTGGTGACCACCTGTATCCTCCATCATCAGTATCTGGTGAACGCCCGTCGCCTCCATCATCAGTATCTGGTGAACGCCCGTTGGCTCAATCATTAGTATCTGGTGATCACCTGTATCCTCCATCATCAGTATCTGGTGAACGCCCGTTGGCTCAATCATTAGTATCTGGTGACCACCTGTATCCTCCATCATCAGTATCTGGTGAACGCCTGTCATCAGACACTGATGATAGAGGTGAAGGGTGATCACAAGATACTGATGTTGGAGGCGACGGGCGGTCACCAGATACTAATGATGAAGGTGACGGGCGATTACCAGATACTGATGATGGAGGTGACGGGCGGTCACCAGATACTAATGATGGAGGGTACTGGCAATTATCAGATACCGAATATGGAAAAAGTTTCTGACCATCCACAGTAGCCTCCACAGCATCCTCCACCTCCACAGCCTCCTCCTCAGCCTCCTCCACCGCCTTCTCCTCAGCCTCCTCCACCGCCTTCTCCACCACCTCCTCCACCGCCTTCGCCACCACATCCTCAACCGCCTTCTCCATCGCCTCTGCCTCTTCCACAGCTCCACCATCTCCTCCACAGCTCCACCGCGTCACTTTGGACTTGTCTGGCCTCTATTTATCTGTAGCTGTCCCTTTAATTTTTGGCCTTTTTTGATTTCATGGGTCTTCGTTCTTGGATAAACCACTGAAATCTCTACTGTATCCTTTTGGGCCGGGAAGCTAACAAGGGCTTTTAATTTCCTCTCCCCATCGTGTATCATTGAGGTCAACCTGAAGTTTGCAGATCAATCGAGGAGTGGTCATAGCAGCGGACCACAGAAGCCGTCCCGTCTCCCCGGGGAGCGCGGCTGCGGGTTATGACCCCCAACACTTCAGCTTCCAGCTTCAAGTGTAATCAAAATCAATTATCTAATTAATTTCCAAATGTGGAAGGAATCTCCAGAGAATGGACGCAGCGGCCGGGTCAGGATCAATACCGTTCTGCGTGTGAGCACTTTTTACTGGATTCATAGAGTTTATGATGAAATTCCCAGTCTACGGGATGTTATTAACCCCTGTCCTCCCACAGACGAGCAGAGGTGTGGGCTGGGGACCGGCACATCCAAGAGAGCGGCTTCAGCACTTGGCAGCACCAACGAGAAGGGTCAGTCCAGATCCGCACAGGGAAAGTGTCATAAGGGAAGATTGTCAGGTCTACCGGGAAAACCACACAGACCCCAATAATTTGATGAGTAGTGACGGTTCATGGCCGAGGGCAGGAAATAAGCGTCATATAATTGGCGTATAATAGACATGTGGCATCATATAATGGACACATGATGTCATATAATGGATACGTGATATAAGATGGACACGTGACCTCATATCACCTTATATCATGGACTCATGACATCATATAATGGACATGTGACATGTGACATCATATCATGCAGGGGTGTCAAACTGCATTCCTCGAGGGCTGCAAACAGGTCATGTTTTCAGGATTTCCTTGTACTGCACAGGTGATAATTTAATCACCTACACAAATAATGAGTTGGTGATTAAATTATCACCTGTGCAGTACAAGGAAATCCTGAAAACATGACCTGTTTGCAGCCCTCGAGGAATGCAGTTTGACACCCCTGATATCATGGACACGTGACATCATATCATGAACACGTGACATCATATAATGGACATGTGACATCATATCAAAAACATGTGAAATCATATAATGGACACGTGACATATAATGGACACGTGACATCATATCATGGACACGTGACATCATATAATGGACATGTGACATCATATAATGGACACGTGACATCATATCAAGGACATGTGACCTCATATCATGGACATGTGACATTGTATCATGGACACGAGACCTCATATCATAGACTCGTGACATCATATAATGAACATAATACACCGAAAGACCAACCTTCACACCAAGGCCATGAGATAAAAAAATATATATAATCTTTATTAAATACAATAAATATTAAAATCAGATAGTGGCGGGTGAAATACCCAGGGCACAGGACAAAAGGTGGGCAACCCAGAGCAAGAGTTCCATAAATAACATCACTAATGGAGACAATATGAGACAATATAAGCCAGCAAGTGCCAATGTGCAATTAATCATGTACACACATACATATAATGGAATGTAAACAGTAACATATATATTTACCGAATGGAGCGCTCCTGGGGACCCACCACACCCGACGCGCGTTTCGCACCGAAATGCTTCGTCTGGGGGTCAACATCATATAATGGACATGTGACATCATATAATGCACACGTGACATCACGCACGTGTCACGTCATACAATAGACCTCTGACCTCGTTCCTCAGACATGTGACTTATAACAGACACATAACACTGATATATAAGACGATATTACACATTATCAGACTCCTGAGGACATCTCGCAGAAATTGGTTATCTCCTTATCACACATCTTGTCTTGAGCTTTGTGTTTCATAAAACTTCTCTTTAGTACATTTGGAGCCATATTGTGTCCAGATGCTCCGTCCTCACATGGACATCTGGTGTCTGCAGAGGAGACAATCAGCAAATACCAAGGAAACCTCAAGGACGGGGGGCCACGCGGTCAGCAGAGAGTGGAGACAATGCAGCCTATTCGGTGACCTATCGGACGCTTTCCGTGCACCCTGCATAATCCACCGAGTTCTGTTATAACCATGGTAGAGTTATACCCAAAGGGCGGAAGCTCGGATGTCAGACTCCAATTTTAACCTCTTTACCCCCAAGGGTGGTTATATGTTAATGACCGGGCTAATTTTTACAATTCTGACCACTGTCCTTTTATGAAGTTACAACTCTGGAACGCTTCAACGGATCCTGATGATTCTGACAATGGTTTCTCGTGACATATTGTACTTCATGATAGTGGTAAAATTTCCTTGACATTACTTGAGTTTATTTCTGAAAAAAACATAAATTTGGCAAACAATTTTGAAAATTTCACAATTTTCCAACTTTCAATTTTCATGCCCTTAAATCACAGAGATATGTCACACAAAATACTTAATAAGTAACATTTCCAACATGTCTACTTTACATCAGCACACTTTTGGGACCAAAATTTTTTTTTGTTAGGGAGTTATAAGAGTTAAAAGTTGACCAGCAATTTCTCATTTTTACAACACCATTTTATTTTAGGGACCACATCACATTTCAAGTCACTTTGAGGGGTCTATATGATAGAAAATAACGAAGAGTGACACCATTCTAAAAACTGCACCCCTCAAGGTGCTCAAAACCATATTCAAGAAGTTTATTAACAGTTCTTAACATTTAACTTTATTTCACAAAAATTTAATTCTGATTCAATATGTTTTATTTTACCAAGGGTAACAGGAGAAAATGGACCCCGAAAGTTTTTGTACAATTTGTCCTGAGTTCGTCGATACCCCATATGTGGGGGTAAACCACTGTTTGGGTGCATGGCAGAGCTCGGAAGGGAAAGAGCGCCATTTGACTTTTCAATGCAAAATTAGCTGGAATTGAGATAGGACGCCATGTGTCATTTGGAGAGCCCCTGATGTGCATGAACAGTAGAAACCCCCCAAAAGTGACACCATTTTGGAAAGCAGACCCCATAAGGAACTTATCTAGATGTGTGGTGAGCACTTTGAACCCCCAAGTGCTTCACAGAAGTTTATAATGTAGAGCCGTAAAAATAAAAAATCTTATTTTTTTCACAAAAATGAATTTTTGCCCCCAATTTTTTATTTTCCCAAGGGTAACAGGAGAAGTTGGACCCCAAACATAGTTGTACAATTTGTCCTGAGTACGCTGATACCCCATATGTGGGGGTAAACCACTGTTTAGGCGCATGGCGGAGCTCAGAAAGGAAGGAGCGCCATTTGACTTTTCAATGCAAAATTGGCTGGAATTGAGATGGGATGCTATGTGTCGTTTGGAGAGCCCCTGATGGGCCTTAACAGTGAAAACCCCCAAAAGTGACCCCATTTTGAACCCCCAAGTGCTTCACAGAAGTTTATAAGTTAGAGCCGTGAAAATAAAAAAAAAAAAAATTTCCACAAAAATGTTCTTTTAGCCCCAAATTTTGTATTTTCCCAAGGGTATCTGGAGAAATTGGACCCCAAAAGGTGTTGTGCAATTTGTCCTGAGTACGCTGATAACCCATATGTGGGAGAAAACTACTGTTTGGGCGCATGGCAGAGCTCGGAAGGGAAAAAGTGGCGGTTTGGAAAGCAGACTTTGCGTTTGTAGAGCCCCTGATGTGCCTAAACAGTAGAAACCCCCCATAAGTGACCCCATTTTCAAAACTTATCTAGATGTGTGGTGAGCACTTTGAACCCCCAAGTGTTTCACTAAAGTTTATAATGCAGAGCCGTGAAAATAAAAATATTTTTTTTCCACACAAATTATTTTTTAGCCCCCAGTTTTGTATTTTCCCAAGGGTAACCGGAGAAATTGGACCTCAAAAGTTGTCCGATTTGTCCTGAGTACGCTGATACCCCACATGTGGGGTAAACCACTGTTTGGGCGCACGGCAGAGCTTGGAAGGGAAGGAGCACATTTTTAATTTTTCAATGCAGAATTGTATGGGCACAACGTTATGTTGTGTTTGCAGAGCCCCTGATGTGCCTAAACAGTGGAAACCTCCCAATTCTAACTCCAACCCTAACCCCAGCACACCCCTAAGCCTAATCCCAACCCTAACCATACCCCTAACCCTGACACACCCCTAACTCAACCGTAAACGTAATCCAAACCCTAACCCCAGCTCTAGCCCCAACCCTAACTTCAGCCCTAACCCAAACTTTAGCCCCAACCCTAACCCTAACTCTAATGGGAAAATGGAAATAAATGCATTTTTTTATTTTATAATTTTTCCCTAACTAAGGCAGAGATAATGGGGGGTTTGATTTACTTTTTATAGCGGGTTTTTATAGCAGTTTTTATGTTTGGCAGCTGTCACACATCTTGAGAGCTATAATTTTTCCATATTTTGGTCCACAAAGTCATGTGAGGTCTTCTTTTTTGTGGGATGAGTTGACGTTTTTATTTGTATCATTTTTGGGCACATGACATTTTTTGATCGCTTTTAATTCCGATTTTTGTTAGGCCGAATGAACACAAAATTGATAAAGCAGTTTTATTCTTCGGGTCAGTACGATTACAGCGATACCTCATTTATATCATTTTTTATGTTTGGCACTTTTATACAATAAAAACATTTTTCTTTTTGCATCGCTTTATTCTGAGGGCTATAACTTTTTTATTTTTTCGCTGATGATGCTGTATGGCAGCTCATTTTTTGCGGGACAAGATGACGTTTTCAGTGGAACCATGGTTATTTATATCTGTCTTTTTGATTGCGTGTTGTTCCACTTTTTGTTCAGCGCTATGATAATAGAGCATTGTTTTTTGCCTAGTTTTTTTTTTACGGTGTTCACTGAAGGGGTTAACTAGTGGGACCGTTTTATAGGTCGGGTCGTAACGGATGCGGCGATACTAAATATGTGTACTTTTATTGTTCTTTTTTTTGTTTTATTTACATAGTGCCAGATGTCAGCTGTGATAGTCAGCTGACACCTGGCCGTGAACGCGGCTGATCGCGTTAGACGTACTATCCCGTTGGTGGTCATACGGGCCCATACCACATACATAAATCTGTATGTAGTGTACTCCCGTAGTGGTGGCTGTATAAATCTGTATGTAGTGTACTCCCCTAGTGGTGGCTGTATAAATCTGTATGTAGTGTACTCCCCTAGTGGTGGCTGTATAAATCTGTATGGAGTGTACTCCCCTAGTGGTGGCTGTATAAATCTGTATGGAGTGTACTCCCCCTAGTGGTGGCTGTATTAATCTGTATCTATTGTGCTCCCCCTAGTGGTGACTGTATAAATCTGTATGTAGTGTACTCCCCCTAGTGGTGACTGTATAAATCTGTATCTATTGTGCTCCCCCTAGTGGTGACTGTATAAATCAGTATATATTGTGCTCCCCCTAGTGGAGACTGTATAAATCTGTATCTATTGTGCTCCCCCTAGTGGTGGCTGTATAAATCTGTATCTATTGTGCTCCCCCTAGTGGTGACTGTATAAATCTGTATGTAGTGTACTCCCCCTAGTGGTGACTGTATAAATCTGTATCTATTGTGCTCCCCCTAGTGGAGACTGTATAAATCTGTATGTATTGTGCTCCCCCTAGTGGTGGCTGTATAAATCTGTATGTAGTGCCCTCCCCCTAGTGGTGACTGTATAAATCTGTATGTATTGTGCTCCCTCTAGTGGTGACTGTATAAATCTGTATCTATTGTGCTCCCCCTAGTGGTGACTGTATAAATCTGTATCTATTGTGCTCCCCCTAGTGGTGACTGTATAAATCTGTATGTAGTGTACTCCCCCTAGTGGTGACTGTATAAATCTGTATCTATTGTGCTCCCCCTAGTGGTGACTGTATAAATCAGTATATATTGTGCTCCCCCTAGTGGAGACTGTATAAATCTGTATCTATTGTGCTCCCCCTAGTGGTGGCTGTATAAATCTGTATCTATTGTGCTCCCCCTAGTGGTGACTGTATAAATCTGTATGTAGTGAGCTCCTCCTAGTGGTGGCTGTATAAATCTGTATCTATTGTGCTCCCCCTAGTGGTGACTGTATAAATCTGTATGTAGTGTACTCCCCCTAGTGGTGACTGTATAAATCTGTATCTATTGTGCTCCCCCTAGTGGAGACTGTATAAATCTGTATGTATTGTGCTCCCTCTAGTGGTGACTGTATAAATCTGTATCTATTGTGCTCCCCCTAGTGGTGACTGTATAAATCTGTATCTATTGTGCTCCCCCTAGTGGTGACTGTATAAATCTGTATCTATTGTGCTCCCCCTAGTGGTGACTGTATAAATCTGTATGTAGTGTACTCCCCCTAGTGGTGACTGTATAAATCTGTATCTATTGTGCTCCCCCTAGTGGTGACTGTATAAATCAGTATATATTGTGCTCCCCCTAGTGGAGACTGTATAAATCTGTATCTATTGTGCTCCCCCTAGTGGTGGCTGTATAAATCTGTATCTATTGTGCTCCCCCTAGTGGTGACTGTATAAATCTGTATGTAGTGTACTCCCCCTAGTGGTGACTGTATAAATCTGTATCTATTGTGCTCCCCCTAGTGGAGACTGTATAAATCTGTATGTATTGTGCTCCCCCTAGTGGTGGCTGTATAAATCTGTATGTATTGTGCTCCCTCTAGTGGTGACTGTATAAATCTGTATCTATTGTGCTCCCCCTAGTGGTGACTGTATAAATCTCTATATATTGTGCTCCCTCTAGTGGTGACTGTATAAATCCGTATGTAGTGCCCTCCCCCTAGTGGTGACTGTATAAATCTGTATGTAGTGCCCTCCCCCTAGTGGTGACTGTATAAATCTGTATGTAGTGCCCTCCCCCTAGTGGTGACTGTATAAATCTGTATGTAGTGCCCTCCCCCTAGTGGTGACTGTATAAATCTGTATGTATTGTGCTCCCTCTAGTGGTGACTGTATAAATCTGTATCTATTGTGCTCCCCCTAGTGGTGACTGTATAAATCTGTATCTATTGTGCTCCCCCTAGTGGTGGCTACATACATCTGCGTGCAGGGCGCTTCTGTAAGCTAGGATTGTGGTTGCAGGTGAATGCCCTTGAACATGAAAGGTCTGCAGCTTCTTTTTAGTTATTGAGTTAGATACGACCCCAAGGGGAGAGAAGAATTAGCGGCAGATAAATGTGTTTTATGCCTGACCCCCCACCACACACTGACCTCACTGCTTCTCCTAGATCAATACCGGGGGGATATCTTCCTTTCTGTCACTTTCTGCTTCCTCTCCGGTCGCCTCGCAGCCGACAATTTAATTATATATAAAACCCTCGGCGGCTGGAGGTGCCGATCCGCCGTATTTTACCACAAGGTTCATCTCGCTGCAGGAACAAGGGCTGATTTACAAATCAATGGAGAAATTCCTGATAAGATTCTTAATTATGGGGACGAGTTCCTGGAAGCGCCGTGATGTCAGCACAATAATTCTACAAAAAGGGAAAGTACAGGAGGCTTATATACAGTATGTGTATTCTGGGGGCAAGCGGCCGGCTACGGAGGAGAAAGGGATTGTCGTCTGTCATAGCCAAAACCCTACTCATCCTGGGCCTCCTGGTGCAGAAACGGAATTTAAGAAGTGCAGCGAAGACACCAGCAGAACCCAGGAGTTCCGAGTTGTACGGATTCTTAATACAGTCTCCAATCCCAATTTTGGGGTAAAAGATCACAATTCAATGGGCAACGAAAAACGACTTTTATGTCTCCGCACCTTTAAGCGACTTATTTGTCACTTTGTATTTACAAGTTATTGTTTCTGTGTTTATTGATACTTTGTGTCCTTTGTTCCCATGTGATTGTATCACTGCGCACTCCGTGCTCCGCTGGGATCGGGAGGAACAGACGCTTCTTGTCTGGTGGGAATGGTGATAAAACAGCAACCAAAAAAAAAAAATAAATTACAGAAAAATTACACAATACAAAAATCTCAATCCACTCGTGAGGAGCAGATCTGGAAGAAGAGACAAAGTTTCTTTGCAGCTGAAAAGTTATTACAAACTTTTTTTTAATCTTTTTTTTTTTTTTAAATCTGCCACTCATCTATAAGTGGTGATTGGTCACTTCCAAAAAAGTTTTCAAAACTTTTCTATTTTATCTTAAAAAAAAAAGAAAAAAAAGCAGAGCAGCTGTCCAAAGTGGCCGTTCCCTTAAAGCCCGATTCAATCTTAAGACAGTGGCCGCTGTGGGGTCAGAAATGGTAGTGAAGAAAGTATCATGATGCCAACGGTGAAAAATTAAAGATTAATCCCAAGTGGAAATGATCAGGGGGTTGAAACATGTGCAATACCTACAGTATCTACTATGGGGGTGGCACGTTACCGGGCGCTGGTGGGGAGGGCGCGGACCCCATCGCAGCGCCCCCCTCATCCTGGTTATGGGTTTACGGGGTGATAACGTTTTTAATATTGAAATATATTAATAATTTAGTAATTAATAAATATAATATTATAATAATAACTAGATGGTGGCCCGATTCTAACGCATCAGGTATTCTAGAATATGCATGTCCACGTAGTATATTGCCCAGCCACGTAGTATATTGCCCAGTCACGTAGTATATTGCCCAGCACGTAGTATATTGCCCAGCCACGTAGTATATTGCCCAGCCACGTAGTATATTGCCCAGTCACGTAGTATATTGCCCAGCACGTAGTATATTGCCCAGCCACGTAGTATATTGCCCAGCCACGTAGTATATTGCCCAGTCACGTAGTATATTGCCCAGCACGTAGTATATTGCCCAGCCACGTAGTATATTGCCCAGCCACGTAGTATATTGCCCAGCACGTAGTATATTGCACAGCCACGTAGTATATTGCCCAGCCACGTAGTATATTGCCCAGCCACGTAGTATATTGCCCAGCCACGTAGTATATTGCCCAGCCACGTAGTATATTGCACAGCCCACGTAGAATATTGCCCAGCCACGTAGTATATTGCCCAGCAACGTAGTATATTGCACAGCCCACGTAGTATATTGCCCAGCCACGTAGTATATTGCCCAGCCACGTAGTATATTGCCCAGCACGTAGTATATTGCCTAGCCACGTAGTATATTGCCCAGCAACGTAGTATATTGCACAGCCCATGTAGTATATTGCCCAGTCACGTAGTATATTGCCCAGCCACGTAGTATATTGCCCAGCACGTAGTATATTGCCTAGCCACGTAGTATATTGCCCAGCAACGTAGTATATTGCACAGCCCACGTAGTATATTGCCCAGCCACGTAGTATATTGCCCAGCCACGTAGTATATTGCCCAGCACGTAGTATATTGCCTAGCCACGTAGTATATTGCCCAGCAACGTAGTATATTGCACAGCCCATGTAGTATATTGCCCAGTCACGTAGTATATTGCCCAGCCACGTAGTATATTGCCCAGCACGTAGTATATTGCCTAGCCACGTAGTATATTGCCCAGCAACGTAGTATATTGCACAGCCCACGTAGAATATTGCCCAGCCACGTAGTATATTGCCCAGCAACGTAGTATATTGCACAGCCCACGTAGTATATTGCCCAGCCACGTAGTATATTGCCCAGCCACGTAGTATATTGCCCAGCACGTAGTATATTGCCTAGCCACGTAGTATATTGCCCAGCAACGTAGTATATTGCACAGCCCATGTAGTATATTGCCCAGTCACGTAGTATATTGCCCAGCACGTAGTATATTGCCCAGCCACGTAGTATATTGCCCAGCACGTAGTATATTGCCTAGCCACGTAGTATATTGCCCAGCAACGTAGTATATTGCACAGCCCATGTAGTATATTGCCCAGTCACGTAGTATATTGCCCAGCACGTAGTACATTGCCCAGCCACGTAGTATATTGCCCAGCCACATAGTATATTGCCCAGCACGTAGTATATTGCACAGACATGTAGTACGTTGCCCAGCCACGTAGTATATTGCCCAGCCACGTAGTATATATTGCCCAGCCACATAGTATATTGCCCAGCCACGTAGTATATTGCCCAGTCACGTAGTATATTGCCCAGCCACGTAGTATATTGCCCAGCAACGTAGTATATTGCACAGCCCACGTAGTATATTGCCCAGCCACGTAGTATATTGCCCAGCCACGTAGTATATTGCCCAGCCACGTAGTATTTTCCCCAGCCACGTAGTATATTGCCCAGCCACGTAGTATATTGCCCAGCCACGTAGCATATTGCCCAGCCACGTAGTATATTGCCCAGCCACGTAGTATATTGCCCAGCCACGTAGTATATTGCCCAGTCACGTAGTATATTGCCCAGCCACGTAGTATATTGCCCAGCCACGTAGTATTTTCCCCAGCCACGTAGTATATTGCACAGCCCACGTAGTATATTGCCCAGCCACGTAGTATATTGCCCAGCCACGTAGTATATTGCCCAGCCACGTAGTATATTGCCCAGCCACATAGTATATTGCCCAGTCACGTAGTATATTGCCCAGCCACGTAGTATGTTGCCCAGTCACGTAGTATATTGCCCAGCCACGTAGTATGTTGCCCAGCCACGTAGCATATTGCCCAGCAACGTAGTATATTGCCCAGCCACGTAGTATATTGCCCAGCCACGTAGTATATTGCCCAGCCACATAGTATATTGCCCAGTCACGTAGTATATTGCCCAGCCACGTAGTATGTTGCCCAGTCACGTAGTATATTGCCCAGCCACGTAGCATATTGCCCAGCAACGTAGTATATTGCCCAGCCACGTAGTATATTGCCCAGCCACGTAGTATGTTGCCCAGTCACGTAGTATATTGCCCAGCCACGTAGTATATTGCCCAGCCACGTAGTATGTTGCCCAGCCACGTAGCATATTGCCCAGCCACGTAGTATATTGCCCAGCCACGTAGTATATTGCCCAGCCACGTAGTATTTTCCCCAGCCACGTAGTATATTGCCCAGTCACGTAGTATATTGTCCAGTCACGTAGTATGTTGCCCAGTCACGTAGTATATTGCCCAGCCACGTAGTATGTTGCCCAGCCACGTAGCATATTGCCCAGCCACGTAGTATATTGCCCAGCACAGAGCCACGTAGTATAAAGACTTAAAATAAAAAATAAACATATACTCACCTTCCGAAGCCCCGTTGAAGTCCTGCTATTCTCACCCTCCGCCGCCTTTCTCGCTCCTCGCCACGCTCCCAGGTTCGCTCCATTGCAAGCGGCAGCTTCCGGTCCCAGCGCTGGTGTGAGCAGGACCTATGATGACGTCGTGGTCACATGACCGTGACGTCACGGCAGGTCCTTCTCGCATACAATCCTTGCCACCGGAATCTGCCGCTTGCAATGGAGTGGTCACCGGAGCGGCGCGAGGAGCGAGAAAGGCGGCGGAGGGTGAGAATAGCAGGTTTTTTTTTTTTTTTATTATTTTTAACATGACATCTTTTTACTATTGATGCTGCCATTAACCCTGTGTGAGCGGTGAGTGGAGGGGATTACGGAGCGGGCGCCGGGCAGTGAGTGCAGGGGAGTATGGGAGGGACTAATCGGACTGTGCCCGTCGCTGATTGGTCGCGGCAGCCATGACAGGCAGCGGCCGAGACCAATCAGCAACGCGGGATTTCTGTTACGGAAGTTGAGGACAGACAGACGGAAGTGACCCTTAGACAATTATATATATATAGATATTATAATATAAAATATTAATAATTTAGTATTGTGCTGCGTGAGACCATAGCAGCAATGCATGAGCCACAGGGAAAAGGACCTTCTGTGCAGGAGACTGCCTCTCCAGGGTGCACAGACTTGTTAGATCCCTTCATAGGACTACGATGGGGCAGATGTTAGATATTGTGCCGTCGTCAGTGATGTCTCGTGTACTCGCGGGTTGGATCGGACACATCCGTCTCTTCATGGGCCGCTGGCTCCAATCCCACAGATCGTTCCCGGCCTCAGCTGCCGTCCGCACATATAGAAAACACATTACGTAAATGGCAGCCGGCGCTCGCTGCCAGATTGTGCATTGTATTACACGGCGCTAAGTAGGTGCTCAGGACGCGGTTATGAGTTATTTAAACAGTACTTTGCTCAGTGCGCGAAGATCACTTTAATCAGCCGCCCGCTGCCAAATATGTTATTTAAGTAAATGGGCAGAACCAACCGGACATTTTACCTGTCAGTGGCTGGATTAACACGCAGACAAATGGAGGATTAATGCAGAATCGGAGATGGGAACGCCGCCATTTAATAATGCAGGAGGCTTAATGTGCCGGGACGTAACGTCTGGCTCCGGTCACCATTCGATTGCGAGCCTTTGGTCCCATAGCGAAGTGATGAAATGTCTCCCCCACCCTCATCCGCTGAGCGCTTAAAAGGCCGCACAATGGGAGACGGAGAGCGGAGTCTTCCCTGACACATCCGTGTATGATTAACTCCTGCATCGCCAGCGGCAATGGCCGCAATGACATCGGAGCAAATAATAGGCAAACTAAATAAATCAGCCAAGTGGTGCACGAGTCATGTGTCGTGTGCGCCGCAATCAATGGTCAACGGTTTTCATGGGTTACGACCGCCGGTGAAAGAAAATGACGTTTCCATGTGGATGAAATAAGACGGCGGAGAGAAGACCATGGGCACCAGGGTGACCACCGCATGTTGCTTTGACGTTTCCCCATCAAATGTGTCACATCGGATGAACGTCGCGGTGCGGACGGTTCTGAGGTCCGGCCATACGTAACATCGCCACGTTCAGCACCAAGGACAGCGCCAAACGTGGAGATAGAACCAAAGATAAAAGTTTAGTTATATCCAAGGTCAATCTAGGAGCAGAATTATGGGGAGCATTCACCGCACCCCAGAAGACCCCGAACATTGTAGAGACACCGGCACACAACATTCCCAATGAGAGACACAACATCGAGACCGAAAAAACGTCAGCACCTCGGGGAGAGATCTCACCCAGCAGGAAACCCAAATGCTCTGATATTAACCCTGTGTATTTCTAGCCATTACAAGAACTGCACGTATTGAACCCCCTGGTGATCGGCTGCAGCTCTTGTATCACCCGGTGATTGGCAGCAGCTCCCGTAAAACCTGGTAATCGACTGAAGCTTTTGTATCACCTGGTGATTGGCAGCATCTCCTAAAACACCTGGTAGTCAGCTGCAGCTCTTCTGTCACCTGGTGATCGGCTGCAGCTCTTCTGTCACCTGGTGATCGGCTGCAGCTCTTGTATCACCTGGTGATCGGCTGCAGCTCTTCTGTCACCTGGTGATCGGCTGCAGCTCTTCTGTCACCTGGTGATCGGCTGCAGCTCTTGTGTCACCTGGTGATCGGCTGCAGCTCTTGTATCACCTGGTGATCGGCTGCAGCTCTTGTATCACCTGGTGAGTGGCAGCAGCTCCTGTAAAACCTGTCTAATCGACTGAAGCTTTTGTATCACCTGGTGATCGTCTGCAGCTCTTCCATCACCTGGTGATCGTCTGCAGCTCTTCCATCACCTGGTGATCAGCAGCAGCTTTTGCATGACCTATATGCATAGCTATAAGACCATAGTACTACTTTGGTCTGATCTGACCAGAGCACCTTCTCCCGCATGCTTGCTGTGTTCCCTACGTGACATGTAGAAGAAGGTGCTGTGGTCAGAGATGATCAAAAAAGAACTCTATGTGTGATGATAACTGACACTGCACATATCACCCTGAAAACACAATCCCCACCATTACACATGGTGGTGGCAGCATCCTACTGTGGGGAGACTTTTCTTCAGCAGAGGCAGGGAAGCTAGTCACAATTGATGGGAAGCTGGATGGAGTTAAATTCAGGGCAATCCTAGAGGAAAACCTGTTACGAGCTGCAGAAGACTTGAGACTGGAGAAAACGACCCTAAACCTCCTGTCAAGCTACAATGGAGGGTTTAGATCAGAGCATATTCCTGTGTGAGTGGCCCAGTCACCGTCCAGACCCAAATCCCAGAGAATCTGCGACAAGACGTGAAAATTACTGATCACAGACGTCTCCATCCAATGTCACCGAGCGAGAGCGAGTGTGCAAAGATGGGGCAAAATGTCACCTCTAGATGAGCAAAGCTGGAGAGACAGACCCCAAAAGACTGCAGAGAGGTGGGGGAGACAGACCCCAAAAGACTGCAGAGAGGTGGACGAGACAGACCCCAAAAGACTGCAGAGAGGTGGGGGAGACAGACCCCTTCAATAGACAACAGAGGCAGAAAATGGATCATGACAATGAGTAGATGCACAGACGTGTACGGCCTCAGACAAGTGGGTTATAAATGGTGGCATGATGGGATTTGTAGTGAGTACAAGCAGCTCTATCAGCCGGTGTCCTAATACAGAAGAGGTCATCGCATATCACACATGTATATCGCTACATTCTGAGTATAGGAGGCATCAATGAATCACACGGAAACTATGTCAATAAGAAAATCATCCTGGGGGCAATGTAACATAATACACAATATAAACAGAAATGTAACACCAGCAAAAACCGAAAACGGTCATAACAGCACCAGATCCCAAAGTAAAGAGGAAGAGCACATGTGCTGAGCACGGGCCACATTTATATCCACAGAGGACACTTAACCCCTGACCTGCACTTATGTCTGCTCAACAAGACCGAAAATCACCGGGTACAGAAATATACAACAATACAACAGAGATAAACGACAATACCAGAATATCTCCTATAATACTGCCCCTATATACCAAAACATAACAACTATAATACTGCCCCTATGTACAAGAATATAACTACTATAATACTGCTCCTATGTATAAGAATATAACTACTATAATACTGCTCCTATGTACAAGAATATAACTACTATAATTCTGCCCCTATGTACAAGAATATAACTACTATAATACTGCTCCTATGTACAAGAATATAACTTCTATAATACTGCCCCTATGTACAAGAATATAACTACTATAATACTGCCCCTATGTACAAGAATATAACTACTATAATACTGTCCCTATGTACAAGAATATAACTACTATAATACTGCTCCTATATACAAGAATATAACTACTATAATACTGCTCCTATATACAAGAATATAACTACTATAATACTGTCCCTATGTACAAGAATATAACTACTATAATACTGTTCCTATGTACAAGAATATAACTACTATAATACTGCCCCTATGTACAGGAATATAACTACTATAATACTGCTCCTATGTACAAGAATATAACTACTATAATACTGTCCCTATGTACAAGAATATAACTACTATAATACTGTCCCTATGTGCAAGAATATAACTACTATAATACTGTCCCTATGTGCAAGAATATAACTACTATAATACTGCCCCATGTACAAGAATATAACTACTATAATACTGTCCCTATGTACAAGAATATAACTACTATAATACTGCCCCCTATATACAAGAGTATAACTACTATAATACTGCCCCTATGTACAAGAATATAACTACTATAATACTGCCCCATGTACAAGAATATAACTACTATAATACTGCCCCATGTACAAGAATATAACTACTATAATACTGTCCCTATGTGCAAGAATATAACTACTATAATACTGCCCCATGTACAAGAATATAACTACTATAATACTGCCCCTATGTACAAGAATATAACTACTATAATACTGCCCCCTATATACAAGAATATAACTACTATAATACTGCCCCTATGTACAAGAATATAACTACTATAATACTGCCCCTATGTACAAGAATATAACTACTATAATACTGCCCCTATGTACAAGAATATAACTACTATAATACTGCCCTCTATATACAAGAATATAACTACTATAATACTGCTCCTATGTACAAGAATATAACTACTATAATACTGCCCCTATGTACAGGAATATAACTACTATAATACTGCTCCTATGTACAAGAATATAACTACTATAATACTGCCCCTATGTACAAGAATATAACTACTATAATACTGCCCCCTATATACAAGAATATAACTACTATAATACTGCCCCCTATATACAAGAATATAACTACTATAATACTGCCCCTATGTACAAGAATATAACTACTATAATACTGCCCCTATGTACAAGAATATAACTACTATAATACTGCCCTCTATATACAAGAATATAACTACTATAATACTGCCCCTATGTACAAGAATATAACTACTATAATACTGCTCCTATGTACAAGAATATAGCTACTATAATACTGCTCCTATGTACAAGAATATAACTACTATAATACTGCCCCATATACAAGAATATAACTACTATAATACTGCCCCTATGTACAAGAATATAACTACTATAATACTGCCCCTATGTACAAGAATATAACTACTATAATACTGCTCCTATGTACAAGAATATAGCTACTATAATACTGCTCCTATGTACAAGAATATAACTACTATAATACTGCCCCTATGTATATCTCTGCTATAACACTGCCCTGATTGATAATAATGCGGTCACTCAGTGTGCGGTTTTGTATCTGTTGTCGGTGTCCCCTTCCTCGGTATCTCGGGTGCAGTCTTTTTCGGGCTGCGGGGAAGCAGATGCTAATGTGATGCTACCTTATTGCTGACGTGAGTGCTGCTCCTGTACAATCGTTTATTTTGTGTTCTCTCGGATCGCGGCCTTTACGGTGCCGCTCGTCTCCCATGATTTATACTGCCACACATCTTCACTTAATTTCAATTTTCTTTCTCGGCTCGGAGTTTCCGGATCTGTACACGATCATTTCTGATCTCAGTATCTGTCACACGTGGTGCGGTAGATGTTCATCATTTTCCGGGATCCCGACCTCTCTACCCCGATACACGGCTCCGGTCTGGGAATGATCCCATAGTAAACATTCGCCTCATTTGTGTGGGGGAGGGGGAATCAGATACTGAAGCAATATCATCAGTAGAGATGTTGGAGAAGTACAGTATCTCTGCTGAGCTCCACCATACAGAGCTCATCCATATGAGGCCTGAAGCCCAATGTTCTCATATTAGGGGCAATAATGAAGAAGAAGCCCAGAATCAATCACCCTCCATACTTACCAATATTAAGAATTCTGGGAGTAATCCCCGCCACTGGAGACAGCTTCAAAATCCACCACTTTTGGCTGTGGTTTTGCTCTGCCCAGCCCCATTTGCAGTCCAGTTTGTGAGATTGTCCCACTAAAGATTGGAACTGTCGGCAAGTATGGTATCAATGATGGCAAGTTGAATGTGCCCCTGCCTAAGTTCCAGCATTGACCCCAATGGTTACCCCATGTCGAAAGGGATGATGCGATGATCTCTGCGGGTCTTAGCCACCGATCCCAAAAACGAACTCTGAAATGTCCCTTCCATTCATTGTCTGTGTGACCATCAGAGATGGACAATTCCTGAATGGTGGAGATGGGAATACTGAAGAAGAGCAAATCACTGCGAGGAAAATCAACTTCGCCTCAAATGTCATTGATTCGCTAAGAATTCGAAAATTTCACCTTCCTAATGTCGAAAATCCAGCAAAATGGCAAAAGGTCACATTCAAAAGGGCCAGAAAGGGTTTAGATAAAATACATCTATACTCACCTCTGCCGTATCCTCTTCTTCTCCATACAGCTTGCCTCTTCATCATTCCAGTCCAGTCTTCATTTATAGGACGCTGATCTTCATCCCACCGGTCCCATCAGGACGTCATGTAGACCATGTCATAATGTCACCTGAGACCTATGGATGGATTAGGCTTATTAATCAGTAGAGATGCGATGGGCACTGAGAAATAGAAAACTGGACCAGACAGAACGATCTACCCCCCATCTATGACCCCGATCTAGGCTTGAGCCTCCAGGTTCTCCAGGGCTGAGGGAGCTCCTGGGCATTTCTGGGGGTCTAGCTTGGTTCACACTTGGAACCTGTAAGCCAGTCTCCATTGAAGATGCCCCCTAACCAATATACAGTATATATATGTATATACCCATACACACACTGCTCAAAAAAATAAAGGGAACGCTTAAACAACAGAATATATCTCCAAGTAAATCAAACTTCTGTGAAACTGTCCACTTAGGGAGCAACACCTGCAGTTATCCCGCACAGTCCTTACGAGTCCATTCCCTGAAGGTCTCACCTGAAGTTATCACGCACAGTCCTTTGCGGGAGTTCCTTCCTTCTCTCCCAATACACAACACACACTGACTCTCATGGCCAGGTATTTACCACCCATGTGATGGTCAGATAACCTTGACCTCACACAAGTCCTGTCAGGACTCTGCATGTGGAGATACGGTGGACCTCCGCCCACCCGCTCTATGGAGGTCCACTAAAACCAGTCCATAACATAGGTTACTATTAACTCTCTCAGCACTTAGCGAGCTGGAGGCAAAAATACTCTGGTTTTACATCACAATCCGCAGTATACGCATTGACACGTATCTCCCTTCACATACTATGCCAATGACTCTGTCACAATATACACAGACACATTATGCAGATTACACATAATATCCACGAGTCCAAACCAAGCAGTAAGGACTAACACTGGCAATTCCAAAGTGCCAGAGGTGAATATATATATATATATATATATATATATATAGCAGAGGGGAATGGCCAACACTGAACAGCAGAGACAATCCATGTAGGAAAGCTCCAGTAGCTTCAAATGAACAGATCGACCTTTGCACTGCCAACTAAGGCAAAACCCTGAACTGTTTTATACGTTGATGAAGTACTTCTAACCAGTGCAAATTAGATAACACCATCTCTTGGCCCCTGTCACGGTATCCCCATGACAGATAGTGTGGGGATGGCGCCTATTGCCGCCTGTGCTGTGTCCTTGGTTTGAGCCCTATAGCACCTGGGATAATTGCATTGGGTTGAAAGATGGCACTTATCCAGATCAGAATGGTGCTGGACTGGAGTGTATATAGGGGAATGGATTGGCTGCTGAGGATTGGCATAGAATCAGAAACCAAAATTTATAACCAAGGCTATGAACAGGGTCACCCGCCATATTAGTGCGGGTCTGAAGAGGACAGACCTTCATTACAGCCTGCAATGCTGCATGCCACCCTTCGGTCACCATTTGGAGACCATGTGAGCAGTGCCATAGAAGAGGCATTCATGAGGGAATGTTGCACCATTCCTACTCAGGTGGCATAATGTAGTCAGACCCCTCTAGTATTCATTCCAGGTCACTAACAGTTCCGTGTTACATTGACATGTTGGTGGAACCAGTGATGCTGCCATATCATCCAGGAGCTATTTTTCATTACAACATCCCCAGGCTGCATGTTGCCGGTGCTGCTGGGAGCTGCCTGAGTGGGTTAAACCTGCTCCCGTGGCTGCAGTGTCTCCGGACTTGTCTCCATTGGGCACATCAGAGACGTCATTGGTAGGTGATTACACAGGAGCTGCCAGTAGAGTCTCTGGACTTGTCTCCATCTGACTCCATCGGTCACATTGTAGACGTCATTGGTTGGTTGTTACTCAGGAGCTGCTGTCAGGGTCTCCGGACTTGTCTCCATCTGTCTACATTGGACACATAGGTGACATCATTGGTTGGTGGTTACACAGGAGCTGCCGGTAGCGTCTCCGGACTTGTCTCCATCTGACTCCATCAGGCACATCGAAGACGTAATTGGTCAGTGGTTACTCAGGAGCTGCCAGCAGCATCTCCGGACTTGTCTCCATCTATCTCCATTGGGCACATCAGAAACGTCATTGGTTGGTGGTTACTCAGGAGCTGCTGGCAGCATCTCCTGACTTGTCTCCATCTATCTTGATTGGGCATATCGGGGACATCATTGGTTGGTGCTTACACAGGAGCTGCCAGCAGCGTCTCCAGACTTGTCTCCATCTGTCTACATTGGACACATAGGTGACATCATTGGTTGGTGGTTACACAGGAGCTGCCGGCAGCGTCTCCGGACTTGTCTCCATCTGTCTTGATTGGGCATATCGGGGACATTATTGGTTGGTGCTTACACAGGAGCTGCCGGCAGGGTCTCCAGACTTGTCTCCATCAGGCACATTGGATACATCATTGGTTGGTGGTTACGCAGGAGCTGCCGGCAGCGTCTGGGGATTTATTATGATGGAATATAGGCTGAACTGGATGGACAAATGTCTTTTTTCGGCCTTACTAACTATGTTACTATGTTACTATGTCTCTGGACTTGTCTCCATCAGGCACATTGGATACATCATTGGTTGGTGGTTACGCAGGAGCTGCCGGCAGCGTCTCTGGACTTGTCTTCATTGGGCACATTGGAGATATCATTGATTGCTGGTTACTGAGGAGCTGCTGGCAGCATCTCCGGACTTGTCTCCATCTTTCTCCATCGGGCACATTGGAGACATCATCGGTCGATGATTACATAGGAGTTGCCGGCAACATCTCCGGACTTGTCTCCATTGGGCACATTGGAGATGTCATTGGTTGGTGATTACTCAGGAGCTGCCAGCAGCGTCTCCGGACTTGTCTCCATTGGGCACATTGGAGACATCATTGATTGCTGGTTACTCAGGAGCTGCCGGCAGTGTCTCCAGACTTGTCTCCATCTTTCTCCATCGGGCACATTGGAGACATCATCGGTCGATGATTACATAGGAGTTGCCGGCAACATCTCCGGACTTGTCTCCATCAGGCACATTGGAGATGTCATTGGTTGATGGTTACACAGGACCTGCCGGCAGCGTCTCTGGACTTGTCTCCATTGGGCACATTGGAGGCGTCATTGAACGGTGATTACACAGGAGCTGCCAGCAGCGTCTCCGGACTTGTTTCCATCAGGTACATTGGAGACGTCATTGGTTTGTGGTTACACAGTAGCTGCCGGCAGCGTCTCTGGACTTGTCCTGCCAGCCGGAGGTCCTATGGATTTGTGCATTTAACCAGAACCTTCCTCTGGCAACCATTAATAACCTTAGTGATGGCAGCCGAGGCCGGAGGTGTCGGGATTTCTGTACCAGACCGGAGGTGCTGGGATATCTGCATGAGGCTCAGACTCCAGATTGGAGACATCAGAACGTTATGAAAATTTTGTTTCCATTTTTCATCATTTGCTGATCAGTGACGTCTCCATCTCGTGATCTCCATTGTTCCACGACTTTCCCTCTTGATGTTATAATTTCCAGGTTGAGGAGAATATATTGTGCAGCTACTAGGCAGTGAGGATTGTGAGTGCATCATTATATTCCACAGATTTCCCGCCTCCCACCGGTATAAGGCCCCTTTCACACATCAGTTTTTTGCCGTCCGTCACAATCTGTTGGATCGATGGATCCGTCGCAGATTGAGAAAAACTGATGCGACGGATTTGTTTTTTCGACAGATCCGACTAGCGGATCTGGCTAATCGGATCGGAGCATGCTCAGTTAAAAAAACGGAATCTGTTGCCTGATTCCGTCATTTGACAGATCCAGCGCCCATAGGCTTCCATTCTAGCAAACGACGGACAGCGACGGATCCATTGCTGTCCTTTTTTTGACGGACACAAAAAACGTTACTATGTCCGTTGTCTCTGGCCGCCGGCCGGAGATAAACCGACATATGTAGGATATGGACTGTCTTACCGTGTTCCTGCCCCAGAAGACAACAGATGCGACATGTGAAAGCCGGCGTGGGTTGTTTTATGTTAAAGTAATATGTGTAATGCACAACTTTTGAAGAACGGAAAGAGGGAGAGGTCAAATTTTGGCCCCACCCCATGGCCACACCCCAAATCCAAGTCCAGTTACCGTTTTCTCCTCCCTCGACAAGAGGAGTTGTCAGAGGGGCGCTGGTAGTGAGGGAAATTCAGCTGACGCCTGAGACTGCAGGGCGCAGACCCAAATCCAGGACTGTCCTCTATATCTGGGACAGTTGGGACTAGAGATGAGCGGATGGATTCCTGGGTCTCTGGTCCAAGTTGGTAGCTGGACGGGAGGCCGTGAATCTCTAACCTTCCGGGGTCCCCGGCGGTGATTGATCCCCCAGGGCCGTCTGACTCATCTCTAGTTGGGACCTGGGGATTATGTTTTCTTCCTCCATTCACAGTCGGAGCCGCCAGAACTTTCCCATCTTTATGTAGCGTCACTATACGACATCCGGCTTCTGGAGTCTGTAAGGCCGTGTTCACACGGTGCAGAAATACAGCGTGTTTTGTTTTCTTCAGAATCCGCACCAGACTACACAATAACCATCTTCTCCTCATTATTTGATGCGTTTTTGGTGCAGATGTGAAGCCGCGTTATTAATGAGTACAGAAAAGCTTTGATTCTCCATTAATAAAGTATCTGCAGCTTTTTACCTGCAATTTTTTTAGGCTCCACAGAAAAAAAAAAACCCGCAGAGGTCAGCCGCGTCCTTCGGTGCACAGACGGCGCCTTTTATGTTAAAGTCGTTTTTATTAAGGACTTCTTACATAAAGAATAAGGGGGAGACAGATTATAAATAGAGATGGGCCAACACCTGGATGTTCGGGTTCAGCGTGTTAGGCTGAATTGTTAAAAAAAAGTTTGGGTACCAGAACAAGACCCGGGCCTGAACCCATTTGAATGGGGGCTTGAACACCAAGTCTTTTCCCGCTGTCGTTTGCATGACAGCTTCTGATCAGCAGTGAAATCATCCCCGCCGGTCAGACCGCTGCGGTTCCCACGCTGTCAAATGAGAGTGTGAGTGCTCAGCCGTGATCGGAGGTATAAAGTTTACCTCTGGTCACTGGTGTCAGGTGATGGGACTACTACCCCCATCATCCAACACCTGCTGCCGCTAATAACAGAGCAGGAGCTGCTGATGGGAGTATTCATCAGTCGCTCCTGCGCTGTAAATAAATATATATTATTTTTAAATGTCGTGGATTCCCTGTATATTTGATAACCAGCCAGGCAAAACTCACAGCTGTGGGCTGCAACACTCAGCTGTCAGCTTCAGCAAGGCTGGTTATCAAGAATAGAGGGATCCCCACGCCGTATTTTTCAATAATTTAAATGATTTTTAAAAAATGGCATACCCCCCATTTTTGACAACCAACCTTTTTAAAGTTCACATCTGGGGGTCATAGATATTGACCTCCCAGCCTAAAAACAGCAGCTTGCAGCTGCAAAGAAAAGGCGCATCTATGAAATGCACTAATTCTGGTGCTTTGTCTGGCTCTTCCCATTTGCCATGATGCTATGGCAAGTGGGCTAATAGTTGTGAGGTTGTGCCCATCGCCTTCATCATCAGTATCCAGTGGCCGCCCGTTGTCCCAGTCATCAGCAGCATCTGCGACCACCTGCCGCCTCCATCATCAGTATCTGGTAACCTCTCATTGCCTCCATCATCAGTATCTGGTAACCGCCCGTCACCTCCATCATCAGTATCTGGTGACTGCCCGTCTGTTGTGAATTCTGTTGTCGGGCTCCCTCCTGTGGTCATGAATGGTACTTCGGCTGGTTCTGTCCATGGACTTCCTCTGGTGGGTGTTTCTGAGTTTCCTTTCACAGGTGACAAGGTTAATTCGTTAGCTGGCTGCTCTATTTAACTCCACTTAGATCTTTGCTCCAGGCCACCTGTCAATGTTCCAGTATTGGTCTAGTTCACTCCTGGATCGTTCTTGTGACCTGTCTTCCCATCAGAAGCTAAGTTCCAGCTTGTATTTCTCTGGTTTGCTATTTTTCTGTCCAGCTTGCTATTTTGATTTTTGTTTTGCTTGCTGGAAGCTCTGGGACGCAGAGGGAGCGCCTCCGCACCGTGAGTCGGTGCGGAGGGTCTTTTTGCGCCCTCTGCGTGGTCTTTTTGTAGGATTTTGTGCTGACTGCAAAGTAACCTTTCCTATCCTCGGTCTGTTCAGTAAGTCGGGCCTCACTTTGCTAAATCTATTTCATCTCTGTGTTTGTATTTTCATCTTTACTCACAGTCATTATATGTGGGGGGCTGCCTTTTCCTTTGGGGAATTTCTCTGAGGCAAGGTAGGCTTTATTTTTCTATCTTCAGGGCTAGCTAGTTCCTTAGGCTGTGCCGAGTTGCATAGGGAGCGTTAGGCGCAATCCACGGCTATTTCTAGTGTGTTTGATAGGATTAGGGATTGCGGTCAGCAGAGTTCCCACGTCCCAGAGCTCGTCCTTTATTATCAGTAACTATCAGGTCATTCTGTGTGCTCTTAACCAACAGGTCCATTGTTGTCCTGACCACCAGGTCATAACACCCGTCACCTCCATCATCAGTATCTGGTGACCTCTCATTGCCTCCAACATCAGTATCTGGTGACCGCCCGTCGCCTCCATCATCAGTATCTGGTGCCCACCTGTCACCTCCATCCTCTGTATCTGGTGACTGCCCGTCACCTCCAGCATCAGTATCTGGTGACCTCTCATTGCCTCCAAAATCAGTATCTGGTGACCGCCCGTCACCTCCATCATCAGTATCTGGTGACCTCTCATTGCCTCCATCATCAGTATCTGATGACCGCTCATCTCCTCCATCCTCAGTATCTGGTGACCACCCGTCACCTCCATCATCAGTATCTGGTGACTGCCCGTCACCTCCAGCATCAGTATCTGGTGACCTCTCATTGCCTCCATCATCAGTATCTGGTGACCACCCGTCACCTCCATCATCAGTATCTGGTGACCGCCCGTTTCCGCCATCATCAGTATCTGGTGACCTCTCATTGCCTCCATCATCAGAATCTGGTGACCACCCGTCACCTCCATCATCAGTATCTGGTGACTGCCCTTCGCCTCCATCATCAGCATCTGGTGACCTCTCATTGCCTCCATCATCAGTATCTGGTGACTGCCCGTCGCCTCCATCATCAGCATCTGGTGACCTCTCATTGCCTCCATCCTCAGTATCTGGTGACTGCCCGTCGCCTCCATCATCAGTATCTGGTGACTGCCCGTCGCCTCCATCATCAGTATCTGGTGACCTCTCATTGCCTCCATCATCAGTATCTGGTGACTGCCGGTCGCCTCCATCATCAGCATCTGGTGACCTCTCATTGCCTCCATCATCAGTATCTGGTGACTGCCCGTCGCCTCCATCATCAGCATCTGGTGACCTCTCATTGCCTCCATCCTCAGTATCTGGTGACTGCCCGTCGCCTCCATCATCAGTATCTGGTGACTGCCCGTCGCCTCCATCATCAGTATCTGGTGACCTCTCATTGCCTCCATCATCAGCATCTGGTGACCTCTCATTGCCTCCATCATCAGTATCTGGTGACCGCCCATCGCCTCCATCATCAGTATCTGGTGACTGCCCGTCGCCTCCATCATCAGTATCTGGTGACCTCTCATTGCCTCCATCCTCAGTATCTGGTGACTGCCCATCGCCTCCATCATCAGTATCTGGTGACCTCTCATTGCCTCCATCATCAGTATCTGGTGACCACTCGTCGCCTCCATCATCAGCATCTGGTGACCTCTCATTGCTTCCATCATCAGTATCTGGTGACTGCCCGTCACCTCCATCATCAGTATCTGGTGACCGCCCATCGCCTCCATCATCAGTATCTGGTGACCTCTCATTGCCTCCATCATCAGTATCTGGTGACCGCCCGTCGCCTCCATCATCAGCATCTGGTGACCTCTCATTGCCTCCATCATCAGTATCTGGTGACCGCCCGTCGCCTCCATCCTCAGTATCTGGTGACCTCTCATTGCCTCCATCATCAGTATCTGGTGACCGCCCGTCGCCTCCATCATCAGTATCTGGTGACCGCCCGTCACCTCCATCATCAGTATCTGGTGACCTCTCATTGCCTCCATCATCAGTATCTGGTGACCGCCCGTCGCCTCCATCATCAGTATCTAGTGACCGCCCGTCGCCTCCATCATCAGTATCTGGTAACCGCCCGTCACCTCCATCATCAGTATCTGGTAACCGCCCGTCACCTCCATCATCAGTATCTGGTGACCGCCCGTCACCTCCATCATCAGTATCTGGTAACCGCCCGTCACCTCCATCATCAGTATCTGGTAACCGCCCGTAGCCTCCATCATCAGTATCTGATGACTGCCCGTCGCCTCCATCATCAGTATCTGGTGACCGCTCATTACCTCCATCATCAGTATCTGGTGACTGCCCGTCGCCTCCATCATCAGTATCTGGTGACTGCCCGTCGCCTCCATCATCATAGTAACATAGTAACATAGTAACATAGTTAGTAAGGCCGAAAAAAGACATTTGTCCATCCAGTTCAGCCTATATTCCATCATAATAAATACCCAGATCTACGTCCTTCTACAGAACCTAATAATTGTATGATACAATATTGTTCTGCTCCAGGAAGACATCCAGGCCTCTCTTGAACCCCTCGACTGAGTTCGCCATCACCACCTCCTCAGGCAAGCAATTCCAGATTCTCACTGCCCTAACAGTAAAGAATCCTCTTCTATGTTGGTGGAAAAACCTTCTCTCCTCCAGACGCAAAGAATGCCCCCTTGTGCCCGTCACCTTCCTTGGTATAAACAGATCCTCAGCGAGATATTTGTATTGTCCCCTTATATACTTATACATGGTTATTAGATCGCCCCTCAGTCGTCTTTTTTCTAGACTAAATAATCCTAATTTCGCTAATCTATCTGGGTATTGTAGTTCTCCCATCCCCTTTATTAATTTTGTTGCCCTCCTTTGTACTCTCTCTAGTTCCATTATATCCTTCCTGAGCACCGGTGCCCAAAACTGGACACAGTACTCCATGTGCGGTCTAACTAGGGATTTGTACAGAGGCAGTATAATGCTCTCATCATGTGTATCCAGACCTCTTTTAATGCACCCCATGATCCTGTTTGCCTTGGCAGCTGCTGCCTGGCACTGGCTGCTCCAGGTAAGTTTATCATTAACTAGGATCCCCAAGTCCTTCTCCCTGTCAGATTTACCCAGTGGTTTCCCGTTCAGTGTGTAATGGTGACATTGATTCCTTCTTCCCATGTGTATAACCTTACATTTATCATTGTTAAACCTCATCTGCCACCTTTCAGCCCAAGTTTCCAACTTATCCAGATCCATCTGTAGCAGAATACTATCTTCTCTTGTATTAACTGCTTTACATAGTTTTGTATCATCTGCAAATATCGATATTTTACTGTGTAAACCTTCTACCAGATCATTAATGAATATGTTGAAGAGAACAGGTCCCAATACTGACCCCTGCGGTACCCCACTGGTCACAGCGACCCAGTTAGAGACTATACCATTTATAACCACCCTCTGCTTTCTATCACTAAGCCAGTTACTAACCCATTTACACACATTTTCCCCCAGACCAAGCATTCTCATTTTGTGTACCAACCTCTTGTGCGGCACGGTATCAAACGCTTTGGAAAAATCGAGATATACCACGTCCAATGACTCACCGTGGTCCAGCCTATAGCTTACCTCTTCATAAAAACTGATTAGATTGGTTTGACAGGAGCGAATTCTCATAAACCCATGCTGATATGGAGTTAAACAGTTATTCTCATTGAGATAATCCAGAATAACATCCCTCAGAAACCCTTCAAATATTTTACCAACAATAGAGGTTAGACTTACTGGCCTATAATTTCCAGGTTCACTTTTAGAGCCCTTTTTGAATATTGGCACCACATTTGCTATGCGCCAATCCTGCGGAACAGACCCTGTCGCTATAGAGTCCCTAAAAATAAGAAATAATGGTTTATCTATTACGTTACTTAGTTCTCTTAGTACTCGTGGGTGTATGCCATCCGGACCCGGAGATTTATCTATTTTAATCTTATTTAGCCGGTTTCGCACCTCTTCTTGGGTTAGATTGGTGACCCTTAATATAGGGTTTTCATTGTTTCTTGGGATTTCACCTAGCATTTCATTTTCCACCGTGAATACCGTGGAGAAGAAGGTGTTTAATATGTTAGCTTTTTCCTCGTCATCTACAACCATTCTTTCCTCACTATTTTTTAAGGGGCCTACATTTTCAGTTTTTATTCTTTTACTATTGATATAGTTGAAGAACAGTTTGGGATTAGTTTTACTCTCCTTAGCAATGTGCTTCTCTGTTTCCTTTTTGGCAGCTTTAATTAGTTTTTTAGATAAAGTATTTTTCTCCCTATAGTTTTTTAGAGCTTCAATGGTGCCATCCTGCTTTAGTAGTGCAAATGCTTTCTTTTTACTGTTAATTGCCTGTCTTACTTCTTTGTTTAGCCACATTGGGTTTTTCCTATTTCTAGTCCTTTTATTCCCACAAGGTATAAACCGCTTACACTGCCTATTTAGGATGTTCTTAAACATTTCCCATTTATTATCTGTATTCTTATTTCTGAGGATATTGTCCCAGTCTACCAGATTAAGGGCATCTCTAAGCTGGTCAAACTTTGCCTTCCTAAAGTTCAATGTTTTTGTGACTCCCTGACAAGTCCCCCTAGTGAAAGACAGGTGAAACTGTACAATATTGTGGTCGCTATTTCCTAGATGCCCGACCACCTGCAGATTTGTTATTCTGTCAGGTCTATTAGATAGTATTAGGTCTAAAAGTGCTGCTCCTCTGGTTGGATTCTGCACCAATTGTGAAAGATAATTTTTCTTGGTTATTAGCAGAAACCTGTTGCCTTTATGGGTTTCACAGGTTTCTGTTTCCCAGTTAATATCCGGGTAGTTAAAGTCCCCCATAACCAGGACCTCATTATGGGTTGCAGCTTCATCTATCTGCTTTAGAAGTAGACTTTCCATGGTTTCTGTTATATTTGGGGGTTTGTAACAGACCCCAATGAGAATTTTGTTACCATTTTTCCCTCCATGAATTTCGACCCATATGGACTCGACATCCTCATTTCCTTCGCTAATATCCTCCCTTAAAGTGGACTTTAGACAAGACTTTACATAGAGACAAACCCCTCCTCCTCTCCGATTTTTACGATCCTTTCTAAACAGACTGTAACCCTGTAAGTTAACTGCCCAGTCATAGCTTTCATCTAACCATGTCTCGGTTATTCCCACTATGTCAAAGTTACCTGTAGATATTTCTGCTTCTAGTTCTTCCATCTTGTTTGTCAGGCTTCTGGCGTTTGCAAGCATGCAGTTTAGAGGATTTTGTTTTGTTCCAATCTCCTCGCTGTGGATTGTTTTAGAAATGTTCTTACCTCCCTTCTGAGTATGTTTTCCTGGATCTTCTTTGTTCAAGTCTAATGTTTTTCTTCCCGTCCCCTCTTCTTCTAGTTTAACGCCCTCCTGATGAGTGTAGCGAGTCTTCTGGCGAATGTGTGTTTCCCAGGTTTGTTGAGGTGTAGTCCATCTCTGGCGAGGAGTCCATCGTACAAGTAATTCACACCGTGGTCCAGGAATCCGAATCCTTGTTGTCTGCACCATCGTCTTAGCCAGTTGTTTGCATCAAGGATCCTGTTCCATCTCCTGGTGCCATGCCCGTCTACTGGAAGGATAGAAGAAAAAACTACCTGTGCATCCAGTTCCTTTACTTTCTTCCCCAACTCTTCAAAGTCTTTGCAGATTGTCAGTAGGTCCTTCCTTGCCGTGTCATTGGTGCCAACATGTATCAGAAGAAATGGGTGGACGTCCTTGGAGCTGAAGAGCTTTGGTATCCTATCGGTCACATCCTTGATCATCGCACCTGGAAGGCAGCATACTTCTCTTGCAGTTATGTCCGGTCTGCAGATGGCTGCTTCGGTGCCTCTCAGTAGTGAGTCTCCCACCACCACCACTCTTCGTTGCTTCTTGGCTGTACTTTTTGCTGTCACTTGTTGCTGTGTGCCCTTTTCTTTTTTGCTAGCTGGTATTGCTTCATCCTTAGGTGTGCCATCTTCATCCTCTACAAAGATTTGATATCGGTTCTTCAGTTGTGTGGTTGGTGATTTCTCCATGGTCTTCTTGCTTCTTTTGGTCACATGCTTCCACTCATCTGCTTTTGGAGGTTCTCTGACACTTTTTTCACCTTCTGTGACCAGTAGAGATGCTTCTGTTCTGTCTAGAAAGTCTTCATTCTCTTTGATGAGTTTCAAAGTTGCTATTCTTTCTTCCAGACCCCGCACCTTTTCTTCTAAAAGGGCCACTAGTCTACACTTCTGACAGGTGAAATTTAATTCTTCTTCTGGTCGATCTGTGAACATGTAGCACATGCTGCAGCTCACCATGTAGGTTGTCACATCTGCCATGTTGCTCCTAGATCCTGCTGACTAGTTGTGTGTTTTCCTTCTTGTGTAATCTACTCAGCCAAGCTCTCTTGCAATAATGTCCTACAGGCAAAAATTCTGGTTTGGTGATGCTTTCCAAGCAGCTGGTCCCGGCTGTACCCAACGATCTTCTAGCTTAGGGAGACTCTTCGCTTTCCCAGAAGGCACCTGGAATATGCAAATTAGCCTCCTCAAGCTTGAATCCCTGGTTTTTGGATCAGTATCTGGTGACTGCCCGTCGCCTCCATCATCAGTATCTGGTGACCGCCCGTCGCCTCCATCATCAGTATCTGGTGACCGCCCGTCTCCTCCATCATCAGTATCTGGTGACCGCCCGTCGCCTCCATCATCAGTATCTGGTGACCGCCCGTCGCCTCCATCATCAGTATCTGGTGACTGCCCGTCGCCTCCATCACTTCTTCCCATCACTTGTACCCTGGTTATGGAGGATCTCGGCAGGAGGTTGTCCCACACATCTTCTGTGTATGAGGCTTGTGCGGATCCTTCATGTGCCCCAGTCAGGATGATGTGAGATCAGGGCTCTGTGGGGTCAGATCATCACCCCCAGGAATCTCGTTATTAATGACAATGTCTGGATGTTGGGGGTCGTTGTCCGGTGACATCGCCCACTACACCTTTCCTTTTGGAGGATGACTTAACCCCTGACAGCGTGGTCTGGTGACGTCACCTCTATGCAGGCGCCACCTGTAGGTTTTCGTCCTGCGCCAGGTTTATAGATGTGGCGCTCAGGTGTCATTAGTTTGGTGTGGAGGATAAGTGCGAGCGATCCCCCAGCTCCATCCATCCTGCGCTGCAGACTCCACCATATGAATGTCAGCGCGCTCATTAAAGTGAGCAATGAGCAGGAGCGTCTCAGAATAATGTGCAGCCTGTCACCGGCTGTGTCATCCCCGGTATGGATGGGATTAACTCCGCGCCTGCCCACACAGGACTGCACCCCATTATAGGGACTGTCGCTGCTCCCCGCCCTGCCGCCTCCATCTCATCCAAAGAAAATCAGGAGAGAAGCGGCGTCAGAGCGTTATATTGGTGCAATGTCACACCACGGCCTTATTATTGTCTTATACATCTGTATAGCACCAACATAATCCACAGCGATGTACAGAGATTGTCACAACTCATATCATGGTCATCAACATGCAGAACAGTGTATCTAATCCTCTCCTGTGTGATACTGACTGCTGAGCCGTGTATCTAATCCTATCCTGTGTGATACTGTCTGCTGAGCCGTGTATCTAATCCTCTCCTGTGTGACACTGACTGCTGAGCCGTGTATCTAATCCTATCCTGTGTGATACTGACTGCTGAGCCGTGTATCTAATCCTATCATGTGTGATACTGACTGCTGAGCCGTGTATCTAATGCTATCCTGTGTGATACCGTCTGATGAGCCGTGTATCTAATCCTCTTCTGTGTGATACTGTCTGCTGAGCCGTGTATCTAATCCTCTCCTGTGTGATACTGTCTGCTGAGCCGTGTATCTAATCCTATCCTGTGTGATACTGTCTGCTGAGCCGTGTATCTAATCCTATCCTGTATGATACTGTCTGCTGAGCCGTGTATCTAATCCTATCCTGTGTGATACTGTCTGCTGAGCCGTGTATCTAATCCTCTCCTGTGTGATACTGACTGCTGAGCCGTGTATCTAATCCTATCCTGTGTGATACTGACTGCTGAGCCGTGTATCTAATCCTATCATGTGTGATACTGTCTGCTGAGCCGTGTAGCTAATCCTATCCTGTGTGATACTGACTGATGAGCCGTGTATCTAATCCTATCCTGTGTGATACTGTCTGCTGAGCCGTGTATCTAATCCTCTCCTGTGTGATACTGACTGCTGAGCCGTGTATCTAATCCTATCCTGTGTGATACGGTCTGCTGAGCCATGTATCTAATCCTCTCCTGTGTGATACTGTCTGCTGAGCCGTGTATCTAATCATATCCTGTGTGATACTGACTGCTGAGCCGTGTATCTAATCCTATCATGTGTGATACTGACTGCTGAGCCGTGTATCTAATCCTATCCTGTGTGATACTGACTGCTGAGCCGTGTATCTAATCCTATCATGTGTGATACTGACTGCTGAGCCGTGTATCTAATCCTATCATGTGTGATACTGTCTGCTGAGCCGTGTATCTAATCCTATCCTGTGTGATACTGACTGCTGAGCCGTGTATCTAATCCTATCATGTGTGATACTGACTGCTGAGCCGTGTATCTAATCCTATCCTGTGTGATACCGTCTGATGAGCCGTGTATCTAATCCTCTCCTGTGTGATACTGTCTGCTGAGCCGTGTATCTAATCCTCTCCTGTGTGATACTGTCTGCTGAGCCATGTATCTAATCCTATTCTGTGTGATACCGTCTGCTGAGCCGTGTATCTAATCCTCTCCTGTGTGATACTGACTGCTGAGCCGTGTATCTAATCCTATCCTGTGTGATACGGTCTGCTGAGCCGTGTATCTAATCCTATCCTGTGTGATGCCGTGTATCTTATCCTATCATGTGTGATACTGACTGCTGAGCCGTGTATCTAATCATATCCTGTGTGATAGCAACTGCTGAGCTGTGTATCTAATCCTGTCCTGTGTGATACTGTCTGCTGAACCGTCTATCTAATCCTCTCCTGTGTGATACTGTCTGCTGAGCCGTGTATCTAATCCTATCCTGTGTGATACTGTCTGCTGAGCCGTGTATCTAATCCTTTCCTGTGTGATACTGTCTGCTGAGCTGTGTATCTAATCCTATCCTGTGTGATACTGTCTGCTGAGCCGTGTATCTCATCCTATCCTGTGTGATACTGTCTGCTGAGCTGTGTATCTAATCCTATCCTTTGTGATACTGACTGCTGAGCTGTGTATCTAATCCTATCCTGTGTGATACTGTCTGCTGAGCCGTGTATCTAATCCTTTCCTGTGTGATACTGTCTGCTGAGCTGTGTATCTAATCCTATCCTGTGTGATACTGTCTGCTGAGCCGTGTATCTCATCCTATCCTGTGTGATACTGTCTGCTGAGCCGTGTATCTAATCCTATCCTTTGTGATACTGACTGCTGAGCCGTGCATCTAATCCTCTCCTGTGTGATACTGTCTGCTGAGCTGTGTATCTAATCCTTTCCTGTGAGATACTGTCTGCTGAGCTGTGTATCTAATCCTATCCTGTGTGACACTGACTGCTGAGCCGTGTATCTAATCCTCTCCTGTGTGATACTGACTGCTGAGCAGTGTATCTAATCCTTTCCTGTGTGATACTGACTGCTGAGCCGTGTATCTAATCCTCTCCTATGTGATACTGACTGCTGAGCCGTGTATCTAATCCTTTCCTGTGTGATACTGTCTGCTGAGCCGTGTATCTAGTTTGTGTGATACCATTTGCTGAGCTGTGCATCTAATCCTATCCTGTGTGATACTGACTGCTCAGCCGTGTATCTAATGCTATCCTGTGTGATACTGACTGCTGAGCCGTGTATCTAATCCTCTCCTATGTGATACTGACTGCTGAGCCGTGTATCTAATCCTTTCCTGTGTGATACTGTCTGCTGAGCCGTGTATCTAGTTTGTGTGATACTGTCTGCTGAGCTGTGTATCTAATCCTATCCTGTGTGATACTGACTGCTGAGCCGTGTATCTAATCCTCTCCTATGTGATACTGACTGCTGAGCCGTGTATCTAATGCTATCCTGTGTGATACTGACTGCTGAGCCGTGTATCTAATCCTATCCTGTGTGATACTGACTGCTGAGCCGTGTATCTAATCCTCTCCTGTGTGATACTGTCTGCTGAGCCGTGTATCTAGTTTGTGTGATACCATTTGCTGAGCTGTGTATCTAATCCTATCCTGTGTGATACTGACTGCTCAGCCGTGTATCTAATGCTATCCTGTGTGATACTGACTGCTGAGCCGTGTATCTAATCCTCTCCTGTGTGATACTGTCTGCTGAGCTGTGTATCTAATCCTTTCCTGTATGATACTGTCTGCTGAGCTATGTATCTTATCCTATCCTGTGTGATACTGACTGCTGAGCCGTGTATCTAATCCTCTCCTGTGTGATACTGTCTGCTGAGCCGTGTATCTAATCCTATCCTGTGTGATACTGTCTACTGAGCCGTGTATCTAATCCTCTCCTGTGATACTGACTGCTGAGCCGTGTATCTAATCCTCTCCTGTGTGATACTGTCTGCTGAGCCGTGTATCTAGTTTGTGTGATACCATTTGCTGAGCTGTGTATCTAATCCTTTCCTGTGTGATACTGACTGCTCAGCCGTGTATCTAATGCTATCCTGTGTGATACTGTCTGCTGAGCCGTGTATCTAATCCTATCCTGTGTGATACTGACTGCTGAGCCGTGTATCTAATCCTCTCCTGTGTGATACTGTCTGCTGAGCTGTGTATCTAATCCTTTCCTGTGTGATACTGACTGCTGAGCCGTGTATCTAATCCTCTCCTATGTGATACTGACTGTTGAGCCGTGTATCTAATGCTATCCTGTGTGATACTGACTGCTGAGCCGTGTATCTAATCCTATCCTGTGTGATACTGACTGCTGAGCTGTGTATCTAATCCTCTCCTGTGTGATACTGTCTGCTGAGCCGTGTATCTAGTTTGTGTGATACCATTTGCTGAGCTGTGTATCTAATCCTATCCTGTGTGATACTGACTGCTGAGCCGTGTATCTAATGCTATCCTGTGTGATACTGACTGCTGAGCCGTGTATCTAATCCTCTCCTGTGTGATACTGACTGCTCAGCCGTGTATCTAATGCTATCCTGTGTGATACTGACTGCTGAGCCGTGTATCTAATCCTCTCCTGTGTGATACTGTCTGCTGAGCCGTGTATCTAATCCTTTCCTGTGTGATACTGTCTGCTGAGCTATGTATCTTATCCTATCCTGTGTGATACTGACTGCTGAGCCGTGTATCTAATCCTCTCCTGTGTGATACTGTCTGCTGAGCCGTGTATCTAATCCTATCCTGTGTGATACTGTCTACTGAGCCGTGTATCTAATCCTCTCCTGTGATACTGACTGCTGAGCCGTGTATCTAATCCTCTCCTGTGTGATACTGTCTGCTGAGCCGTGTATCTAGTTTGTGTGATACCATTTGCTGAGCTGTGTATCTAATCCTCTCCTGTGATACTGACTGCTGAGCCGTGTATCTAATCCTATCCTGTGTGATACTGTCTGCTGAGCCGTGTATCTAATCCTATCCTGTGTGATACTGTCTGCTGAGCCGTGTATCTAATCCTATCCTGTGTGATACTGACTGCTGAGCCGTGTATCTAATCCTATCCTGTGTGATACTGTCTGCTGAGCCGTGTATCTAATCCTATCCTGTGATACTGTCTGCTGAGCCGTGTATCTAATCCTATCCTGTGTGATACTGTCTGCTGAGCCGTGTATCTAATCCTATCCCGTGTGATACTGACTGCTGAGCTGTGTATCTAATCCTATCCTGTGTGATACTGTCTGCTGAGCCGTGTATCTAATCCTATCTTGTGTGATTCTGACTGCTGAGCCGTGTATCTAATCCTCTCCTGTGTGATACTGACTGCTGAGCCGTGTATCTAATCCTCTCCTGTGTGATACTGACTGCTGAGCCGTTTATCTAATCCTCTTCTGTGTGATACTGACTGCTGAGCCGTGTATCTAATCCTATCCTGTGTGATACTGTCTGCTGAGCCGTGTATCTAATCCTATCCTGTGTGATACTGTCTGCTGAGCCGTGTATCTAATCCTATCCCGTGTGATACTGACTGCTGAGCTGTGTATCTAATCCTATTCTGTGTGATACTGACTGCTGAGTCGTGTATCTAATCATCTCCTGTGTGATACCATCTGTTGAGCCGTGTATCTAGTTCTGTGTGATACCATCTGCTGAGCTGTGTATCTAATCCTATCCTGTGTGATACTGTCTGCTGAGCCGTGTATCTAATCCTATCCTGTGTGATACTGACTGCTGAGCTGTGTATCTAATCCTATCCTGTGTGATACTGGCTGCTGAGCTATGTATCTAATCCTATCCTGTGTAATTCTGACTGCTGAGCCGTGTATCTAATCCTCTCCTGTGTGATACTGACTGCTGAGCCGTGTATCTAATCCTCTCCTGTGTGATACTGACTGCTGAGCCGTGTATCTAATCCTCTCCTGTGTGATACTGACTGCTGAGCCGTGTATCTAATGCTCTCCTGTGTGATACTGACTGCTGAGCCGTGTATCTAATCCTCTCCTGTGTGATACTGACTGCTGAGTCGTGTATCTAATCCTCTCCTGTGTGATACCATCTGTTGAGCCGTGTATCTAGTTCTGTGTGATACCATCTGCTGAGCTGTGTATCTAATCCTCTCCTGTGTGATACTGACTGCTGAGCCGTGTATCTAATCCTCTCCTGTGTGATACTGACTGCTGAGCCGTGTATCTAATCCTCTCCTGTGTGATACTGACTGCTGAGCCGTGTATCTAATCCTCTCCTGTGTGATACTGACTGCTGAGCCGTGTATCTAATCCTCTCCTGTGTGATACTGACTGCTGAGCCGTGTATCTAATCCTCTCCTGTGTGATACTGACTGCTGAGCCGTGTATCTAATCCTCTCCTGTGTGATACTGACTGCTGAGCCGTGTATCTAATCCTCTCCTGTGTGATACTGACTGCTGAGCCGTGTATCTAATCCTCTCCTGTGTGATACTGACTGCTGAGCCGTTTATCTAATCCTCTCCTGTGTGATACTGACTGCTGAGCTGTGTATCTAATCCTCTCCTGTGTGATACTGACTGCTGAGCCGTGTATCTAATCCTCTCCTGTGTGATACTGACTGCTGAGCTGTGTATCTAATCCTCTCCTGTGTGATACTGACTGCTGAGTCGTGTATCTAATCCTCTCCTGTGTGATACCATCTGTTGAGCCGTGTATCTAATCCTCTCCTGTGTGATACTGACTGCTGAGTCGTGTATCTAATCCTCTCCTGTGTGATACCATCTGTTGAGCCGTGTATCTAGTTCTGTGTGATACCAACTGCTGAGCTGTGTATCTAATCCTCTCCTGTGTGATACTGACTGCTGAGTCGTGTATCTAATCCTCTCCTGTGTGATACCATCTGTTGAGCTGTGTATCTAATCCTCTCCTGTGTGATACTGACTGCTGAGTCGTGTATCTAATCCTATCCTGTGTGATACGGTCCTTGCTCCGCTGCAGCAGAACATGTTGGGGACAGCTGCAGTTTTGTTCCCGTCCATCTTGCCTGGAGCTGGGGGTCCTGTTCTCGCTTGCTCTGGCTCTCGCTTGCTCTGGCCGCTCGCTCTGGCCGCTCGCTCTGGTCCTTTGTGCTGAGCCAGCGTTCCCGCGTCCTGACAATCTTCTGGAGCTTTCGGAAAGCTTCATTTTTGTTTACTTGTCAGAGTGCGTTAGGCTCTGGTGTCCTCGTCTCCGGCGGTCCGGGCCGCTGATGTGTGGTGCTCTTTATTCGTATGGACACCATGTACACAGCCACAGATGTAATCACAGAGACCTGTAGATGCTGCGATGTCCTTGCAGTATTTCAGCCGTCAGCACTTTCGCCTCACAAGTCATTATTTCTTATTTTCAGCTCCTTGATTTGTTTTTCTTTTAACCTTTTTGCGCCTGTTCAGGGGCCAAAAACATTTCCTGTACGCGACTGACAAATACTCAAAGTGCCCACAAGGGCAGGAGAGGGTGGCACCCGGGGAAGACCCACCAAGGCTGCCACGGCCATAAATGCTACTGATATCAATAGTGTTGGAAAATGCCAGAGTTTATGTCACCTGCAATAAATATGTATTTATTTCCCCAAAATGTAAAAGCCGCCGTTCTCCTGAATCTGGTGATGTCTTTCTTTTGTTCCTGTGTCTCTCCATTCCTGAGATATGGCCACCTCTCCCTTCTATATAAATCTCTTCTCTTCTCCAAATGGGCATGATTCTCAACTCTTCTCTATTGACATGATATTTTGGACAACACCCTATTGGCTAAAAAGTCTAGCCTTTTCTCACTTTTTTTACTTGAAAAAGAAGTCGGTATGGTGTTGAAACGAGTTCTGAATAAAAAGCCTTTTCCTCATTATCATTTCTAAAGAATTGATCCACTCCAGCAGTGCATCCCATCAACGTGTTTATCCAACAGGATCCAGTATATCTACTTTACCATTTCTGAAAGGCCACAGAGGCTGCAACACCATTAACAAGAGGCACCACTAATCAAACACCATGAAGACCAAGGAGATCTCCAAACAATACCATGAAGACCAAGGAGATCTCCAAACAACACCATGAAGACCAAAGAGATCTTCAAAGAATACCATGAAGACCAAGAAGATCTACAAAGAATACCATGAAGACCAAGAAAATCTCCAAAGAATACCATGAAGACCAAAGAGATCTCCAAAGAATATCATGAAGACCAAGGAGATCTCCAAACAACTTAATGAAGACCAAAGAGATCTCCAAAGAATACCAAGAAGACCAAGAAGATCTGCAAAGAATACCATGAAGACAAAGGAAATCTCCAAACAACACCATGAAGACCAAGAAGATCTCCAAAGAATATCATGAAGACCAAGGAGAACTCCAAACAACACCATGAAGAACAAGGAGATTTCCAAACAACACCATGAAGACCAAGATCTCCAAACAAATCAAGGACAAAGTTGTTTAGAAGTACAAATCAAGGTTGGGTTATAAAAAAAATATCCCAATATCTGATGATCTCCCATAGCACCATCAAATCCATTATCCTCAAATGGAGAGAACCTGGTATCACAACAAACCTGCCAAGAGAGACCGTCCACCAAAACGCTCAGCCCGGTCAACGAGTACATCAATCAGAGAAGCAGCACAGAGACCAAAGGTAACCCTGAAGAAGCTGCAGAGTTCTCACGCAGAGACTGGAATATCTGTCCATACGACCACAATAACCCATACACTCCATAGAAGTGGCCTTTATGGAATACTGGGGAGATAAAAACCTTTACTTACACACAAAAATTGAAAGGCTCGGTGTGATGGTGGGATATGTTATGTGGATATCATTTTGTGTATGTTTATATTTTACTGATTATCATGGTGTTCTCCTGTAGAGCGAGTTATTTGCCAATTGATGAATTGTTATTATTTGCCATCTGATATCAGCCCCCACAGTCCTGTACTGTTATCTCTCCACAGGGTCAGTGAATATTGTTGTTTCCTAATATGCTAATGACATGTTGACCTAACTTGTTGAAACAATGAGCTCCTGTGATCCACCCCCCTAACCTGTGAATGAGGAGAGGGAATTGTAAATATCAGGAAGGTGACACAGATCAGTCCTGTGTGGAATGATGATGTGAACACAGCATGTCAGAGAGAAGGGGAAGCATATGGACTATTTTTTATCCTCTGCTGGATTATTGGACTCTCATCTCCTTGAACATTTATCCTGTTACTGAACTGCATTTGGCTTCTGGACTATCTTATCCTTTGTGTGGTGGATCGTATATGGACCTCTCGTCTTTTTGCCTAAATAAAGGTCTTGGGATTGTTCACTCTTCGCTGGCTCTGTTGATTGTGTGGTACCGAAGAAGGACCCCATGACACTTGGTATGAATGAAGGTGCTGTGGTCAGATGAGACCAACATTGAGTGTTTGGCCAGCAAGGTAAACATTATGTCTGGTGCCAAACCAACACAGCTTATCACCCCAAGAATACCACCCCACAGTGAAACATGGTGGGGATGTTTTGGGGCAGCAGTGAAATTGGTCCAAGTTGAGCGGAAGAAGGATGGTGCGAAATTGAGGGATATTCTTGAGAAAAACATGTTTCAGTCTGTCAGTGATTTGAAACTGGGACGGAGGTTCACCTTCCAACAAGACAATGACCCAAAGCATACGGCTAAAGGTACACTCGAGGCGTAAAGAGAAACATGCACATGTTCTGGAGTGGCCGAGTCACAGCCCCCTGTTCACCAGAGGAAACATCTAACCTGAAGGTGCTGGAGCAGTTTGGCCTTGAGGAATGGGCAAAAATCACAGTGGTCAGATGTGGAAAGCTCATAGACTTACCCAAAGTGACTTGCATATGTAATTGTTGCAAAAGGAGGCTCCACAAAGTAATGACTTTAGGGGGTGAATAGTTATGCACACTGAAGTTTTCAGTTATTTTATTCTATTTGTTGTTTGTTTCACAATAAAAAGAAAACCACATCTTCACAGTTGTCGGCATGTTCTTTACATGAACCGATCCAAACACACAAAAAAAATTCCAGGTTGTGAAGTAGCAAATCACAACGAATGCCAAGGGAGTGAATACTTTCACAAGCCACTGTATAATATACAATATACTCAATATATACCTAATAGATAATAATGTCTGTTTATAAAATAGAAAATATGTCAGCATGAAGATTTTGCACATGTGCGACCTGTAGCGATCCTGTCACTGGGCTCCATACATAGTGCAGCCCGAACTCACAGCTGTGCTCGCCTGCAGGCACACGTAGCCTCCAGCCCCGACAAGAGAATCAGCCGGGAGATTACACAAGTTATGAAGAAACCAGAGTATATCTTAATTACCCAGACAGCTAAGTTTTTGCAAACCAATAAGAACTGACTTTTCATCTGTGTCTTGGCTTGTGGATTTTAGTGTTTATGTCTGGTGGTTCAAGAAGACAGACTTGCAAACTGACATACCATTTAACATACTGTTTAAGTCTGTAAGGGTACCGTTACACTAAACGACTTACCAACGATCACAACCAGCGATACGACCTGGCCGTGATCGTTGGTAAGTCGTTGTGTGGTCGCTGGGGAGCTGTCACACAGACAGCTCTCTCCAGCGACCAACGATCAGGGGAACGACTTTGGCATAGTTGAAATTGTCTTCAACGATGCCAAAGTCCCCGGGTAACCAGGGTAAACATCGGGTTACTAAGTGCAGGGCCGCGCTAAGTAACCCGATATTTATCCTGGTTACCATTGTAAAAGTAAAAAAAAAAAACACTACATACTCACATTCCGATGTCTGTCACGTCCCCCGCCGTCAGCTTCCTGCACTGACTGTGTCACCGCCAGCCGTAAAGCAGAGCACAGCGGTGACGTCACCGCTGAGCTCTGCTTTACGGCCGGCGCTGACAGTCAGTGCAGGGAAGCTGACGGCGGGGGACGTGACAGACATCGGTATGTGAGTATGTACTGTTTTTTTTTTTAACTTTTACAATGGTAACCAGGGTAAATATCAGGTTACTAAGCACGGCCCTGTGCTAAGTAACCCGATATTTACCCTGGTTACAAGTGAACACATCGCTGGATCGGCGTCACACACGCCGATCCAGCGATGACAGCGGGTGATCAGCGACCAAAAAAAGGTCCTGATCATTCCCCAACAACCAACGATCTCCCAGCAGGGGCCTGATCGTTGGTCGCTGTCACACATAATGAGATCGTTAGCGGGAGCGTTGCTACGTCACAAAAAGCGTGACATTGCAACGATATCGTTAACAAAATGGTTGTGTGAAGCTACCTTAATAGTGACTTGTACATAGTGTGTGTTTATCTTTGTGTATTGATGTGCTGATATGCTAATTGTGCATTGAATTCCAGAACCAGCTTGGTGACTTCTAAAGCAGAGAGGGAAAGACTGTGCAAATAGTTTGAATAGTCAAGTAGTACTACTTGATCTCATCACCATTATCTTGATGTTGGATTGAAGGACACTGGGTAATTCTAAAAATAGCTTCCATGTCTTGGGTATAAAAAGACTCAGAGATCACATCATGAAAGACTGAAGTAACACAGAGCTACCAGCCGGACATTCTGCAAAACACCCAACAGACAAGAGAAAGGACTGCAGCCAATTCATTATGGCACCATCACGAAGGACACTGATCTATGATTCTATAGGAAACAACCTAGGGGTTTGGAAGGACACAGATCTGATCCAGTGACCATCTCTGAACCATGGATATGTTTGGAGAAAGTCAGGTAGGTTTGGGACCCGCTGGTAGCCTGGTTCAATGGAGAAGGTCAGATAAGCCAGGTGGTGACTCTCGTGTCAACTGGCTTTGGACCTTGTATGGACTCTATGGACAGTTCTTAGTCATCTCCCTACGCTTGTCGATATCTCTTCTCTGTGTGTATATCACAGGTGGAATAGCGACCCTGGGAGCTCTGATAAAACATCTACCATTATCCCGGCGAGACAACGGAAGAGTAAGACCCTGTCATGTGCACCATCTTGGGGTAATTGCTGGGATTGTTCTGTTTGCTATTGTGCGTTGTGGTTCAATAAAGTACTGCCGCACTGTTTTACCTTAACCCTGTGTTGTCTGAGTAGTGTATTGCCCACCGGGAGATAGAGCGGGTGTTCAGTGGTATGAGCCCTGGTCCATGCAGTCTTGCTAAAGTCAGCCGGGCCAGTGGATGAGAGCACCCACTGACCCTGTTCCCCCACACAAGTGTTAGTGAGAGCGGATAGCAGCGCGATATTACAGAAAGCTGTGTCACAGCCGATTACACCCGGGGACACAGAGGAGAACACTCCGGAAACTATACAGACTAGAACACAATTGTATAAAGACATTATAGTGGCTCTGCATAGAAGATTGGGTGGGACCAGGTCATCTGTTCCACTCGTAGGCGAAGAAAGAGGAAACAAATCCAGCTGCTAAAATCCCAAAGTTTATTCCAAGATCATTGAAGTGATAAAACAAGATCATAAAAACAGAAAATATCAATAAAATCTAGAAACAGACTAAAAAAAATATAAATAAAACATCTGAAAAATGAAATAAGAAAAAGAATCCAAAAGACGTGACATCATAAATCTCAACAGTGAAAGACTTTCCTTTCGCGTATTGAGACCTTCTGGAAAACAAGCACCGAGATCGTTGTGGAGGATCGGAGTCAAATACTTTCCAATTGTTCTCTCAATTTAATGCATCTCTTAACCCCTTAACCTCCAATGACGGATATATGCGTCATTGGATGCGCCCCCCCTGTTAACATGACAGCGGCATTTAACATGCACGCGCAGGAAGCCAGTCATTAACCCTGCTCGTCAGCGCCCGTGTCACATGACCACGGGTCGCCGATGGGTTAGCAAGTGAGCATTTCTGCTAGATAGAGCAGGGCTGCAGATCTGCTCTATGAAGCACAAGCAATCGGATGAAGCAAATTAAAAAATAAAAAAAAAATAAAAAAATAAGCAATTCAAATCACCCCTAGTGTTGAGCGATACCGTCCGATATTTGAAAGTATCGGTATCGGATGGTATAGGCCGATATCCGAAAAATATAGGATATCGCCGATACCGATATCCGATACCAATACAAGTCAATGGTACACAAATATCGGAAGGTATCCTGTAATGGATCCCAGGGTCTGAAGGAGAGGAAACTCTCCTTCAGGCCCTGGGATCCATATTCATGTGTAAAATAAAGAATAAAGTATAAAAATAAAAAATATTGATATACTTACCCTCTGACACGCCCTGGTCGTCACCGCTGCAACCGCCTTGCTTTCGTTCCGAAGAATGAGCGCGTTAAGGGCCTTCGATGACGTCGAGGGTAAGTATATCAATATTTTTTTTTTTTATTCTTTATTTTACACATTAATATTAATCCCGATACCGATTCCCGATATCACAAAAATATCGGAACTCGGTATCGGAATTCCGATACCGCAAATATCGGCCGTTACCCGATACTTGCGGTATCGGAATGCTCAACACTAATCACCCCCCTTTTGCCCCATTCAAAATAAAACAACAAACAAGTCAAATATACACATTTGGTATCGCCGCATTTAGAATCGCCCGATCTATCAATATAACAAAATAATTAATCCAATCCGTAAACTGCGTACCGAGAACAAAAAATTAAAATTCCAGAATTACATTTTTTTGGTCACTGCAACATCGCAATAAAATGCATTAACATGCGATCAAAAGATCGTATCTGCACCGAAATGGCATCATTAAAAACGTCAGCTCGGCACACAAAAAATAAGCCCTCACCCGACCCCAGATCACGAAAAATGGAGATGCTACGGGTATCGGAAAATGGCAACATTTTTTTTTTTTTTTTTACAAACTTTGGATTTTTTTTTCACCACTTTTATAACCCCTTAAAGACCTTGGGGTTTTCCATTTTTCGCTCCCCTTCTTCCCAGAGCCATACCTTTTTTATTTTTCCATCAATATGGCCATGTGAGGCCTTGTTTTTTGCAGGATGAGTTGTTCTTTTGAATGGCATTATTGATTTTACCATATCGTGTACTGGAAAATGAGGGGAAAAAATCCAAATGTAGTGAAATTGCAAAAAAAAAGTGCAATTCCCCAATTTTTTTTTATTTTTTGTTTTACAATGTTCATTAAATGCTAAAACTGATCTGCCATTATGATTCTCCAGGTCATTACGAGTTAATCCTCAACATTAAAGAAATAAACATGTGAAATAGATCACTCTGTGTGTAATGACTATATATAAAGTTTCCCTTTTTTGTATTGAAGAACTGAAATAAATTCACTTTTTGGCCGGGATCACACATACGCGAGATACGGCCGAGTCTCGCAGGTGAAAACCCAGCTCTGGTGCCGGCACTCCGGAGCGGAACGTGCGGCCGCACAGCGATACATGGAGCTGCACGCTCCGCTCCGCAGTGCCGGCGCCAGAGGAGGGATTCACCTGCGGACTTATCTCGCGTGTAATCCCGGCCTTTGATGAGATTCTAATTTTGTGAGATGCACCTGTATATTTCAACAAGACACTAATGACTATAATTTGAAACAAATATATCAATAGGGTGAGTGGTCTAAGCCCCCTAGAACACATAAATCCATTTATCCTTGTGACAATCACCCTTGTAATCTGCACGGCAGCGTTAGTTCGTCTGATCAGGATTCTATCGACAGTGTTGCCAATGATACTGATTCTTTTGAATCTTCTCATGATCTTTCTTATCATTGCAAAACCAACTATCGTTCACATTCAAAAAACAGTAAAAACGTGGTGGACACCAGCACACCAAATGTGTCAGGGTTGACTGTATGGATCACTTTCAGGAAACCATGGAGAGGAAATTAAAGAAATTGGATAACAATGTCAAGACAGATAAAAAATTGAATAGCCTTACCGCTTAACAAGTTTCCTCATCATAAGAAGTTAAAAACATATCCAACATCATCAATAAAAGGTGGACAAAGGTGGGATTGTTGTAGTTATGGATACCATTCTCTATTAATCGTAAATTCTATCCATGTTGGAAGCTGTATCCACATACAAGAAACTTTCACAAAATCCCACCATTCATTACCAAAGGGACACCTATTTTATTATTGAGGGGGGTTTCTCTCTTGGAATCCTTACTAAATCTCAAAAAGATTATCTAATAGTCTAATCGTGGAACATCCTATCTGACCAATTCTACAAGCCTCCCACAGGTACATAAAGCAATCGATCCACCTTCCCCGAGACCAAGACTGCGGAGACCTGTGTGTCATAAACAGTGCCTCCCCCTCTCCCACCAATCCTGAAAAAACAACACAAACAGGCCCAGATGGGTTGAACAGGTCATCAGAGTTTGATAAGCAGGGAGTGGCAATCACATTTCACAACGAGCTCACAGCCGGGGGCCCAGTCTGCGACTAACAGGCGGGCAGCTAATGAGCGGCTACGAACCTTCGCCCCTCCCTCCACTTTCGCCACGGGGTATTATGTGTACTACCTACACATGACTCCGACCCCCACCCATCAGCACTAGGGACTGTTCGATTCCATCTTGCAGACCTGACAAAAATATGTTAAACCCAATGTACGTGAGATGAATACCGTCTGACCTCAGTAACCTTGATTTGTTGCCTTCCGGTTGGTAGTGGCGAAAGACGATGCAATATTTTCCCTTTACGAATCTTGCCACTCTCAGGTTGACCTTCTTCTTTTATCATTCTATGGCTTTTGGGTCCTTAGCTCCATGCCAGACCGCTCGTGGCACTATCTCCAACCATACCAATATCATATCTGGTAACAGATAGAAAAAACAATCGTTATCGGCTGTCATCATTGAACTGAGCTCGATACATCTCCGTTTACCCAGATCGTTGCCGTCGGCATGCAAGACTAGTATCACTGGTCCTTTAGCCCTCTTAGCGATGTCAACTACTTCTGGGAAGATCTTTTGCCATTGTAGCCCTCTTATCCCTTTCCAGTTGACCTCTATGTTCCTGAAGCCAAAATTGACACCGCCCAGCCGATGTTCGGCCCTTTTCTTAGCCCAGTTGACTTACGAGTGTCCAACCACCCAAACTGCGGGTTTTTTAATGCCTGAAAGAGACAAGATATGTTACTTAAGCAAGACAGGTCTTATGTATCTGGCGAAGCATGCGGATTTCCATCGACCCAAACACTGCACTTCGGCCTCTGGAATCCCGGCCTTAGCTGCCTCGGTAGCGGCCCCTATATGGAAAGAATGTGTCCCGTATTCCGTCGGATTGACGCAAACAGCTTCGAGACACCGATTAAAAATTGCATGGAACTGGTATTTAGTGAAGGGGGACCCATCTGTATGTGACAGAAAGAATCTACTTGCGTGTTTTATTGTCGTGTATCGTCTGACTATGTTACGTGGGCATACGGGACCATCCGATGACTCAACGAGAACCCACGTCCCTCTACCAGTGGGGTCGCATTTGGATTTGTGCACCCTAATGCACAGTGCGTTGCTGCATATGACGAGGTTTTCGTTGATTAGGCCACCTTCCGATGAGGTATTTGAATGCGGTACCAGCTTGCTAATACGTAGCGCTCCGAAAAAGGCAATGGCAAACGCGGCTGATACTAGGATTGACTCGTATTGGGACTTGCATACCGATGGGGAAATTGAGATAATATCATGTAGTAGCCTCAAAGAAATGGGACAACGACACTTCTGACTAGGTTGGAGCCTTTTCCCGCCTTTAATGGCTTGTCTGATGAAAAAATACTTTGTCACGTCCGCCCACCCCATTAGCTGGAAGAAAAAGGCTATTCCCGAAAGATGACGCTGCGTCGATGTTCCTGACGCGCCTCTTTGCCAGAGCAGATTCAAGAGATCACCCAGCACTTCGCATCTCACCCGATCGCACCTATCGACCGTTCTTCCATGAATTAATGAGCACCACTTGTCCCACGCCTTACCGTAAACCTGCCAGGTAGCCGTGTAACCAAAGCGCGGGTCAATAGCATAATTGATTGGCTACCATGTCCAAAAGGGGTGTTGGACACTGGGCACCCAATGGTTGCACGTTCAGGAGGAGAGTTTTGAAGGTCTGCCAATCAGAAAATAACAGAGAGTTAACAAGGTTATCATCGGCCGACGTTATTTTGGCACGACACCAGTTGTTGCTTTTTAAGCATAGTAATGCTAGGCGGCACAGGAGAGCGAGTAAAGGTGGGGATGCAGAAGACATGCTGTTTAAGCTCTTTGCTATGTCGGGGTGTTTAGTTAAGAATCTGATGTTTCTGTTCTCTAGTTGTGTGCCCCAGAGCTCGATTGCTGCTACTATTGCAAAGACGTCTAGCAGGGCTGGGTCGCGGCCCCAGCCGGCTGTGGTCCATGACACTGGCCAGCTTCCTTTGCACCATTAGTCTTGGTAGATTGCCACAAACCCATCTCTGAGATTTCCTCCCACTGCTAGTCTTATATCTTTGCTTAGCGTTTCTCGAGACATGACGCAAGTATGGCCGTTATAGGAATTTAGGAATGTTCTCCAGACTAGCAAGTCTTCCTTAAGTGTGCGAATAAGCCTAATTCTATGGCCTGGCTGGGAGATATCCTTCGCCGCCAGTGATAAAGGGCATGAAAAGGTTCTGCCCACCGGCATTACGCAGCAAGCGAAATTGAGCAAACCTAGCAGGGACTGCGTCTGTTGGAGTTTGACTTTTTTAACTCCGCAGAAGTCTTCTACCATTGGCAGAGTTTTTGCAATTTATCCGCTGGCAATCTAAAAACCATTGGTATCTATTTCGATGCCAAGGAAAAGCAGCACATTACACAGGCCAACTGTTTTTTCTGTTGATAGCGGTACACCGAAATGACTGGTTAGAAATTTAAATTTTTGGAGGATGAAGGAGCAAAGATTAGAGTCTTTTGGTCCTACGAACAAGAAATCGTCGAGGTAATGAACAGTCAAATTACTGCCAGTTTCATAACGTACTACCCAGTCCAGGAAAGTACTGAAAAGCTTGAAATAGTGACAGGAGGTGGAGCAGCCCATCGGTAGGTACATGTTAAAGTACAAGAGCTGGTTCACCTTACAACCTAAAAGGTGAAATCACTCGAGGTGAACGGGTAATAGGCGGAATGCGGACTCTATGTCCAATTTTGCCAGCAGGGCACCGGGCCTGGCTGTCCGTACGAGTTCGACTGCCCTGTCAAATGAAGCGTAGGTTACTGACGCTTCTTCTGGGCGTATTGTGTCGTTGACCGAATTGCCTTTAGGGTATGGGAGGTGATGCATTAACTGATATTTTCCTGGTTCTTTTTTGGGGACGATGCTTAAGGGTGAGATTCTGAAATTCCTAAATGGCAGTAATGTAAATGGGCCCGCCACCCTGCCTAGTTCTACCTTTTTTTTGATTTTTTGCCGTAAGATCTCAGGGAATTCTCGCGCGGATTTCAGATTATTCGCTGATGTTGGGGCGTGATTAAAATTAAAGGGGATAAAGAAACCGAATTTGAAACCGTGATCAAGGTGCTGTGCTGCCTCTTTATTGGGGTAGAGGCTTAGCCGGGGGCCCATTGCAGTTACGTTCACCGGGGTTATGCCTTGTAGGTGCTTGGTGTGTAGACCTCGCTGCAGGATGTCTGCCTCCGCAGGCGGAGTAGTCGTGCTTATATTTACAGGCCCCGTGGAAGCGGCAGTACCCCTCGTTATATAGCAAGCAGGCCAATGGTCTCCATACGACCACTGAATTCTGGCCTGCGGTGGCTGGGTAATTAGTGGCCGACAACGAAAAGGGTGGCTGTTTTTAGGATAGCATAAGTCACAAGCAAACATCCATGGCTTTAACGCCCCAGCCTAGGTCGGGTTGCATGGCCAGTTGCCTGAGGAATTCTTTGTTGTACCACCTCCATGGTGACCCACCGTGAGACATATGAATTATATACTAGGTCCTGGTAGATAAATAGCTCGAAGCAGCGTTCCGGGTGTTTTTGACCCATAATGCAGCCTAGGACTGCAAAGGCCTGAAGCCAATTGTTCATGGTTTGGGCTATTTTTGGCCTGTTTGTTTCGTATCCTGTCCTCCTCTCCTTATCTATGGACTGTTAGTTTGCTGATAATAGCAACCATATATCCATGTAATCGTTATCCCATAATTTCTGTTTTATCTCTAAATTTATGTTTACAGGAGAGTAAAACTAATCCCAGGAGAGTAAAACTAATCCCAAACTGTTCTTCAACTATATCAATAGTAAAAGAATACAAACTGAAAATGTAGGCCCCTTAAAAAATAGTGAGGAAAGAATGGTTGTAGATGACGAGGAAAAAGCTAACATATTAAACACCTTCTTCTCCACGGTATTCACGGTGGAAAATGAAATGCTAGGTGAAATCCCAAGAAACAATGAAAACCCTATATTAAGGGTCACCAATCTAACCCAAGAAGAGGTGCGAAACCGGCTAAATAAGATTAAAATAGATAAATCTCCGGGTCCGGATGGCATACACCCACGAGTACTAAGAGAACTAAGTAATGTAATAGATAAACCATTATTTCTTATTTTTAGTGACTCTATAGCGACAGGGTCTGTTCCGCAGGACTGGCGCATAGCAAATGTGGTGCCAATATTCAAAAAGGGCTCTAAAAGTGAACCTGGAAATTATAGGCCAGTAAGTCTAACCTCTATTGTTGGTAAAATATTTGAAGGGTTTCTGAGGGATGTTATTCTGGATTATCTCAATGAGAATAACTGTTTAACTCCATATCAGCATGGGTTTATGAGAAATCGCTCCTGTCAAACCAATCTAATCAGTTTTTATGAAGAGGTAAGCTATAGACTGGACCAAGGTGAGTCATTGGACGTGGTATATCTCGATTTTTCCAAAGCGTTTGATACCGTGCCGCACAAGAGGTTGGTACACAAAATGAGAATGCTTGGTCTGGGGGAAAATGTGTGTAAATGGGTTAGTAACTGGCTTAGTGATAGAAAGCAGAGGGTGGTTATAAATGGTATAGTCTCTAACTGGGTCGCTGTGACCAGTGGGGTACCGCAGGGGTCAGTATTGGGACCTGTTCTCTTCAACATATTCATTAATGATCTGGTAGAAGGTTTACACAGTAAAATATCGATATTTGCAGATGATACAAAACTATGTAAAGCAGTTAATACAAGAGAAGATAGTATTCTGCTACAGATGGATCTGGATAAGTTGGAAACTTGGGCTGAAAGGTGGCAGATGAGGTTTAACAATGATAAATGTAAGGTTATACACATGGGAAGAAGGAATCAATATCACCATTACACACTGAACGGGAAACCACTGGGTAAATCTGACAGGGAGAAGGACTTGGGGATCCTAGTTAATGATAAACTTACCTGGAGCAGCCAGTGCCAGGCAGCAGCTGCCAAGGCAAACAGGATCATGGGGTGCATTAAAAGAGGTCTGGATACACATGATGAGAGCATTATACTGCCTCTGTACAAATCCCTAGTTAGACCGCACATGGAGTACTGTGTCCAGTTTTGGGCACCGGTGCTCAGGAAGGATATAATGGAACTAGAGAGAGTACAAAGGAGGGCAACAAAATTAATAAAGGGGATGGGAGAACTACAATACCCAGATAGATTAGCGAAATTAGGATTATTTAGTCTAGAAAAAAGACGACTGAGGGGCGATCTAATAACCATGTATAAGTATATAAGGGGACAATACAAATATCTCGCTGAGGATCTGTTTATACCAAGGAAGGTGACGGGCACAAGGGGGCATTCTTTGTGTCTGGAGGAGAGAAGGTTTTTCCACCAACATAGAAGAGGATTCTTTACTGTTAGGGCAGTGAGAATCTGGAATTGCTTGCCTGAGGAGGTGGTGATGGCGAACTCAGTCGAGGGGTTCAAGAGAGGCCTGGATGTCTTCCTGGAGCAGAACAATATTGTATCATACAATTATTAGGTTCTGTAGAAGGACGTAGATCTGGGTATTTATTATGATGGAATATAGGCTGAACTGGATGGACAAATGTCTTTTTTCGGCCTTACTAACTATGTTACTATGTTATGTGTGTACCTAGGGGGCTAATTCTGCAGAAAAATGCGTCTTTGTGAAGGCTAGCTGATTGGGCTGTCCTTGCGTCAGTTGATCCGGCAGGGCGAGTCAGCTGGTGGACGCTGATAGTGGATGCTAATTCGCCTTCTCCTGTGATGTGCATGGCATGGTGCTCGCTGAGTTCAGAACACTTACTGCTGTCTGACGCAGGCTGAGTGTCTCCCGGTGGCAGAGGGACTCCGACTCCCATCATAGTGACGACTTGTTGTTGGTAGGAAGCCCAGGGAGATGGAGATGGGGTTCCCTGGCAGGTAGCCAATGATGCAGCACATGGTTGTAGAGAGTCATGTGGCGGAGTGAGAGTGACTCCTCCGACTCCCGTTGCAGTGGTGCTTTGTTGTCGTTGGCAGGTAGCCCAGGGAGATGAGGGTGGGTAACCCCTGCTGGCAACCGAGGATGAGGCACGTGACAGGGGAGGCTCGTCACGTGCCTGAGCGGTTACCCTTGATGGTGTCGCTCCTGCCTTGTCAATGGATCCTCGGGGTGACCGCCATCTTCTACGGTACCGCCTATCGCGGCTCTCGGAACTGTCACCCAATCCTGATGTGGATGGTGAGCGCCATCTAGCGGACCGAAACCTGTGATGGTACCTTTGTGTTCTGCATCTGCGTCAATAGGGGGAATAGTGTGAAATAGAGAGACGGCGACTGTAATGTCGGGAATCTTCGGAGGAGGATGGGGATGGTCTGCGGCGTATATGCCTGTGACTGTCGTAGTTAGGAAATGTGTTGTGGTGGTTCTTTCTGGACTAAAGGGGGGTTGCGCTGGCTGTGGGGCATGATAACCTCTTTGTCTCACATTTATTCTGGTAGGGCAGGTACATTGACGATCTCTTTTTCATCTAGAAGGGAGATGTATCTGTCATACTAGAAATCATTCAATATTAGAATAATAACCATTTTAATTTGTCACTTACAAATATTGCTCACCCATCTGATATTTCCTTCTTGAATCTTCAATTGGCATGTCTAACAAAACTATTGTCACTTGTACTTATTCCAAACATTTATCAGGCAATACCATCCTTCATGCCGGTAGTAGTCATCCTAGTCACACCGTCATTACATCCCAGTGGGAGAATTTACGAGTATAAAGCGTAATTGTAATGATACCTCTAAATTAGTTACTGAATTGGAAGACTCCCACTATAAACTCAGGAAGAGGAGTTATATTATATGGATATTACATAGAGCAACGAAAACTGTAGAACGAAAAGATCGTCATGACCTTGTTGTTTCCAAACACCATTCTAATATACCACCTAATAAAAATACCGAGAACCTCCCAACTTAATCACATTAAATCTATGATTCTCAGACATCTTCCCATGCTCCATGAGGATCCCACTCTTTCTCAGTTCTTACAATCAGGATGTCAAATTGTAGCCAAGAAAGGAACTACCCTAATAACAAACTGTCCGCTAGATTATATCATTCCAATAAATCCCATAAAACCTGGTTACATTTCTTAGGTTTTTATAAATGTGGTGGAAATCGCTGTAGAACTTGCCAATCTCTGAACATTTCTCCGACATCTCTTCTCCCACCAGTGGACATCGCATGGTTTCCCATGTGGCCAAACATTTTATCACGTACCATGATCGTTCTACAGACTCTTTCAAAGTATTCGGCACAGAAAATATTATCAATGGTCCAAGAGGAGAAAAGATCAGAAGATGTCTACTGACTCGCAAGGTGTTTTGGATTCACAATCTCCGCATTTGTTTTCCAGAAGGTCTCAATGCGCAAAAAGAAATCATCTTTCACTATTGAGATTTATCATGATGATTTCGCATCTTTTGGATTGTTTTTCTTTTTTTTTCTTACTTTTGTTATTTCTTTTTTTTCATATGTTTTATATTTTTTTCATTATTCATATTTGCATATTATTGATCATGTTATCTATTAGTGTTTTGCTCATTGGTCAACAAATAATGCTAAAATCCCAGGTGACCATATATTCATGAAGCTCAGAAAAAGAACGCCTGTGTGCGTATGAAAAGCGCGGCTCTGATCAGGTTTTCATCTAGAATTAAGATCTTGGACTATACGTTGGAATTTTAGAAGCTGGATATATTCCTCTTTCTTCAAGTTTGATCATAGCAGTATAATAGTAGTTATATTCTTGTACATAGGGGCAGTATTATAGTAGTTATATTCTTGTACATGGGGGGTAGTATGATAGTAGTTATATTCTTGTACAAAGGAGCAGTATTATAGTAGTTATACTGTACATAGGGGCAGTATTATAGTAGTCATATTTTTGTACATAGGGGCAGTATTATAGTAGTTATATTCTTGTACATAGGAGCAGTATTATAGTAGTTATATTCTTGTACATAAGAGCAGTATTATAGTAGTTATATTCTTGCACATAGGGGCAGTATTATAGTAGTTATATTCTTGTACACAGGAGCAGTATTATAGTAGTTATATTCTTGCACATGGAGCAGTATTATAGTAGTTATATTCTTGTACATAAGAGCAGTATTATAGTAGTTATATTCTTGCACATGGAGGCAGTATTATAGTAGTTATATTCTTGTACATAGGAGCAGTATTATAGTAGTTATATTCTTGTACATAAGAGCAGTATTATAGTAGTTATATTCGTGCACATGGAGCAGTATTATAGTAGTTATATTCTTGTGTATAGGGGCAGTATTATAGTAGTTACATTCTTGCACATAGAGGCAGTATTATAGTAGTTATATTCTTGCACATAGCGGCAGTATTATAGTAGTTATATTCTTGTACACAGGAACAGTATAATAGTAGTTATATTCTTGTACATGGAGCAGTATTATAGTACTTATATTCTTGTACATAGGGGCAGTATTATAGTAGTTATATTCTTGCACATAGAGACAGTATTATAGTAGTTATATTCTTGTACATAAGAGCAGTATTATAGTAGTTATATTCTTGCACGTAGGGGCAGTATTATAGTAGTTATATTCTAGTACATGGAGCAGTATTATAGTAGTTATATTCTTGTGTATAGGGGCAGTATTATAGTAGTTATATTCTTGTACAAAGGGGGCAGTATTATTGTAGTTATATTCTTGTACATAGGGGCAGTATCATAGTAGTTATATTCTTGTACATAGGAGCAGCATTATAGTAGTTATATTCTTGTACATAGGGGCAGTATTATAGTAGTTATATTCTTGTACATAGCGGCAGTATTATAGTAGTTATATTCTTGTACATAGGAGCAGTATTATAGTAGTTATACTCTTGTACATAGGAGCAGTATTATAGTAGTTATATTCTTGTACATAGGGGCAGTATTATAGTAGTTATATTCTTGTGTATAGAGGCAGTATTATAGTAGTTATATTCTTATACAAAGGGGGCATCATTATTGTAGTTATATTCTTGTACATGGGGGCAGAATTATAGTAGTTATATTCTTGTACATAGGGGCAGTATTATAGTAGTTATATTCTTGTACATAGGAGCAGTATTATAGTAGTTATATTCTTGTACGTAGCGGCAGTATTATAGTAGTTATATTCTTGTACATAGGGGCAGTATTATAGTAGTAATATTCTTGTACATGGAGCAGTATTATAGTAGTTATATTCTTGTGTATAGAGGCAGTATTATAGTAGTTATATTCTTATACAAAGGGGGCATCATTATTGTAGTTATATTCTTGTACATAGGGGCAGAATTATAGTAGTTATATTCTTGTACATAGGGGCAGTATTATAGTAGTTATATTCTTGTACATAGGAGCAGTATTATAGTAGTTATATTCTTGTACGTAGCGGCAGTATTATAATAGTTATATTCTTGTACATAGGGGCAGTATTATAGTAGTTATATTCTTGTACATAGGAGGCAGTATTATAGTAGTTATATTCTTGTACATAGGGGCAGTATTATAGTAGTTATATTCTTGTACATAGGAGCAGTATTATAGTAGTTATATTCTTGTACGTAGCGGCAGTAATATAGTAGTTATATTTTTGTACATAGGCACAGTATTATAGTAGTTATATTCTTGTACGTAGCGGCAGTAATATAGTAGTTATACTCTTGTACATAGGAGCAGCATTATAGTAGTTATATTCTTGTACATAGGGGCAGTATTATAGTAGTTATATTCTTGTACATAGCGGCAGTATTATAGTAGTTATATTCTTGTACATAGGAGCAGTATTATAGTAGTTATACTCTTGTACATAGGAGCAGTATTATAGTAGTTATATTCTTGTACATAGGGGCAGTATTATAGTAGTTATATTCTTGTGTATAGAGGCAGTATTATAGTAGTTATATTCTTATACAAAGGGGGCATCATTATTGTAGTTATATTCTTGTACATAGGGGCAGAATTATAGTAGTTATATTCTTCTACATAGGGGCAGTATTATAGTAGTTATATTCTTGTACATAGGAGCAGTATTATAGTAGTTATATTCTTGTACGTAGCGGCAGTATTATAGTAGATATATTCTTGTACATAGGAGCAGTATTATAGTAGTTATATTCTTGTACATAGGGGCAGTATTATAGTAGTAATATTCTTGTACATGGAGCACTATTATAGTAGTTATATTCTTGTGTATAGAGGCAGTATTATAGTAGTTATATTCTTATACAAAGGGGGCATCATTATTGTAGTTATATTCTTGTACATAGGGGCAGAATTATAGTAGTTATATTCTTGTACATAGGGGCAGTATTATAGTAGTTATATTCTTGTACATAGGAGCAGTATTATAGTAGTTATATTCTTGTACGTAGCGGCAGTATTATAGTAGTTATATTCTTGTACATAGGGGCAGTATTATAGTAGTTATATTCTTGTACATAGGGGCAGTATTATAGTAGTTATATTCTTGTACATAGGAGCAGTATTATAGTAGTTATATTCTTGTACGTAGCGGCAGTAATATAGTAGTTATATTCTTGTACATAGGCACAGTATTATAGTAGTTATATTCTTGTACGTAGCGGCAGTAATATAGTAGTTATACTCTTGTACATAGGAGCAGTATTATAGTAGTTATAGTCTTGTACATAGGAGCAGTATTAGGCACGTTCAGGATTTCTTGCAGAAAATTCCTGAGAAAAACATGAAATTTTCTGCAAGAAATCTGCAAGAAATCTGCATGCGTTTTTGCCGCATTTTTGATGCGGTTTTTTTCCAGACATTTCCCAATGCATTTCATAGTGGGAAATCCGCAAAAAAAACGCAAAATTAATGAACATGCTGCGTTTTTTACCGCGATGAGTTTTTTTCATGGAACAAAATGCATTATGTGCACAAAACATTCGGAATTCATTCTAAATGATGGGATGCTTATTGTATGCTGTTTTTTGCGGTTTTATAGTGTTTTTATCACGAAAAAACGCAAAAAAACGCGAAAAATCAGCAACGTGTGCACACAGCCTTAGGGTATGTGCACACGTCAGTATTTTCTAGCAAAAATTTCCTGACAAAAACCAGACATTTCTGCAGGAAATCGGCATGCGTTTTTGGTGCGTTTGAGCATTTTTTCCCAAATCCATAGAATCGCAGGAAAAACGCAAAAAATCCGCAAAATTTATGAACATGCTGCTTTTCTTACCGCAATGCGTTTTTTTGCGGAAAAAAACACATCATGTGCACAAAAATTGCAGAATGCATTCTAAATGATAGGATGCATATGTCTGCAGTTTGTAATGAATTTTTATCGCAAAAAACCTGAACGTGTGCACATACCCTCATAGTAGTTATATTCTTGTACATAGGAGCAGTATTATAGTAGTTATATTCTTGCACATAGGAGCAGTATTATAGTAGTTATATTCTTGTACATAGGGGCAGGATTATAGTAGTTATATTCTTGTACATAGGGAGCAGTATTATAGTAGTTATATTCTTGTACATAGGGGCAGCATTATAGTAGTTATATTATTGTATATAGGGGCAGTATTATAGTAGTTATATTCTTGTACATAGGGGCAGTATTATAGTAGTTATATTCTTGTACATGGAGCAGTATTATAGTAGTTATATTCTGGTACATAGGAGCAGTATTATAGTAGTTATATTCTTGTACATAGGGGCAGGATTATAGTAGTTATATTCTTGTACATAGGAGCAGTATTATAGTAGTTATATTCTTGTACATAGGGGCAGTATTATAGTAGTTATATTATTGTATATAGGAGCAGTATTATAGTAACTATATTCTTGCACATAGGAGCAGTATTATAGTAGTTATATTCTTGTACATAGGGGCAGGATTATAGTAGTTATATTCTTGTACATAGGGAGCAGTATTATAGTAGTTATATTCTTGTACATAGGGGCAGCATTATAGTAGTTATATTATTGTATATAGGGGCAGTATTATAGTAGTTATATTCTTGTACATAGGGGCAGTATTACAGTAGTTATAGTCTTGTATATAGGAGCAGTATTACAGTAGTTATATTCTTGTACATAGGAGCAGTATTATAGTAGTTATATTCTTGCACATAGGAGCAGTATTATGTCAGTTATTTTCTTGTACCTAGGAGCAGAATTATAGTAGTTATATTCTTGTTCATAGGGGCAGTATTATAGTAGTTATATTCTTGTACATAGGGGCAGTATTAAAGTAGTTCTATTCTTGTATATAGGAGCAGTATTATAGTAGTTATATTCTTGTACATAGGGGCAGTATTATAGTAGTTATATTTTTGTACATAGGGGCAGTATTATAGTAGTTATATTATTGTATATAGGAGCAGTATTATAGTAACTATATTCTTGCACATAGGAGCAGTATTATAGTAGTTATATTCTTGTACATAGGGGCAGGATTATAGTAGTTATATTCTTGTACATAGGGGCAGCATTATAGTAGTTATATTATTGTATATAGGGGCAGTATTATAGTAGTTATATTCTTGTACATAGGGGCAGTATTACAGTAGTTATAGTCTTGTATATAGGAGCAGTATTACAGTAGTTATATTCTTGTACATAGGAGCAGTATTATAGTAGTTATATTCATGCACATAGGAGCAGTATTATGTCAGTTATTTTCTTGTACCTAGGAGCAGAATTATACTCACAATGAGTAAGGCGGCACGACCGTTGAAACGCGTATGATTTTAATGCACTTTAAGCCTGTGACTGTCACTGGTATGAATCACCCGTTTTTGTGTCTATGGATATGAAGATGGACTTTGGATTTATGTGCTTTTAACGAATATGGAATAAAAGGTATTTTTTATGGACATCACCCGCGCTGGACTTCTGCTTTTTCTTCAAACTACTTGCTGCACTGCATGATCCGTGCGCTGGGCCTGAGAGGAGGTGAGCTGATCTTCGTTGCTTTTTCTTTTCAGAATTATAGTAGTTATATTCTTGTTCATAGGGGCAGTATTATAGTAGTTATATTCTTGTACATAGGGGCAGTATTATAGTAGTTCTATTCTTGTATATAGGAGCAGTATTATAGTAGTTATATTCTTGTACATAGGAGCAGTATTATAGTAGTTATATTCTTGCACATAGGAGCAGTATTATGTCAGTTATTTTCTTGTACCTAGGAGCAGAATTATAGTAGTTATATTCTTGTTCATAGGGGCAGTATTATAGTAGTTATATTCTTGTACATAGGGGCAGTATTATAGTAGTTTTATTCTTGTACATAGGGGAGTATTATAATAGTTATATTCTTGTACATAGGAGCAGTATTATAGTAGTTATATTCTTGTACAAAGGAGCAGTAGTATATCAGTTATATTCTTGTACATAGGAGCAGTATTATAGTAGTTATATTCTTGTACATAGGAGCAGTATTATAGTAGTTATATTCTTGTACATAGGGGCAGTATTATAGTAGTTATATTCTTGTACATAGGGGCAGTATGATAGTAGTTATAATCTTGTACATAGGAGCAGTATTATAGAACTTATATTCTTGTACATAGGAGCAGTATTATAGTAGTTATATTCTTGTACGTAGGAGCAGTATTATAGTAGTTATATTCTTGTACATGGGGCAGTATTATAGTAGTTACATTCTTGTACATAGGGGCAGTATTATAGTAGTTATATTATTGTACATAGGAGCAGTATTATATCAGTTATTTTCTTGTACCTAGGAGCAGTATTATAGTAGTTATATTCTTGTTCATAGGGACAGTATTATAGTAGTTATATTCTTGTACATAGGGGCAGTATTATAGTAGTTATATTCTTGTACATAGGAGCAGTATTATAGTAGTTATATTCTTGTACATAGGAGCAGTATTATAGTAGTTATATTCTTGTACATAGGAGCAGTATTATAGTAGTTATATTCTTGTTCATAGGGGCAGTATTATAGTAGTTATATTCTTGTACATGGGGGCATTATTATAGTAGTTATATTCCTGTACATAGGGGCAGTATTATAGTAGTTATATTTTTGTACATAGGAGCAGTATTATAGTAGTTATATTCCTGTACATAGGAGCAGTATTATATCAGTTATATTCTTGTACATAGGAGCATTATTAAATCAGTTATTTTCTTGTACATAGGAGCAGTATTATAGTAGTTATATTCTTGTTCATGAGGGCAGTATTATAGTAGTTATATTCTTGTACATAGGGGCAGTATTATAGTAGTTATATTCTTGTACATAGGGGCATTATTATAGTAGTCATATTCTTGTACATAGGGGCAGTATTATAGTAGCTATATTCTTGTACATAGGGGGCAGTATTATATTATAGTAGTTATATTCTTGTACATAGGGGGCAGTAATATAGTAGTTATATTCTTGTATGTAGGGGCAGTATTATAGTAGTTATATTCTTGTACATAGGGGGCAGAATTATAGTAGTCATATTCTTGTACATAAGGGACAGTATTATAGTAGTCATATTCTTGTATATAGGGGCAGTATTATAGTAGTTATATTTTTGTACATAGGGGCAGTATTATAGTAACTATATTCTTGTATCTAGAGGCAGTATTATAGTAGTTATACTGTACATAGGGGCAGTATTATAGAAGTCATATTCTTGTACATAGGGGCAGTATTATAGTAGTTATATTCTTGTACATAGGGGCAGAATTATAGTAGTTACTTTTCGTACATAGGAGCAGTATTACAGTAGTTATATTCTTGTACATGGGGGGTAGTATGATAGTAGTTACATTCTTGTACAAAGGAGCAGTATTATGGTAACTATATTCTTGTATATAGGGGCAGTATTATAGTAGTTATACTGTACATAGGGGCAGTATTATAGTAGTCAGATTTTTGTACATAGGGGCAGTATTATAGTAGTTATATTCTTGCACATAGAGGCAGTATTATAGTTATATTCTTGTACATAGGAGCAGTATTATAGTAGTTATATTCTTGTACATAAGAGCAGTATTATAGTAGTTATATTCTTGCACATAGGGGCAGTATTATAGTAGTTATATTCTTGTACACAGGAGCAGTACAATAGTAGTTATATTCTTGTACATGGAGCAGTATTATAGTAGTTATATTCTTGTACATAGGGGCAGTATTATAGTAGTTATATTCTTGCACATAGAGGCAGTATTATAGTAGTTATATTCTTGTACATAGGAGCAGTATTATAGTAGTTATATTCTTGCACATAGGGGCAGTATTATCGTAGTTATATTCTTGTACACAGGAGCAGTACAATAGTAGTTATATTCTTGTACATGGAGCAGTATTATAGTAGTTATATTCTTGTACATAGGGGCAGTATTATAGTAGTTATATTCTTGTGGATAGGGGCAGTATTATAGTAGTTACAATCTTGCACATAGAGGCAGTATTATAGTAGTTATATTCTTGTACATAAGAGCAGTATTATAGTAGTTATATTCTTGTACATGGAGCAGTATTATAGTAGTTATATTCTTGTACATAGGGGCAGTATTAGAGTAGTTATATTCTTGTACAAAGGGGGCAGAAATATTGTAGTTATATTCTTGTACATAGGGGCAGTATTAGAGTAGTTATATTCTTGTACAAAGGGGGCAGAAATATTGTAGTTATATTCTTATACATAGGGGCAGTATTATAGTAGTTATATTCTTGTACATAGGAGCAGCATTATAGTAGTTATATTCTTGTACATAGCGGCAGTATTATAGTAGTTATATTCTTGTATATAGGAGCAGTATTATAGTTGTTATTTCTTGTACATAGGGGCAGTGTTATAGTAGTTATATTCTTGTACATGCAGCAGTATTATAGTAGTTATATTCTTGTGTATAGGGGCAGTATTATAGTAGTTATATTCTTGTACATAGGGGCAGTATTATAGTAGTTATATTCTTGTACATAGGGGCAGTATTATAGTAGTTATATTCTTGTACATAGGAGCAGTATTATAGCAGTTATATTCTTGTACATAGGGGGCAGTATTATAGTAGTTATATTCTTGCACATGGAGCAGTATTATAGTAGTTATATTCTTGTGTATAGGGGCAGTATTATAGTAGTTGTATTCTTGTACATAGGAGCAGTATTATAGTAGTTATATTCTTGTACATAAGAGCAGTATTATAGTAGTTATATTCTTGTACACGGGAGCAGTACAATAGTAGTTATATTCTTGTACATGGAGCAGTATTATAGTAGTTATATTCTTGTACATAGGGGCAGTATTATAGTAGTTATATTCTTGTGTATAGGGGCAGTATTATAGTAGTTATATTCTTGCACATAGAGGCAGTATTATAGTAGTTATATTCTTGTACATAAGAGCAGTATTATAGTAGTTATATTCTTGCATGTAGGGGCAGTATTATAGTAGTTATATTCTTGTACATGGAGCAGTATTATAGTAGTTATATTCTTTTACATAGGGGCAGTATTAGAGTAGTTATATTCTTGTACAAAGTGGGCAGTATTATTGTAGTTATATTCTTGTACATAGGGGCAGTATTATAGTAGTTATATTCTTGTACATAGGAGCAGTATTATAGTAGTTATATTCTTGTACATAGGAGCAGTATTATAGTAGTTATATTCTTGTACATAGGAGCAGTATTATAGTAGTTATATTCTTGTACATAGGAGCAGTATTATAGTAGTTATATTCTTGTACATAGGGGCAGTATTAGAGTAGTTATATTCTTGTACAAAGTGGGCAGTATTATTGTAGTTATATTCTTGTACATAGGGGCAGTATTATAGTAGTTATATTCTTGTACATGGAGCAGTATTATAGTAGTTATATTCTTGTACATAGGAGCAGTATTATAGTAGTTATATTCTTGTACATAGGAGCAGTATTATAGTAGTTATATTCTTGTACATAGGAGCAGTATTATAGTAGTTATATTCTTGTACATAGGAGCAGTATTAGGCACGTTCAGGATTTCTTGCAGAAAATTCCTGAGAAAAACATGAAATTTTCTGCAAGAAATCTGCAAGAAATCTGCATGCATTTTTTGCCGCATTTTTGATGCGTTTTTTTTCCAGACATTTCCCAATGCATTTCATAGTGGGAAATCCGTAAAAAAAAAAACGCAAAATTAATGAACATGCTGCGTTTTTTACCGCGATGAGTTTTTTTCACGGAACAAAATGCATTATGTGCACAAAACATTCGGAATTCATTCTAAATGATGGGATGCTTATTGTATGCTGTTTTTTGCGGTTTTATAGTGTTTTTATCACGAAAAAACGCAAAAAAAAACGCGAAAAATCAGCAACATGTGCACACAGCCTTAGGGTATGTGCACACGTCAGTATTTTCTAGCAAAAATTTCCTGACAAAAACCAGACATTTCTGCAGGAAATCGGCATGCGTTTTTGGTGCGTTTGAGCATTTTTTCCCAAATCCATAGAATCGCGGGAAAAACGCAAAAAATCCGCAAAATTTATGAACATGCTGCTTTTCTTACCGCAATGCGTTTTTTTGCGGAAAAAAACACATCATGTGCACAAAAATTGCAGAATGCATTCTAAATGATAGGATGCATATGTCTGCAGTTTGTAATGAATTTGTATCGCAAAAAACCTGAACGTGTGCACATACCCTCATAGTAGTTATATTCTTGTACATAGGGGCAGTATTATAGTAGTTATATTCCTGTACATAGGAGCAGTATTATAGTAGTTATATTCTTGTACATAGGAGCAGTATTATAGTAGTTATATTCTTGTACATAGGAGCAGTATTATAGTAGTTATATTCTTGTACATAGGAGCAGTATTATAGTAGTTATATTCTTGTACATGGAGCAGTATTATAGTAGTTATATTCTTGTACATAAGAACAGTATTATAGTAGTTATATTCTTGCACATAGGGGCAGTATTATAGTAGTTATATTCTTGCACATAGGAGCAGTATTATAGTAGTTATATTCTTGTACACAGGAGCAGTATTATAGTAGTTATATTCTTGTACATAGGAGCAGTATTATAGTAGTTATATTCTTGTACATGGAGCAGTATTATAGTAGTTATTTTCTTGTACATAAGAACAGTATTATAGTAGTTATATTCTTGCACATAGGGGCAGTCTTATAGTAGTTATATTCTTGCACATAGGGGCAGTATTAGAGTACTTATATTCTTGTACATAGGAGCAGTATTATAGTAGTTATATTCTTGTACACAGGAGCAGTATTATAGTAGTTATATTCTTGCACATAGGAGCAGTCTTATAGTAGTTATATTCTTGTACATAGGAGCAGTATTATAGTAGGTATATTCTTGTACACAGGAGCAGTATTATAGTAGTTATATTCTTGCACATAGGAGCAGTATTATAGTAGTTATATTCTTGTACATAGGGGCAGTATTATAGTAGGTATATTCTTGTACACAGGAGCAGTATTATAGTAGTTATATTCTTGTACATAGGAGCAGTATTATAGTAGTTATATTCTTGTACATAGGGGCAGTATTATAGTAGGTATATTCTTGTACACAGGAGCAGTATTATAGTAGTTATATACTTGCACATAGGAGCAGTCTTATAGTAGTTATATTCTTGTACATAGAAGCAGTATTATAGTAGTTATATTCTTGCACATAGGAGCAGTCTTATAGTAGTTATATTCCTGTACATAGGAGCAGTATTATAGTAGTTATATTCTTGTACATAGGAGCAGTATTATAGTAGTTATATTCTTGTACATAGGAGCAGTATTATAGTAGTTATATTCTTGTACATAGGAGCAGTATTATAGTAGTTATATTCTTGTACATGGAGCAGTATTATAGTAGTTATATTCTTGTACATAAGAACAGTATTATAGTAGTTATATTCTTGCACATAGGGGCAGTATTATAGTAGTTATATTCTTGCACATAGGAGCAGTATTATAGTAGTTATATTCTTGTACACAGGAGCAGTATTATAGTAGTTATATTCTTGTACATAGGAGCAGTATTATAGTAGTTATATTCTTGTACATGGAGCAGTATTATAGTAGTTATATTCTTGTACATAAGAACAGTATTATAGTAGTTATATTCTTGCACATAGGGGCAGTATTATAGTAGTTATATTCTTGCACATAGGAGCAGTCTTATAGTAGTTATATTCTTGCACATAGGGGCAGTATTAGAGTACTTATATTCTTGTACATAGGAGCAGTATTATAGTAGTTATATTCTTGTACACAGGAGCAGTATTATAGTAGTTATATTCTTGCACATAGGAGCAGTCTTATAGTAGTTATATTCTTGTACATAGGAGCAGTATTATAGTAGGTATGTTCTTGTACACAGGAGCAGTATTATAGTAGTTATATTCTTGCACATAGGAGCAGTATTATAGTAGTTATATTCTTGTACATAGGGGCAGTATTATAGTAGGTATATTCTTGTACACAGGAGCAGTATTATAGTAGTTATATTCTTGTACATAGGAGCAGTATTATAGTAGTTATATTCTTGTACATAGGGGCAGTATTATAGTAGGTATATTCTTGTACACAGGAGCAGTATTATAGTAGTTATATTCTTGCACATAGGAGCAGTCTTATAGTAGTTATATTCTTGTACATAGAAGCAGTATTATAGTAGTTATATTCTTGCACATAGGAGCAGTCTTATAGTAGTTATATTCTTGTACATTGGAGCAGTATTATAGTAGTTATATTCTTGTATATAGGGGCAGTATTATAGTAGTTATATTCTTGTACATAGGGGCAGTCTTATAGTAGTTATATTCTTGCACATAGGAGCAGTCTTATAGTAGTTATATTCTTGTACATTGGAGCAGTATTATAGTAGTTATATTCTTGTACATAGGAGCAGTATTATAGTAGTTATATTCTTGTACATGGAGCAGTATTATAGTAGTTATATTCTTGTACATAAGAACAGTATTATAGTAGTTATATTCTTGCACATAGGGGCAGTATTATAGTAGTTATATTCTTGCACATAGGAGCAGTCTTATAGTAGTTATATTCTTGTACATAGGGGCAGTATTATAGTAGGTATATTCTTGCACACAGGAGCAGTATTATAGTGTGCTGTTCAATGTATATTCCTCAGTTTCCATGTATGTTGTTATATTTTACTCTGCTGCCACCCAATGGCCTTTTTCTGTATGGCAGCTTGTTTTTCATGTATTTCTTGTGGGCATGTCTTACATCCGGTTCAGGGGTCAAATCTTCTCTTCCTCTGGCAGCCATTTCCAGTTTACTTTCTGTTGTGAGAGGACGTGCTTTTGAACTGGGCTTAGGAAGGCATCAGTCTTTCGACCACTCTCTCATGCTGCTCACACTTGCAGACACACTTGGTGCTACATCTTACTGTACCCTGTCTACCCTGCATTTCTGGAGAAGTTCTGTATTACCAGTTATACGCTGTATGTCCAGATCTACAAAATAAACAAGTCTGGATTACACAATCCCTGGAGTGCATCATCTCTCTGGACGCTGAGCAGCATTGGTCCTGTCTGCCTCATATCGAGGAAATACGAAGGTACGATTATCTCTCACAACACTTATTAATCAACCACACCTCCATTCGCCTCATGTGGGGACAGAACAGTCGAAAGACTGCCTTGAAGCCCAGCCAGAATCACCCTTATATGACTATTCACGTGCCCGCTCTCTGCCCGCTCACATACTGCAGCCCTGCTCTGCTAAGAAATCTCCTGCAGCATCACCTCAGACTGCATTGTACATAAAGACTATCTGTGTATTATACCGCACTGCTGCAGATCGTCGGACCGCAGAACCCCACAATTCTCCAACAACACCTTGGGAATCTTATCAGGGGGTCGCAACTAAGCTGCACCGCAATTTCCAGCCCCCAATTTAAAGGTTCAGTTTCTTAAAGGGACAGCGCACCTTAAATCAAAATGGCCGAAAAGGACCTTCCACAGTTCCCCAATGCTGAAACAGAGCAAATACAACCTGATACTGTCCATTATGAAGACCAGGAAGCAGAGCCCGCTTCCACAGCAGACCCAGATGCACGACCAGTACGTTCCATCAAGCCAACATTAAAGGTCCTCGAGAATTACTGTTCCACAAGGGATGAGTTCAATGACAACTTGGACGACCTATGGGAACGAGTCGCCTCCCTTATGTCAAGCGTCCAACGCCATAAAAATGATGCAGCGGGTTTACAGGACACTATAAGACAGCTAGACGTGGCCCACGGCAGATACAAGAGACTGTCCACAAAGTATGCTGCCTTCCTAAAAGAATCTAAAATCGACGAAGCCCTATCAGAGTTAAGCAAGGCAGATTCCACAGACAGAGAAAGGGACGCCGCCGTGCAAGACGCCAAAGATAAAGCGGAGCTTCGTATCACCCATCTGCAAGAAACTAGATCGCACAGGTCAGCCTCGTCTAAACACTCTGCTCGGTCATACAAATCATCCTGCTCAAGAACTTCAGCCCTCAGCGACAGAATCCTAGAGGCCCGTTTAAATGCAGAGCGGTCCAAACTAAGACGTTCATACACCGAAAAGAAAGCAGAAGCAGAGGCTCGAGCAAAGATTCTTCAAACAGAAGCAGAAGCGAAGAGAGTAGAAGCAGAGGCTCGAGCAAAGATTCTTCAAACAGAAGCAGAAGCGAAGAGAGCAGAAGCAGAGGCTCAAGCAAGGATTCTTCAAACAGAAATGGAGGAAGAAATTGCATTAGCCGAAGTAAAAATACTCGAGCAAGCATTGAAGCAAAACCTCGACCCAATTTGCCTGCCACCACAGGAAGAAGACGACCCAGCTGTTCGTACCAGAGACTACGTGCAGAAACAGATACCTGCAGCGCACACCTTCTCCAGTGACGTTCAACCCAACATTGCGGAAACGTCCAAGTCAGCCCAACCTATGGTGCCAGTATCGCCCACAGCCCCTACAGAGACCCAAGACCAACGCCGTGATGTACCCCCTCAGGAGCAATCATCATCGCAAGACGACCACAAGGCACACTCCAGCCCGCCTCCACAGTTCAAGCAGCAGTCATCGGAATCTCTAGAGGTTAAACCACAGCTCAACCCTGCAGCGACATCATTCTACCCGGGAACAATTCACCCTTCCACGCCACACAGCTTATACGCCCGAGGGGCACCACAAGCTAATATGGTAACAAGGAGTGAAGGATCAGACATGTCCGAGTTTGCCAGGTTCATGGTGAGCAGGGAGCTAATCAGCACTAGCCTCTCAAAATTCGACGACCGTGCAGAGAACTACAGAGCCTGGAAAGCAACCTTCAAGGCCGCCATTGCTGATCTCAACCTATCCGCGGAGCAGGAGCTCGACCTCATGGTAAAATGGTTGGGTCCTGAATCCACAAACCGTATCAAGAGTCTTAGGACCGTCTATGTGGGGCAAGCTGAAGCAGGTCTCGCTGCGGCCTGGCAGAGACTTGAAAGAACCTACGGCAGCGCTGAAGCCATAGAAAAGTCCCTATTCAAGAGACTGCAGAACGTTCCAAGGATCAACCTTAAGGAAGCCCACAAGCTTCTGGATTTAAGTGACCTGCTTATGGAGCTGGAACTTGCTAAAAGAGACCCTCGTCTGTCAGGACTGTGCTACCTGGACACTGCCCATGGGGTGAACACGATCATCTCAAAGCTGCCACACAGTCTGCAAGAGAAGTGGGCAGTGTGCGTCTCCAGGTATAAAAGGTCACATGACGTCACCTTTCCTCCGTTCATTCAGTTCTGCAAGTTCATTGACGAACAAGCCCAAATGAGGAACGACCCTAGCCTCGACTTCCTGGAGTCTAACACTGCGGCTCCAGCAACACCTTCATCAAGGTATGAAAGCGTCGCACATAGACGCAAGGACTCTAGGAACAGTGTAAGCGTCAGAAAGACTAACCTGCCATCACCTGCAGTACCTGCCGACAAGCAGTACACTATTCCGTCGAGGGATAAGTATTTCAATCGTGAGTGTCCCATTCACAAAAAACCACACTCACTGAACAAATGTAGAGGCTTCAGGTCCAAAACCATGCAGGAGCGCAAGAAAATCCTCAACGAACTTGGGGTATGTTTCAAGTGCTGCGCTTCATCAGAACACATGGCCAAGGACTGTAAATCTGCCATTAAGTGTGAAGAGTGTCATAGCGACAGACACCCATCAGCCTTGCACCCAGGCTCAGCCACCAGCGATCCAGCAGTCGCAGTTACCTCTGGTCCCGCTACAAACCATGGCGGGGAGCCACAGAATCACGCCAAGTCCACCACAGCTGTGTCCTGCTCATGCTCAGAGGTATGTGGGGAGAATCAAAGTGCTAAATGCTGTGCCAGGATATGCCTAATCAGAGTCTATCCAGAAGGGCAACCAGAGAAGGCTGTAAAAATGTATGCCATCATTGACGATCAGAGCAATCGATCCCTAGCTGGACCTAAGTTCTTTGAAGCCTTTAGAATCAAGGGACCAGCAACGCCCTACACTCTGAATACTTGCTCGGGGCGCATAGAGACTAGCGGCAGAAGAGCACAAGGTTTCATCGCTTCTCCTGTCAATGAAGACGTAGAAATACCCCTACCTACGCTAATTGAATGCGATCAAATACCAGACCAAAGGGATGAGATCCCTACCCCGGAAGCTGCTTTCCACCAACCACACTTAAGGCACCTAGCCAGCGTTATCCCACCTTTGGACACAGATGCTGAAATCCTACTTCTGCTCGGCAGAGACAATTTGAGGATACATAAGGTCCGCCAACAGTGTAATGGTCCTGACTACGCCCCCTACGCCCAGAGACTTGACTTGGGGTGGGTAGTCATAGGAAATGTATGCTTGGACCAAACAGGAGTCCACTCCTTTAAGACGTACGTACGCCGAGACGGGCGCACTACCTTCTGCAAACCATGTCCTCATCACTATGAGGTGAAGGAAAAGCTTCCAGATTCCGTAGAGCTGCCTGATGTTATCCCTTCTCCCTATGCAGACGACTTGGGAAAATTGGTGTTTCATACCACTAAGGATGACAACAAAGTAGCCCCATCTATGGAAGACAAGGAATTTGTCAGGATAATGGACAATGAGTTCCTTAAGGACGAAACCAATCACTGGGTTTTCCCCTTACCCTTCCGAGCTACCAGGGTAAGGCTCCCGAACAATCGTGAACAAGCCTTGTCCAGATTTAACTCTCTCCAGCGCACGCTAAGCAATAAACCGGAGATGAAAGAACACATTGTCACCTTTATGGGCAAAATATTCCATAACAACCATGCGGAGCCAGCGTCTCCCTTAAAGGAAAATGAGGAGTGCTGGTACCTACCCTCATTTGGAGTATATCACCCGAAGAAACCTAAACAAATTAGAATTGTCTTTGATTCAAGCGCCAAACATCAAGGCGTATCTCTCAATGATGTCCTCCTCACAGGTCCTAATCTGACAAACAACTTAGTAGGAGTGTTGATGAGGTTCAGGAAAGAGCCCATTGCCATCACCGCCGACATTGAACAGATGTTCCACTGTTTCATAGTCCGAGAGGACCACAGGAATTTCCTCAGGTTCCTGTGGTACAAGGACAATGACCCCAGCAAAGAGATGGTGGAGTATCGCATGCGGGTGCACGCATTCGGGAACAGCCCTTCACCCGCTGTGGCAACATATGGCCTGCGGAGAACCGCACAAGAAGGAGAGTCCGAGTATGGAACAGACGCCAGAGACTTTGTAGAGAAAGACTTCTACGTAGATGATGGACTAAAATCTCTACCTACAGAAGAAGCTGCAATCGACCTACTCAGAAGGACCCAACATATGCTGTACCGAGCTAAGCTTAGACTGCACAAAATTGCTTCAAACAGCCCGGCTGTCATGAGAGCCTTTGAGTCAAGCGACCACGCACCTGGATTCAAGGACATAGACCTGGGACCAGACCGTCCGCCTGTGCAGAGAAGCTTAGGCCTGAGGTGGAACCTGTCAGCCGACACCTTCGGATTCCAAATCAACTGTGCAGACAAACCATTCACTAAAAGTGGTGTCCTGTCAGTGGTAAATAGCCTGTATGACCCACTGGGATTCGTAGCACCAATTACCATACAAGGTAAATCCCTTCTGAGACAGCTGTCCGAAACTGTCAAGGACTGGGATACCCCTCTACCTCCTGATAGGGAACCAAAATGGGTAACCTGGAAGCAGTCTTTGTGTGCCTTGGATAAAATCCATATAACGAGATGCTATGCTGGAATCTCACTTGCTGCTAGCACTAGGACGGAACTCCATGTGTTCTCGGATGCATCCACGGAGGCCATTGCAGCTGTTGTCTACCTGAAGGTAACGGGATCTGACAATCAAGATCATGTTGGGTTCGTTTTCGGCAAAGCTAAGTTGGCTCCCAAGCCTGACCACACTATTCCCAGGCTGGAACTCTGTGGGGCTGTGCTTGCAGTAGAACTCGCAGACTTTATTCAGCATGAGCTGGACACTCACATAGATGACGTACAATACTACAGTGACAGTAAAGTTGTCTAAGGTTACATCTACAACCAAACAAGGCGCTTCTACGTGTACGTCAGTAACCGCATTGAGAGAATAAGAAGGTCTTCCAAACCTGAACAGTGGCACTATATCCCATCTGAACTTAATCCAGCCGACCATGCCACTAGACCTATGTCTATAAATTCCTTTGCTAACTCTTCTTGGCTTTCAGGTCCAAAGTTTCTGCTGGAACAGAAGGGAAGTGAATGTGTTCAGGAATTCTTCAGCATCCAGGATCCGGACGATGATCCAGAAGTCCGCTCCGAGGTCAGTGCTCTGGCCACGAATGCAAAACTAACCTCCACCCTCAGTTGTCAACGATTCGAACGCTTCTCCAATTGGATGAAACTCATTAAGACTATTGCAAGGTTAGTCCACATTGCGAGATCTTATCACAAGCCACATGGAGACAAAGACTGTCATGGTTGGCACGTCTGCCAAAAAATACTCACTATCGAGGACATTCCGGTAGGATAAACTACCAACAGAACACTGCACTACTATTTGTCCATTGGATTACAGTGGGTCAGAGATAGTTTGGCCTAGTGCGGCTTCTCTGATCCGAAGATGGGTTTTCCATTGGATTATCTCAGGAACTGACTTAATGTCTTGTTTAAAGTTATTATTGCATTACATGCATGTTTGGTTTCACTTTCTAGGTTGTTGGACTTTTTAAGGACATTGATATAGTGAAATCCCTTACGGAATTTCAGACGGGGAGTGTGCTGTTCCATGTATATTCCTCAGTTTCCATGTATGTTGTTATATTTTACTCTGCTGCCACCCAATGGCCTTTTTCTGTATGGCAGCTTGTTTTTCATGTATTTCTTGTGGGCATGTCTTACATCCGGTTCAGGGGTCAAATCTTCTCTTCCTCTGGCAGCCATTTCCAGTTTACTTTCTGTTGTGAGAGGACGTGCTTTTGAACTGGGCTTAGGAAGGCATCAGTCTTTCGACCACTCTCTCATGCTGCTCACACTTGCAGTCATACTTGGTGCTACATCTTACTGTACCCTGTCTACCCTGCATTTCTGGAGAAGTTCTGTATTACCAGTTATACGCTGTATGTCCAGATCTACAAAATAAACAAGTCTGGATTACAAAATCCCTGGAGTGCATCATCTCTCTGGACGCTGAGCAGCATTGGTCCTGTCTGCCTCATATCGAGGAAATACGAAGGTACGATTATCTCTCTCACAACTCTTATTAGTCTGCGACACCTTCATTCGCCTCATGTGGGGACAGAACATATAGTAGTTATATTCTTGTATATAGGAGCTGTATTATAGTAGTTATATTTTTGTACATAGGAGCAGTATTATAGTAGTTATAGTCTTGTACATAGGGGCAGTATTATAGTAGTTATAGTCTTGTACATGGAGCAGTATTATAGTAGTTATATTCTTGTACATAGGAGCAGAATTATAGTAGTTATATTCTTGTACATAGGAGCAGTATTATAGTAGTTATATTCTTGTACACAGGAGCAGTATTATAGTAGTTATATTCTTGTACATAGGAGCAGTATTATAGTAGTTATATTCTTGTACATAGGAGCAGTATTATAGTAGTTATATTCTTGTACACAGGAGCAGTATTATAGTAGTTATATTCTTGTACATAGGGGCAGTATTATAGTAGGTATATTCTTGTACACAGGAGCAGTATTATAGTAGTTATATTCTTGTATATAGGAGCTGTATTATAGTAGTTATATTTTTGTACATAGGAGCAGTATTATAGTAGTTATAGTCTTGTACATAGGGGCAGTATTATAGTAGTTATAGTCTTGTACATGGAGCAGTATTATAGTAGTTATATTCTTGTACATAGGGGCAGTATTATAGTAGTTATATTCTTGTGTATAGGGGCAGTATTATAGCAGTTATATTCTTGTACATGGAACAGTATTATAGTAGTTATATTCTTGTGTATAGGGGCAGTATTAGAGTAGTTATATTCTTGTACAAAGGGGGCAGTATTATTGTAGTTATATTCTTGTACATAGGGGCAGTATCATAGTAGTTATATTCTTGTACATAGGAGCAGCATTACAGTAGTTATATTCTTGTACATAGGGGCAGTATTATAGTAATTATAATCTTGTACATAGGAGCAGTATTATATCAGTTATTTTCTTGTACCTAGGAGCAGTATTATAGTAGTTATATTCTTGTACATAGGGGCAGTATTATAGTAGTTATATTCTTGTACATAGGGGGCAGTATTATATTATAGTAGTTATATTCTTGTACACAGGAGCAGTATTATAGTTGTTATTTCTTGTACATAGGGGCATTGTTATAGTAGTTATATTCTTGTACATGGAGCAGTATTATAGTAGTTATATTCTTGTACAAAGGGGGCAGTATTATAGTAGTTATATTATTGTACATAGGAGCAGTATTATAGTAGTTATATTCTTGTACATAGGAGCAGTATTATAGTAGTTATATTCTTGTGCATAGGAGCAGCATTATAGTAGTTATATTCTTGTGCATAGGAGCAGCATTATAGTAGTTATATTCTAGTACATAGGGGCAGTATTATAGTAGTTATATTCTTGTACATAGGGGCAGAATTATAGTAGTTACTTTTCGTACATAGGAGCAGTATTACAGTAGTTATATTCTTGTACATGGGGGGTAGTATGATAGTAGTTACATTCTTGTACAAAGGAGCAGTATTATGGTAACTATATTCTTGTATCTAGAGGCAGTATTATAGTAGTTATACTGTACATAGGGGCAGTATCATAGAAGTCATATTCTTGTACATAGGGGCAGAATTATAGTAGTTATATTCTTGTACATAGGGGCAGAATTATAGTAGTTACTTTTCGTACATAGGAGCAGTATTACAGTAGTTATATTCTTGTACATGGGGGGTAGTATGATAGTAGTTACATTCTTGTACAAAGGAGCAGTATTATGGTAACTATATTCTTGTATATAGGGGCAGTATTATATTAGTTATACTGTACATAGGGGCAGTATTATAGTAGTCATATTTTTGTACATAGGGGCAGTATTATAGTAGGTATATTCTTGTACACAGGAGCAGTATTATAGTAGTTATATTCTTGTATATAGGAGCTGTATTATAGTAGTTATATTTTTGTACATAGGAGCAGTATTATAGTAGTTATAGTCTTGTACATAGGGGCAGTATTATAGTAGTTATAGTCTTGTACATGGAGCAGTATTATAGTAGTTATATTCTTGTACATAGGGGCAGTATTATAGTAGTTATATTCTTGTGTATAGGGGCAGTATTATAGCAGTTATATTCTTGTACATGGAACAGTATTATAGTAGTTATATTCTTGTGTATAGGGGCAGTATTAGAGTAGTTATATTCTTGTACAAAGGGGGCAGTATTATTGTAGTTATATTCTTGTACATAGGGGCAGTATCATAGTAGTTATATTCTTGTACATAGGAGCAGCATTATAGTAGTTATATTCTTGTACATAGGGGCAGTATTATAGTAATTATATTCTTGTACATAGCGGCAGTATTATAGTAGTTATATTCTTGTACATAGGGGCAGCATTATAGTAGTTATATTCTTGTACATAGGAGCAGTATTATAGTAACATAGTAACATAGTAACATAGTTAGTAAGGCCGAAAAAAGACATTTGTCCATCCAGTTCAGCCTATATTCCATCATAATAAATACCCAGATCTACGTCCTTCTACAGAACCTAATAATTGTATGATACAATATTGTTCTGCTCCAGGAAGACATCCAGGCCTCTCTTGAACCCCTCGACTGAGTTCGCCATCACCACCTCCTCAGGCAAGCAATTCCAGATTCTCACTGCCCTAACAGTAAAGAATCCTCTTCTATGTTGGTGGAAAAACCTTCTCTCCTCCAGACGCAAAGAATTCCCCCTTGTGCCCGTCACCTTCCTTGGTATAAACAGATCCTCAGCGAGATATTTGTATTGTCCCCTTATATACTTATACATGGTTATTAGATCGCCCCTCAGTCGTCTTTTTTCTAGACTAAATAATCCTAATTTCGCTAATCTATCTGGGTATTGTAGTTCTCCCATCCCCTTTATTAATTTTGTTGCCCTCCTTTGTACTCTCTCTAGTTCCATTATATCCTTCCTGAGCACCGGTGCCCAAAACTGGACACAGTACTCCATGTGCGGTCTAACTAGGGATTTGTACAGAGGCAGTATAATGCTCTCATCATGTGTATCCAGACCTCTTTTAATGCACCCCATGATCCTGTTTGCCTTGGCAGCTGCTGCCTGGCACTGGCTGCTCCAGGTAAGTTTATCATTAACTAGGATCCCCAAGTCCTTCTCCCTGTCAGATTTACCCAGTGGTTTCCCGTTCAGTGTGTAATGGTGATATTGATTCCCTCTTCCCATGTGTATAACCTTACATTTATCATTGTTAAACCTCATCTGCCACCTTTCAGCCCAAGTTTCCAACTTATCCAGATCCATCTGTAGCAGAATACTATCTTCTCTTGTATTAACTGCTTTACATAGTTTTGTATCATCTGCAAATATCGATATTTTACTGTGTAAACCTTCTACCAGATCATTAATGAATATGTTGAAGAGAACAGGTCCCAATACTGACCCCTGCGGTACCCCACTGGTCACAGCGACCCAGTTAGAGACTATACCATTTATAACCACCCTCTGCTTTCTATCACTAAGCCAGTTACTAACCCATTTACACACATTTTCCCCCAGACCAAGCATTCTCATTTTGTGTACCAACCTCTTGTGCGGCACGGTATCAAACGCTTTGGAAAAATCGAGATATACCACGTCCAATGACTCACCGTGGTCCAGTCTATAGCTTACCTCTTCATAAAAACTGATTAGATTGGTTTGACAGGAGCGATTTCTCATAAACCCATGCTGATATGGAGTTAGACAGTTATTCTCATTGAGATAATCCAGAATAACATCCCTCAGAAACCCTTCAAATATTTTACCAACAATAGAGGTTAGACTTACTGGCCTATAATTTCCAGGTTCACTTTTAGAGCCCTTTTTGAATATTGGCACCACATTTGCTATGCGCCAGTCCTGCGGAACAGACCCTGTCGCTATAGAGTCACTAAAAATAAGAAATAATGGTTTATCTATTACATTACTTAGTTCTCTTAGTACTCGTGGGTGTATGCCATCCAGACCCGGAGATTTATCTATTTTAATCTTATTTAGCCGGTTTCGCACCTCTTCTTGGGTTAGATTGGTGACCCTTAATATAGGGTTTTCATTGTTTCTTGGGATTTCACCTAGCATTTCATTTTCCACCGTGAATACCGTGGAGAAGAAGGTGTTTAATATGTTAGCTTTTTCCTCGTCATCTACAACCATTCTTTCCTCACTATTTTTTAAGGGGCCTACATTTTCAGTTTTTATTCTTTTACTATTGATATAGTTGAAGAACAGTTTGGGATTAGTTTTACTCTCCTTAGCAATGTGCTTCTCTGTTTCCTTTTTGGCAGCTTTAATTAGTTTTTTAGATAAAGTATTTTTCTCCCTATAGTTTTTTAGAGCTTCAATGGTGCCATCCTGCTTTAGTAGTGCAAATGCTTTCTTTTTACTGTTAATTGCCTGTCTTACTTCTTTGTTTAGCCACATTGGGTTTTTCCTATTTCTAGTCCTTTTATTCCCACAAGGTATAAACCGCTTACACTGCCTATTTAGGATGTTCTTAAACATTTCCCATTTATTATCTGTATTATGTAGTAGTTATATTCTTGTACATAGGGAGCAGTATTATAGTAGTTATATTCTTGTTCATAGGGGCAGCATTATAGTAGTTATATTCTTGTACATAGGGGCAGCATTATAGTAGTTATATTCTTGTACATAGGGGCAGTATTATAGTAGTTATATTCTTGTACATAGGGAGCAGTATTATAGTAGTTATATTCTTGTACATAGGGGCAGCATTATAGTAGTTATATTCTTGTACATAGGGGCAGCATTATAGTAGTTATATTCTTGTACATAGGGGCAGTATTACAGTAGTTATAGTCTTGCATATAGGAGCAGTATTACAGTAGTTATAGTCTTGTACATAGGAGCAGTATTATAGTAGTTATATTCTTGCACATAGGAGCAGTATTATAGTAATTATATTCTTGTTCATAGGGGCAGTATTATAGTAGTTCTATTCTTGTATATAGGAGCAGTATTATAGTAGTTATATTCTTGTACATAGGAGCAGTATTATAGTAGTCATTTTCTTGTACATAGGAGCAGTATTATAGTAGTTATATCCTTGTTCATAGGGGCAGTATTATAGTAGTTTTATTCTTGTACATAGGAGCAGTATTATAGTAGTTATATTCTTGTACATAGGAGCAGTAGTATATCAGTTATATTCTTGTACATAGGAGCAGTATTAAATCAGTTATTTTTTTGTACATAGGAGCAGTATTATAGTAGTTATATTATTGTACGTAGGAGCAGTATTATATCAGTTATTTTCTTGTACCTAGGAGCAGTATTATAGTAGTTATATTCTTGTACATAGGGGCAGTATTATAGTAGTTATAATCTTGTACATAGGAGCAGTATTATAGTACTTATATTCTTGTACATAGGAGCAGTATTATAGCACTTATATTCTTGTACGTAGGAGCAGTATTATAGTAGTTATATTCTTGTACATAGGGGCAGTATTATAGTAGTTATATTCTTGTACATAGGGGCAGTATTATAGTAGTTATATTATTGTACATAGGAGCAGTATTATATCAGTTATTTTCTTGTACCTAGGAGCAGTATTATAGTAGTTATATTCTTGTTCATAGGGACAGTATTATAGTAGTTATATTCTTGTACATAGGGGCAGTATTATAGTAGTTCTATTCTTGTATATAGGAGCAGTATTATAGTAGTTATATTCTTGTACATAGGAGCAGTATTATAGTAGTTATATTATTGTACATAGGAGCAGTATTATAGTAGTTATATTCTTGTTCATAGGGGCAGTATTATAGTAGTTATATTCTTGTACATAGGGGCAGTATTATCGTAGTTATATTCTTGTACATAGGGGCAGTATTATAGTAGTTATATTTTTGTACATAGGAGCAGTATTATATCAGTTATATTCTTGTACCTAGGAGCAGTATTATATCAGTTATTTTCTTGTACCTAGGAGCAGTATTATAGTAGTTATATTCTTGTACATAGGGGCAGTATTATAGTAGTTATATTCTTGTACATAGGGGGCAGTATTATATTATAGTAGTTATATTCTTGTACATAGGGGCAGTATTATAGTAGTTATATTCTTGTACAAAGGGGGCAGAATTATAGTAGTCATATTCTTGTACATAAGGGACAGTATTATAGTAGTCATATTCTTGTATATAGGGGCAGTATTATAGTAGTTATATTCTTGTACATAGGGGCAGTATTATAGTAACTATATTCTTGTATCTAGAGGCAGTATTATAGTAGTTATACTGTACATAGGGGCAGTATTATAGAAGTCATATTCTTGTACATAGGGGCAGTATTATAGTAGTTATATTCTTGTACATAGGGGCAGAATTATAGTAGTTACTTTTCGTACATAGGAGCAGTATTACAGTAGTTATATTCTTGTACATGGGGGGTAGTATGATAGTAGTTACATTCTTGTACAAAGGAGCAGTATTATGGTAACTATATTCTTGTATATAGGGGCAGTATTATAGTAGTTATACTGTACATAGGGGCAGTATTATAGTAGTCATATTTTTGTACATAGGGGCAGTATTATAGTACTTATATTCTTGCACATAGAGGCAGTATTATAGTTATATTCTTGTACATAGGAGCAGTATTATAGTAGTTATATTCTTGTACATAAGAGCAGTATTATAGTAGTTATATTCTTGCACATAGGGGCAGTATTATAGTAGTTATATTCTTGCACATAGAGGCAGTATTATAGTAGTTATATTCTTGTACATAGGAGCAGTATTATAGTAGTTATATTCTTGCACATAGGGGCAGTATTATAGTAGTTATATTCTTGTACACAGGAGCAGTATTATAGTAGTTATATTCTTGTACATAGGGGCAGTATTATAGTAGTTATATTCTTGTGGATAGGGGCAGTATTATAGTAGTTATATTCTTGCACATAGAGGCAGTATTATAGTAGTTATATTCTTGTACATAAGAGCAGTATTATAGTAGTTATATTCTTGCACGTAGGGGCAGTATTATAGTAGTTATATTCTTGTACATGGAGCAGTATTATAGTAGTTATATTCTTGCACGTAGGGGCAGTATTATAGTAGTTATATTCTTGTACAAAGGGGGCAGAAATATTGTAGTTATATTCTTGTACATAGGGGCAGTATTATAGTAGTTATATTCTTGTACATAGGAGCAGCATTATAGTAGTTATATTGTTGTACATAGGGGCAGTATTATAGTAGTTATATTCTTGTACATAGCGGCAGTATTATAGTAGTTATATTCTTGTATATAGGAGCAGTATTATAGTAGTTATACTCTTGTACATAGGAGCAGTATTATAGTTGTTATTTCTTGTACATAGGGGCATTGTTATAGTAGTTATATTCTTGTGTATAGGGGCAGTATTATATTAGTTATATTCTTGTACAAAGGGGGCAGTATTATAGTAGTTATATTATTGTACATAGGAGCAGTATTATAGTAGTTATATTCTTGTACATAGGAGCAGTATTATAGTAGTTATATTCTTGTGCATAGGAGCAGCATTATAGTAGTTATATTCTTGTACATAGGGGCAGTATTATAGTAGTTATATTCTTGTACATAGGGGCAGTATTATAGTAATTATATTCTTGTACATAGGAGCAGTAATATAGTAGTTATATTCTTGTACATAGGAGCAGTATTATAGCAGTTATATTCTTGTACTTAGGGGACAGTATTATAGTAGTCATATTCTTGCACATGGAGCAGTATTATAGTAGTTATATTCTTGTGTATAGGGGCAGTATTATAGTAGTTGTATTCTTGTACATAGGAGCAGTATTATAGTAGTTATATTCTTGTACATAAGAGCAGTATTATAGTAGTTATACTCTTGTACACAGGAGCAGTATTCTAGTAGTTATATTCTTGTGTATAGGGGCAGTATTATAGTAGTTATATTCTTGCACATAGAGGCAGTATTATAGTAGTTATATTCTTGTACATAAGAGCAGTATTATAGTAGTTATATTCTTGCATGTAGGGGCAGTATTATAGTAGTTATATTCTTGTACAAAGGGGGCAGTATTATAGTAGTTATATTATTGTACATAGGAGCAGTATTATAGTAGTTATATTCTTGTACATAGGAGCAGTATTATAGTAGTTATATTCTTGTACATAGGAGCAGCATTATATTAGTTATATTCTTGTACAAAGTGGGCAGTATTATTGTAGTTATATTCTTTTATATAGGGGCAGTATTATAGTAGGTATATTCTTGTACATAGGAGCAGCATTATAGTAGTTATATTCTTGTACATAGGGGCAGTATTATAGTAGTTATATTCCTGTACATAGCGGCAGTATTATAGTAGTTATATTCTTGTACATAGGAGCAGTATTATAGTAGTTATATCTCTTGTACATAGGAGCACTATTATAGTTGTTATATTCTTGTACATAGGGGCAGTATTATAGTAGTTATATTCTTGTACATGGAGCAGTATTATAGTAGTTAAATTCTTGTGTATAGGGGCAGTATTATAGTAGTTATATTCTTGTACATGGAGCAGTATTATAGTAGTTATATTCTTGTACATAGGGGCAGTATTAGAGTAGTTATATTCTTGTACAAAGTGGGCAGTATTATTGTAGTTATATTCTTGTACATAGGGGCAGTATTATAGTAGTTATATTCTTGTACATAGGAGCAGTATTATAGTAGTTATATTCTTGTACATAGGAGCAGCATTATAGTAGTTATATTCTTGTACATAGGGGCAGTATTATAGTAGTTATTCTTGTACATAGCGGCAGTATTATAGTAGTTATATTCTTGTACATAGGAGCAGTATTATAGTAGTTATATCTCTTGTACATAGGAGCAGTATTATAGTAGTTATATCTCTTGTACATAGGAGCAGTATTATAGTTGTTATATTCTTGTACATAGGGGCAGTATTATAGTAGTTATATTTTTGTACATGGAGCAGTATTATAGTAGTTATATTCTTGTGTATAGGGGCAGTATTATAGTAGTTATATTCTTGTACAAAGGGGGCAGTATTATAGTAGTTATATTCTTGTACATAGGGGCAGCATTATAGTAGTTATATTCTTGTACATAGGAGCAGCATTATAGTAGTTATATTCTTGTACATAGGGGCAGTATTATAGTAGTTATATTCTTGTACATAGGGAGCAGTATTATAGTAGTTATATTCTTGTACATAGGGGCAGCATTATAGTAGTTATATTCTTGTACATAGGGGCAGCATTATAGTAGTTATATTCTTGTACATAGGGGCAGTATTATAGTAGTTATATTCTTGTACATAGGGAGCAGTATTATAGTAGTTATATTCTTGTACATAGGGGCAGCATTATAGTAGTTATATTCTTGTACATAGGGGCAGCATTATAGTAGTTATATTCTTGTACATAGGGGCAGCATTATAGTAGTTATATTCTTGTACATAGGAGCAGTATTATAGTAGTTATATTCTTGCACATAGGAGCAGTATTATAGTAATTATATTCTTGTTCATAGGGGCAGTATTATAGTAGTTCTATTCTTGTATATAGGAGCAGTATTATAGTAGTTATATTATTGTACGTAGGAGCAGTATTATATCAGTTATTTTCTTGTACCTAGGAGCAGTATTATAGTAGTTATATTCTTGCACATAGGAGCAGTATTATAGTAGTTATATTCTTGTACATAGGGGCAGTATTATAGTAGTTATATTCTTGTACATAGGGGCAGTATTATAGTAGTTATATTATTGTACATAGGAGCAGTATTATATCAGTTATTTTCTTGTACCTAGGAGCAGTATTATAGTAGTTATATTCTTGTTCATAGGGACAGTATTATAGTAGTTATATTCTTGTACATAGGAGCAGTATTATAGTAGTTCTATTGTATATAGGAGCAGTATTATAGTAGTTATATTCTTGTACATAGGAGCAGTATTATAGTAGTTATATTATTGTACATAGGAGCAGTATTATAGTAGTTATATTCTTGTTCATAGGGGCAGTATTATAGTAGTTATATTCTTGTACATAGGAGCAGTATTATAGTAGTTATATTCTTGCACATAGGGGCAGTATTATAGTAGTTATATTCTTGTACACAGGAGCAGTATTATAGTAGTTATATTCTTGTACATAGGGGCAGTATTATAGTAGTTATATTCTTGTGGATAGGGGCAGTATTATAGTAGTTATATTCTTGCACATAGAGGCAGTATTATAGTAGTTATATTCTTGTACATAAGAGCAGTATTATAGTAGTTATATTCTTGCACGTAGGGGCAGTATTATAGTAGTTATATTCTTGTACATGGAGCAGTATTATAGTAGTTATATTCTTGCACGTAGGGGCAGTATTATAGTAGTTATATTCTTGTACAAAGGGGGCAGAAATATTGTAGTTATATTCTTGTACATAGGGGCAGTATTATAGTAGTTATATTCTTGTACATAGGAGCAGCATTATAGTAGTTATATTGTTGTACATAGGGGCAGTATTATAGTAGTTATATTCTTGTACATAGCGGCAGTATTATAGTAGTTATATTCTTGTATATAGGAGCAGTATTATAGTAGTTATACTCTTGTACATAGGAGCAGTATTATAGTTGTTATTTCTTGTACATAGGGGCATTGTTATAGTAGTTATATTCTTGTACATGGAGCAGTATTATAGTAGTTATATTCTTGTGTATAGGGGCAGTATTATAGTAGTTATATTCTTGTACAAAGGGGGCAGTATTATAGTAGTTATATTATTGTACATAGGAGCAGTATTATAGTAGTTATATTCTTGTACATAGGAGCAGCATTATAGTAGTTATATTCTTGTACATAGGAGCAGTATTATAGTAGTTATATTCCTGTACATAGGGGGCAGTATTATAGTAGTTATATTCTTGTACATAGGAGCAGTATTATAGTAATTATATTCTTGTACATAGGAGCAGTATTATAGTAGTTATATTCTTGTACATAGGAGCAGTATTATAGCAGTTATATTCTTGTACATAGGGGACAGTATTATTGTAGTTATATTCTTGCACATGGAGCAGTATTATAGTAGTTATATTCTTGTGTATAGGGGCAGTATTATAGTAGTTGTATTCTTGTACATAGGAGCAGTATTATAGTAGTTATATTCTTGTACATAAGAGCAGTATTATAGTAGTTATACTCTTGTACACAGGAGCAGTATTCTAGTAGTTATATTCTTGCATGTAGGGGCAGTATTATAGTAGTTATATTCTTGTACAAAGGGGGCAGTATTATAGTAGTTATATTCTTGTACATAGGAGCAGTATTATAGTAGTTATATTCTTGTACATAGGAGCAGTATTATAGTAGTTATATTCTTGTACATAGGAGCAGCATTATATTAGTTATATTCTTGTACAAAGTGGGCAGTATTATTGTAGTTATATTCTTTTACATAGGGGCAGTATTATAGTAGGTATATTCTTGTACATAGGAGCAGCATTATAGTAGTTATATTCTTGTACATAGGGGCAGTATTATAGTAGTTATATTCTTGTACATAGCGGCAGTATTAGGCCATGTTCACACAGTGCGTTTTTTACCGCGGAACCGCGGCGGTTTTGCCGCTGCGGTTCCGCGGCTGTTTTCCATGCAGGGTACAGTACACTGTACCCTATGGAAAACAGGACACACTGTGCACATGGTCCGGAAATTGTAAAAAAAAAGACGCGCTGAATAGCTCCCGGAAAAAAGAAGGAGCATGTCAATTCTTTTTCCGGAGCCGCAGCGGTTCTGCACCCATAGACCTCCATTGTGAGGTCCAAACCGCAGTAAAACCCGCAGATCAAAAATATATCTGCGGGTTTTACTGCGGTTTGATGTGCAGAACCGCTGCAGCAGGAAGTGCGGGGAGCGGGCGGAAGTGCGTGGGCGGAGTGTGGCTGCCCCCCCCGTGCTCCGATCCCGCCCCCCCGTGCTCCGATGCCCCCCCCCAGTGCTCCGATGCCCCCCCCCAGTGCTCTGATGCCCCCCCCGTGCCCTAATCTCCCCCCCTTATACTCACCCGGCGTCCCGGTGTCCGTCCGGCCGTCTTCTCCCTGGGCGCCGCCATCTTGCAAAATGGCGGGCGCATGCGCAGTGCGCCCGCCGAATCTGCCGGCCGGCAGATATGGCGGGCGCATGCGCAGTGCGCCCGCCGAATCTGCCGGCCGGCAGATTCGTTCCAAAGTGCATTTTGATCACTGAGATATAACCTATCTCAGTGATCAAAATAAAAAAATAGTAAATGACACCCCCCCCCTTTGTCACCCCCATAGGTAGGGACAATAAAAAAAATAAAGAATTTTTTTTTTTTTTTTTTTTCACTAAGGTTAGAATAGGGGTAGGGGTAGGGTTAGGGGTAGGGTTAGGGGTAGGGTTAGGGGTAGGGTTAGGGGTAGGGTTAGGGTTAGGGGTAGGGTTAGGGTTAGGGGTAGGGTTAGGGTTAGGGGTAGGGTTAGGGTATTTTCAGCCATTTTAACCCTAAAAAAATTCCTAGAAAACACACAGACTCTGGCTAGAAAACTGCATCAAAAAAACGCATCAAAAAACGCATCAAAAAACGCATCAAAAACGGACCAAAAAAGGACCAAAAAAAGGACCTGCGTTTTCTGCCAAGAGCTGCAGTTTTTTAAAAAAACAGTCAGGAAAAAAAAAGGATGGAAATCCTGAACGTGTGAACATACCCTTATATTAGTTATATTCTTGTACATAGGAGCAGTATTATAGTAGTTATATCTCTTGTACATAGGAGCACTATTATAGTTGTTATATTCTTGTACATAGGGGCAGTATTATAGTAGTTATATTCTTGTACATGGAGCAGTATTATAGTAGTTAAATTCTTGTGTATAGGGGCAGTATTATAGTAGTTATATTCTTGTACATGGAGCAGTATTATAGTAGTTATATTCTTGTACATAGGGGCAGTATTAGAGTAGTTATATTCTTGTACAAAGTGGGCAGTATTATTGTAGTTATATTCTTGTACATAGGGGCAGTATTATAGTAGTTATATTCTTGTACATAGGAGCAGTATTATAGTAGTTATATTCTTGTACATAGGAGCAGCATTATAGTAGTTATATTCTTGTACATAGGGGCAGTATTATAGTAGTTATTCTTGTACATAGCGGCAGTATTATAGTAGTTATATTCTTGTACATAGGAGCAGTATTATAGTAGTTATATCTCTTGTACATAGGAGCAGTATTATAGTTGTTATATTCTTGTACATAGGGGCAGTATTATAGTAGTTATATTTTTGTACATGGAGCAGTACTATAGTAGTTATATTCTTGTGTATAGGGGCAGTATTATAGTAGTTATATTCTTGTACATAGGGGCAATTTTTATTATAAAAACCAAACATAAATACAAATAAAAACAAAAATCACCCAGAATTACAAAACACAATTCACTTAGGTTATATATACACAAATACTAAATAATCAGGTCATATTCATACATAAATGAAAGTGTCCACACCTGGAGGAAGAAGAAAAATTAAGCAAAAAAAAAAAAATCATATTTCTTAACTGAATTTTACATTCCTCCATAACTTATTATTTCTCTGACTCCTTCCAACTTCTAGCGATTTTTTCCACCGGAGTTCTGACATAACCTGACCAGCCGCAGCGGTGTGATCGAACAGCTCATTGTGCAGTGACACCCGGGTTCTCATGTGCCAATGATAGTATTTGATGACGCTTATTATAATGTACATCGTCTCTCTGTCGATGTTACTAACAGTGGAGGGGACACCATAGATAATGTCAGAATACTTTAGAGTCCGCAGTCTGGGGATTTTTAGATTATCAGACACTTCCTCCCAGATCTTCCTCCCTCCCCAGCAATCACATATAAAGTGCTCCATAGTCTCCTCCTGCTGACAACCAAGGGGACAATTCCGATCGGAGACACTAAGATGTTTCAGGTTCCCCCTGACAAAGAGCCGACTATGCAGCGAAAGCCAAGTGACGTCAAACAGTTTAGGAGGGAGTCTTTTCCCGTTTAGGAACCTAAGGCTTTCCTGCAGGGTGGTGGTGACACAATCTCTCAAGGCCAGTGGAGAGTAAAAGAAAGTCCTACATACATGAGCATACAGGTCTCTTCTCGTACTGCTCTCAATGTAAGACTTCTCCAGTCCCCACCTCCTAACACACTTCAGACCGTAGTCCAGATACTGGGGGAGGTGGTCACCTGTCCATCTCCTCCTCTTGAGACTGCCGCCTCGCACCCAAGATTCTGCAAAAGGCAATATCCAGTACCTGATACTATTTACCCACAGGGAGCTACTGTTTGAGTCCATGTTCCCAAAATTTACCTTTAGAAACAAGGAGTCAAAGAAAACCCTTGGATTCAACATATCCAGCCCACCCTCTCTCCGCCGTAGGTAGGTTATTCCCCTCTTTATTAGGTTCAACCTATTCCCCCACAAGAGCTGGAAGAACAGGCTGAAGAGCCTCGCTGAGAAAGATTCTGGCAAAGGGAAAATGACAGAGACATACAAGAAAACAGGGACCAGATAAGTCTTCAACATTGCGACCCTTTCTCTGTAGGTCAGCCTCCAGTTCTTCCATCGCTGAACCTTTGCATTTCCAGCTTCCAATTTCTCCTCCCAATTTAGCGTGGCATTATCATCCCTCCCAAATTTAACGCCGAGGATCTTAATATGGGTGGAGGCTTTGGCAAACTGCCGCAGATCATAGCTGGGATCAGTATCTAATGTCCACAGAGCTTGACTCTTCTCAAGGTTGACCAGAGACCCGGAGGCCTCTGAGTAACTTCTGATAGACGCAGATAACATCTGCACCTCTCGAGGATTAGAGATCACCAACGTCACATCATCCGCATAGGCAACAACATTCAGAGGCAGGCAATGGGGGACCGGCACCCCCTGAAAATCACACTCCTGCAGTGACCTCAGAAACGGGTCTAGGGCAAAAACGTACAGGAGGGGACTCAGTGGGCAACCCTGTCTCACCCCTGCCTCAACTCCAAAAGTGTCACCCTGCCAACCATTAATCAGAGGAAAGCTCACCGCCTCTCTGTACAATGTCTTCAGCCAATCCACAAATTGTCCCGGAATACCGTACTTTGACAAAGTGGCCCACAGATAGTCATGATCAACCCTGTCAAAGGCTTTAGCTTGGTCCAGACTAACAATATATTTCCCACACCGCAGGGCTATACATCTCTCAAACATCTCCCGTATCGAGATGACTGCTCCAGAGATGTTCCGCCCTTTTACTGTGCCAAACTGAGAGCCTGCCAACAGTGCTGGGGACAAACAGACTAATCTAGAAAACAGGATCTTTGCTAGAATCTTCCTGTCCACATTCAAGAGGGCAATCGGCCTCCAGTTCTTGATGTCGCTCGGCTCTTTACCTTTAGACAGCAGAATCAACGAGGACACTCTCATGGATGGAGGCATCAGGTGATTTTCTAGACAACTTCTATACACATCCACGAGGATTGGAGCCAGGAGGTCTCTGAATTTCCTATAAAATTCTGCTGTTATGCCATCTGGACCTAGTGCCTTCTTCAGATGTAATTTATCAATAGCCTCCTTAACTTCCTCCACCGTTAACTCTGCTGTCAAAGGAGAAAAGTCCAGATCATTAGTATCAGGCGCAGGAGTTGCCTCCAAGAATTGAGCCATCTTATCTTTATCCAAAACCTTCCTCTGAAACAAGTCAGCATAGTAAGATCTCACCACCTCCAGGATACCCTCCCGTGAATCCTGCAATACACCCTGGAAGTCAGTGAGACCCGTGACCACTTTTTTTTTTTTGACTACCGTCTCCCTGCAATTCTCAAAGGGATCAGGGGCCCCCAAGGACCCATAATCCCGTTCAAGAACCAGGGAGGTATACCTACTATACTGATACTGCCTTATCTCAGATTTCAGTTGGTCGATCTTCACTTTGTCATCCCCGCCCACCGAATATAGTGACTCCAATGCTTTACGCAGCTTTAGGTACTGGCTGTACTTATTCCTCCCTTTATTAACTGACAGTCTCTTTAAGAGGGATCTGATATCCTCCTTGACGTCCTCCCACCAGTCGGTTATGTTATCATAGAAGTCAACCCTATCTAGATGAAGCTGGATAAGGGAGTAGACACGACTCTGAACATAAGCATCATCCAGGAGACTGGAATTGAGCTTCCACAACCCTCTACCGATCTCCGGACGGTTAGAGGTCCCCAGACAGAAACACAAGGCGAGGTGATCAGAGTAAGGGACAACCTTCTCACTCAGGGTGTCAACAGCCTCAGTAGGACTCACAAAAGCAAAATCTATCCTACTGCTCCTGTTGGAACATGAATATGTGAATTTTGGCTGTCGACCTCCCTGTGCGAAAACGTCAGTCAGTCCAGCCTGCATTATAATGTTATGTAGGACCTTACCGTCCCTGGTCACTGTCCTGCCCGAGGAACTGTCACCTGATGTCAGTATGGCATTAAAGTCCCCTGCCATCACCACCGGAAGAGAAGTGAAGAGGTAAGGCTTAACGTTATTAAACAGCTGGATCCTGTCAGTCACTGTCTGTGGCCCATAGATGTTAATAAGCCGGAGTCGCCTCCTATGAATAGTGACTTCCAGGACCAAACATCTTCCCATGACCACCTCCGTCATCCTATGCACAGTCACATCATTGGTGTTAAACAGGACAGCGACTCCGGCGTAAGGCTCCACAGCCAGTGACCAGAAAGAAGGACCGCACCGCCATTCCCTCTCAGCCTCTCTCATAAGCCCCAGAGATGTCAGTCGTGTCTCCTGCAGGAAAATGACATCGGTGTCCAGATGTGTGAGATGTTCATACACCACATGTCTCGTCCTCCTTGCCTTAATACTGTTAACATTACTTGAGGTTAGTGTTAATGAGAACCCCGCCATCACAACACAATAGAGAAGGAGCTCAGTAACTGCCATCATCATGAGTCAGGGATGTTCGGTCCACCACCGGTGTCCATGTCAGACTCTACCTGAGGGTCCACAGATAAAGGCTTCCGCTTTGACGGAGGGTGGTCCTCTATGTCCCTGTCACACTCTGCATCAACTTTCCTCAACTCTGTCTCATAATCATCATCATTAGACTCCGATAAAACCCCATACTTGTTGGACACAACCATCACTCCTGCACAATTCTGAACCTTCCTGGTAGCACTCTGACGGGCGTCATATTCTGCCTCAGGTTTACGGGAGGACGTGCTCTTTTTCTTCCTTTTATTGTGATTAACGCTCCAGTCATCAGATTCAGACAGTGATGCTGAAGGGGGGGCTACCTGAGGCCGCTGGACCTGAGGAGCGACCTCCAAGTTCCCCTCTGCACCCTCTATACCCTGCTTATGAGTGGACTCCTGTTGTGCATCTGGGCTGGTCACCATCTCTCCTGAAATTAAATCCTCCCCCTCATGCGCCCCTGCCACCACATCCTCATCCTCCTGAGCCTCTGCCCCTGCTAGTACAGCCTCATCAGGGAAGACTCTGCAGATATTATGCCAGGCGTCTGGACAGTCCCTGTGAGGGTGGCCCATCTTACCGCAGAGGTTGCACCTAACATCCCGGCAATCCACAGCGACATGGCCGATATCCCCGCACAGGCTGCACTTCACCACAGTACAGGCGTTGGCCAGATGACCTTTCCCACCATATTTGAAGCACTTTCTGGGCTGCCCGGGGTAATAACATCTTCCCTTCTCCCTCCCAATGAAGAAGGAGTTGGGTAAATGGGCAGTAATGTTATTGAGTTGCCGCAGTTTCACCACAGCTTTCCACCCCATTGTCCAGATACCATCCTCATCTCTGACCTTGGAGAGTCCAGAGGCGAGGTCACAGTGTCTCCGGAGCCAAACCTCGATGTCCTGTGGGGGAACGGCCTCATTCCAGAAGGTGATGTTTACTGTAACAGTGTCCGGCCTGGAGACAGGAACCAATATAAACTTATTCCAGCCTTCAGCGTCTCTGAACATGGGGTAATTGGCCGAGAACCTGTCCAGGTCACACTGCAGCTTGAAGCTGACCTCATAGCCCTGTCTGTCCAGAAGATTGGACACCGCCAGTATCTCATTTACCACGAACCCCATCTGGCCGCATAGCAGCTCTCTCACCACATACCTGCGCTGTGGCAGATCCTCCTTGGCACCTATGTACTTAAACCGCACCACATTAATGCGCTTAAATGTCTGGCCGGTATACCTGGCGCTGGAAGTGAAGGATGGGGCGCCGCGGCTCCAGGCATTCCTGGGGGGCACCTGCCGGGCCACACTGGGCCGACTGACAGGGAGAGGGTCTGCAGCAGGGGGGGCTGCCACACCTTGTGGACTAGATGGTAATGGGGGATAGTCACACATATCATGCACATTATTATTAGCAGCATCATTATCAGACAGTGCCACGTCCATGACAGAATGTGAAACCTCCCCAACCCCCGACCCCATGGGCACAACATCACCAGCCCCAGTCTGTGCCTCAGCCTCGGCCTCATCAGCACAAACAGTCTCACAAACACTGTCCTGCTCCTGCGTGGGGCATTCTGGGACCTGTGGTGCCTCTGCTGGAGTCTGAAGTGCAAGCTCCTGTTCACACTCAGCTGCCTCAGCAGCATAAACAGTCTCACAAATACAGTCCGGCTCCTGCATGGGGCATTCTGGGACCTGTGGTGCCTCTGTTGGAGTCTGAAGTGCAAGCTCCTGTTCACACTCAGCTGCTTGCTGCTGCAGTTTTTTTCCTTCCTGGAAGCAGAAGCGGGCAGCCTGTAACACTGGCCGTGTCCGCTGCTGGGGGGTCCCAGTCTCTACAGCACAGTCCTGCTTATAGGAGGCGAACCGCTCCCGGTTCCTGTAGGTCTCCGCCAGGGGCCCCATGCCCTCCAGCACAGATTCAATGTCCTGCACCACACTTGCCAGCTGCACCCCCAGTGTGTTCAGCCTCAGGTCATACACATCATTACTGGCAGGATTAGTGGTCTTTAGACTATAGATGAAGTCTACCTCCATTTGCAGCGCTTTTTTTTGCTGCTGTAACTCACCCAGCTTCCTGACAAGTCCCGGTATCTCGTCCGCTAGCTGCAGCTCGGGTGCACGCGCCGGCTGCACAGGTTTTGCCTTCACCACGGGTACAGGGGCTTTGAACAAAGTCTTGTGCGGTTCCACCACAGATGGCTTTGTGGCTCCTCGGCTGGATGCCGGCTCCGCAGCAGGTTTATCGCTGCCACCTGACTGTGACCGGGTGCGTCCTGACAGCGCCACACTGCCATGTTGCTGCAAGTTCTCCTGGATGGTCTGTCTTTCCAAAGACGTCCGTCTCTGCCTGGAAGCAGGAGAGGTGATTGGTACAGCTGAGACCGATCTCACCTGTGCCTCAGGCAGGGGCTGCTTACTAACCGGGGAGTTACAGGGCTTCATACTGTGCTGTGGAACATCACTCACCAACACTTTACCTTCTGGCTTCTTTGCTGGACTTGGAGTAGATTTTCCTCCCAAAACTTTACTTGCAAGTTTTTCTTCCTTCACAGAAATGCTGCAGCTTTGGCCGCTGCATTCACCGGTCTCACAGAGGCTTTGGGATTAATATTCCCATTCAGAGAGGTCTGGGAGCCTTGTCCCAGTGTAGGCCGAGAAGCCTGGGCCTTGCCTGGGGAGCTTCCCCGCCCAGGGTGGCCCCTCCCTGGGCTTGCTCCAGACATCAGGAGAGCTACCAACACACAACCTCACAGCTAGGAGGCAGTATTATAGTAGTTATATTCTTGTACATAGGGAGCAGTATTATAGTAGTTATATTCATGTACATAGGGACAGTATTATAGTAGTTATATTCTTGTACATAGGAGCAGTATTATAGTAGTTATATTCTTGTACATAGGGGCAGTATTATAGTAGTTATATTCTTGCACATAGAGGCAGTATTATAGTAGTTATATTCTTGTACATAGGGGCAGTATTATAGTAGTTATATTCCTGTACATAGGAGCAGTATTATAGTAGTTATATTCTTGTACATAGGGGCAGTATTATAGTAGTTATAGTCTTGTACATAGGGGCAGTATTATAGTAGTTATATTCTTGTACATAGAGGCAGTATTATAGTAGTTATATTCTTGCACATAGGGGCAGTATTATAGTAGTTATATTCTTGCACATAGAGGCAGTATTATAGTAGTTATATTCTTGTACATAGGGGCAGTATTATAGTAGTTATATTCTTGTACATAGGGGCAGTATTATAGTAGTTATATTCTTGTACATAGGGAGCAGTATTATAGTAGTTATATTCTTGTACATAGGGGCAGTATTATAGTAGTTATATTCTTGCACATAGAGGCAGTATTATAGTAGTTATATTCTTGCACATAGGGGCAGTATTATAGTAGTTATATTCTTGCACATAGAGGCAGTATTATAGTAGTTATATTCTTGTACATAGGGGCAGTATTATAGTAGTTATATTCTTGTACATAGGGAGCAGTATTATAGTAGTTATATTCTTGTACATAGGGGCAGTATTATAGTAGTTATATTCTTGTACATAGGGGCAGTATTATAGTAGTTATATTCTTGTACATAGGAGCAGTATTATAGTAGTTGTATTCTTGTACATAAGAGCAGTATTATAGTAGTTATATTCTTGTACATAGGGGCAGTATTATAGTAGTTATATTCTTGTACATAGGGGCAGCATTATAGTAGTTATATTTTTGTATATAGGAGCAGTATTATAGTAGTTATATTCTTGTACATAGGAGCAGTATTATAGTAGTTATGTTCTTGTACATAGGGGCAGTATTATAGTAGTTATATTCTTGTACATAGGAGCAGTATTATAGTAGTTATATTCTTGTACATAGGAGCAGTATTATAGTAGTTATATTCTTGTACATAGGGGCAGTATTATAGTAGTTACATTCTTGTACATAGGGGCAGTATTATAGTAGTTATATTCTTGTACATAGGAGCAGTATTATAGTAGTTATATTCTTGTACATAGGAGCAGTATTATAGTAGTTATATTCTTGTAAATAGGAGCAGTATTATAGTAGTTATATTCTTGTACATAGGAGCAGTATTATAGTAGTTATATTCTTGTACATAGGAGCAGTATTATAGCAGTTATGTTCTTGTACATAGGGGCAGTATTATAGCAGTTATATTCTTGTACATAGGAGCAGTATTATAGTAGTTATATTCTTGTACATAGGAGCAGTATTATAGTAGTTATATTCTTGTACATAGGGGCAGTATTATAGTAGTTACATTCTTGTACATAGGGGCAGTATTATAGTAGTTACATTCTTGTACATAGGAGCAGTATTATAGTAGTTATATTCTTGTACATAGGAGCAGTATTATAGTAGTTATATTCTTGTACATAGGAGCAGTATTATAGTAGTTATATTTTTGTACATAGGGGCAGTATTATAGTAGTTATATTCTTGTACATAGGTGCAGTATTATAGTAGTTATATTCTTGTACATAGGGGCAGTATTATAGTAGTTACATTCTTGTACATAGGGGCAGTATTGTATTACAGGATTCCTGTTTTCCTGATAGTTTGTAGATAATTCCTCCCTTTTAGGAGATTGCGGTGTAATGTTGGACATGCTCTGCTGTTTATTGTCACATAACTAATTTATGTCTTAAAGGGATAACACCAATATTATTTAAGGTGTGAGATAATTGCTTCTCGGGGAGGGAAGTTCATTAATTACACAAGTGGTAGATTGATGCAGCAATTAATGGCCGTGAATCGGGGCAGTGGTGATGGCTGAGCCCCCTGGGATGGAGCTTTCCATTATGGGGCGTGTGAGGGTCTCCGATGCCTGATGGAGCAGGTGAGTGGAGCGTACGATTTACCTGCGACTACAGGAGCATCCACCATTCCTGTCTGACTCCTAATTAATGGCGCTGAGAGGTGCGGGTAATTTACACAGGGAGGAAACGCTCTCTCCTTCGAGGGACAATCTCTGACATCCTTGTCATTCCCAATTACTTGCTAATTACCCCGATGACGTGCACTTTATTAATCAAATTAATAAAAACCCACTGGCCTGACCTCGGCAGATCTGCTGACACCAGGCGAATCTTGGCAGGACGGACTCGGAGTGCGGGGGAGGGGTGCGGAGATGGGGGTGCGACATATAAGATAACTCCATGTTTAACTCCATATCAGCATGGGTTTATGAGAAATCGCTCCTGTCAAACCAATCTAATCAGTTTTTATGAAGAGGTAAGCTATAGACTGGACCACGGTGAGTCATTGGATGTGGTATATCTCGATTTTTCCAAAGCGTTTGATACCGTGCCGCACAAGAGGTTGGTACACAAAATGAGAATGCTTGGTCTGGGGGAAAATGTGTGTAAATGGGTTAGTAACTGGCTTAGTGATAGAAAGCAGAGGGTGGTTATAAATGGTATAGTCTCTAACTGGGTCGCTGTGACCAGTGGGGTACCGCAGGGGTCAGTATTGGGACCTGTTCTCTTCAACATATTCATTAATGATCTGGTAGAAGGTTTACACAGTAAAATATCGATATTTGCAGATGATACAAAACTATGTAAAGCAGTTAATACAAGAGAAGATAGTATTCTGCTACAGATGGATCTGGATAAGTTGGAAACTTGGGCTGAAAGGTGGCAGATGAGGTTTAACAATGATAAATGTAAGGTTATACACATGGGAAGAAGGAATCAATGTCACCATTACACACTGAACGGGAAACCACTGGGTAAATCTGACAGGGAGAAGGACTTGGGGATCCTAGTTAATGATAAACTTACCTGGAGCAGCCAGTGCCAGGCAGCAGCTGCCAAGGCAAACAGGATCATGGGGTGCATTAAAAGAGGTCTGGATACACATGATGAGAGCATTATACTGCCTCTGTACAAATCCCTAGTTAGACCGCACATGGAGTACTGTGTCCAGTTTTGGTCACCGGTGCTCAGGAAGGATATAATGGAACTAGAGAGAGTACAAAGGAGGACAACAAAATTAATAAAGGGGATGGGAGAACTACAATACCCAGATAGATTAGCGAAATTAGGATTATTTAGTCTAGAAAAAAGACGACTGAGGGGCGATCTAATAACCATGTATAAGTATATAAGGGGACAATACAAATATCTCGCTGAGGATCTGTTTATACCAAGGAAGGTGACGGGCACAAGGGGGCATTCTTTGCGTCTGGAGGAGAGAAGGTTTTTCCACCAACATAGAAGAGGATTCTTTACTGTTAGGGCAGTGAGAATCTGGAATTGCTTGCCTGAGGAGGTGGTGATGGCGAACTCAGTCGAGGGGTTCAAGAGAGGCCTGGATGTCTTCCTGGAGCAGAACAATATTGTATCATACAGTTATTAGGTTCTGTAGAAGGACGTAGATCTGGGGATTTATTATGATGGAATATAGGCTGAACTGGATGGACAAATGTCTTTTTTCGGCCTTACTATGTTACTATGTTACTATGTTACTATAATGTGGACTGGGGGGCGCTGGTTGCATTCTCTCGTTTGGCTTTCTTTCTAATTAAAGTGCGGGTTGTTTACTGGCGCCAGAGCTCTGGGGAGATTCAGGGTTATTGCCTACACATAATGTAAAAAGTTTGTCGTGTTGGGACTTAACCCTTACAATCCCGCATTTACTGCAGGAAAGCGTCAATGCTGCAAAAATAGGTTTTCTGCAACCCCCAGTATTTACCCTGAACACTAGAAAATCATAAAAGATGCTTATTTTATAAATATATGTTAAATCCAAAAGTTGCAACGGTATTATAGTGCACAAATAACACCGCCATAGAGTGCCGAAGTTATGTCCGTCATTCACAGAACAAATTGTACTGCTACACTATCCTGAAAGAAATACTGCTCAATGGCGCTGATATAATATTCTTACACAATGACAATATAATGCCGCCGTAAAGTGACAAAACTACCATTTTACGTTGCTAAAATAAAGCAATAGCTTAATAAACAGTAGCGAAAAAATAATACCGTATAGAACAAAAGCGATATATGTCAATCAGAAAATAATGTGGAATGGCAGATAGTGCTGCAATAAATATCGCCATACAATGCTGATATAATGCAGCCGCACGATGCCGGATAGCACAGATATACAATTCACTCTGCCCAAAGAATGCCAATATACAGGGGCAAAACAATAATGCCGTACGTCACCCACAAAGCAGATCGTCGCCTTGAGCGATTGGAAACATAATATCACCACATCTGTACTTTTATATTGTTGCAGGAAAAATTGCCAAAAGCACAATAAAAAAAAAAAATGGAAGGTGTGAATTCCGACTTATGCTGCAGTGTGCAGAAATATTTGTACAATAATTTTACTGTAATTGATTTCAAGTAAAAGCTTAGTTCTGAATCCTACCATACCATGTCCACATAACAACCATACAGTGCTCAAACCATAGTGTCCATATATTATCAAGATCCAGTACTAAATATCAACATACTGTCCTTATAACATCTATACAGTGCTCAAACCATACAGTGTCCATGTAACATTTATACCGTGCTGAAATAACTACTCTGTGTACTGCTCAACTGTGTCACCATACAGTGTTCATATAACATCATCATATAGTGCTCAAATAATAACTACTCTACAGAGTCTACATAATACCACCATACAGAGTCTACATAATACCACCATACAGAGCCTGCATAAAACCTCCACACAGAGCCTACATAATACCACCATACAGAGCCTGCATAATACCACCATACAGAGCCTACATACCACCATACAGAGCCTGCATAATACCACCATACAGAGCCTACATAATACCACCATACAGAGCCTACATACCACCATACAGAGCCTGCATAATACCACCATACAGAGCCTGCATAATACCACCATACAGAGCCTACATAATAGCACCATACAGAGCCTACATACCACCATACAGAACCTGCATAATACCACCATACAGAGCCTGCATAATACCACCATACAGAGCCTACATAATACCACCATACAGAGCCTACATACCACCATACAGAGCCTGCATAATACCACCATACAGAGCCTACATAATACCACCATACAGAGCCTACATAATACCACCATACAGAGCCTGCATAATACCACCATACAGAGCCTACATACCACCATACAGAGCCTACATAATACCACCATACAGAGCCTACATAATACCACCATACAGAGCCTACATACCACCATACAGAGCCTGCATAATACCACCATACAGAGCCTGCATAATAGCACCATACAGAGCCTACATACCACCATACAGAGCCTGCATAATACCACCATACAGAGCCTGCATAATAGCACCATACAGAGCCTACATACCACCATACAGAGCCTGCATAATACCACCATACAGAGCCTGCATAATACCACCATACAGAGCCTACATAATACCACCATACAGAGCCTACATACCACCATACAGAGCCTGCATAATACCACCATACAGAGCCTGCATAATACCACCATACAGAGCCTACATAATACCACCATACAGAGCCTACATAATACCACCATACAGAGCCTGCATAATACCACCATACAGTGCCTACATAATACCACCATACAGAGCCTACATAATACCACCATACAGAGCCTACATAATAGCACCATACAGAGCCTACATAATAGCACCATACAGAGCCTACATACCACCATACAGAGCCTGCATAATACCACCATACAGAGCCTGCATAATACCACCATACAGAGCCTACATAATACCACCATACAGAGCCTACATACCACCATACAGAGCCTGCATAATACCACCATACAGAGCCTGCATAATACCACCATACAGAGCCTGCATAATACCACCATACAGAGCCTACATAATACCACCATACAGAGCCTACATAATACCACCATACAGAGCCTGCATAATACCACCATACAGAGACTACATAATAGCACCATACAGAGCCTACATACCACCATACAGAGCCTGCATAATACCACCATACAGAGCCTGCATAATACCACCATACAGAGCCTACATAATACCACCATAAAGAGCCTACATACCACCATACAGAGCCTGCATAATACCACCATACAGAGCCTGCATAATACCACCATACAGAGCCTGCATAATACCACCATACAGAGCCTACATAATAGCACCATACAGAGCCTACATACCACCATACAGTGCCTACATAATACCACCATACAGCGCCTACATAATACCACCATACAGCGCCTACATAATACCACCATACAGAGCCTGCATAAAGCCTCCACTCAGAGCCTACATATTATCACCATACAGAGCCTACATAATACCACCATACAGAGCCTACATATTATCACCATACAGAGCCTACATAATACCACCATACCGAGCCTACATAATAGCACCATACAGAGCCTACATAATACCACCATACAGAGCCTACATAATACCACCACACAGAGCCTACATATTATCACCATACAGAGCCTACATAATACCACCATACCGAGCCTACATAATAGCACCATACAGAGCCTACATAATACCACCATACAGAGCCTACATAACACAACCATACAGTGCCTACATAACACCACCATACAGAGCCTACATACCACCATACAGAGCCTACATAATACCACCACACAGCGCCTACATAGCACCGCCATACAGCGCCTACATAACACCACCATACAGAGCCTACATACCACCATACAGAGCCTACATAACACCACCATACAGAGCCTACATAATACCACCACACAGCGCCTACATAACACCACCATACAGCGCCTACATAACACCACCATACAGAGCCTACATACCACCATACAGAGCCTACATAACACCACCACACAGCGCCTACATAATACCACCATACAGAGCCTACATAATACCACCATACAGAGCCTACATACCACTATACAGAGCCTACATAACATCACCACACAGCGCCTACATAATACCACCACACAGCGCATACATAACACCACCATACAGCGCCTACATAACACCACCATACAGAGCCTACATACCACCACCACACAGAGCCTACATAATACCACCATACAGAGCCTACATAATACCACCATACAGTGCTTACATAACACCACCATACATAGCCTGCATAATACCACCATACAGTGCCTACATAACACCACCATACAGTGCCTACATAATACCACCACACAGAGCCTACATAATACCAGCATACAGAGCCTACATAATACCACCATACAGAGCCTACATAATACCAGCATACAGAGCCTACATAATACCACCATACAGAGCCTACATAATACCAGCATACAGAGCCTACATAATACCACCATACAGAGCCTGCATAATACCACCATACAGAGCCTGCATAATACCACCATACAGTGCCTACATAACACCACCATACAGCGCCTACATAATACCAGCATACAGAGCCTACATAATACCAGCATACAGAGCCTACATAATACCACCATACAGAGCCTACATAACACCACCATACAGAGCTTACATAATACAGAGCTTACATAATACCACCATACAGTGCCTACATAATACCACCATACAGCGCCTACATAATACCAGCATACAGAGCCTACATAATACCACCATACAGAGCCTGCATAATACCACCATACAGTGCCTACATAACACCACCATACAGCGCCTACCTAATACCACCATACAGAGCCTACATAATACCACCATACAGAGCCAACATAATACCACCATGCAGCGCCTACATAATACCACCATGCAGAGCCTACATAACACCACCATACAGAGCCTACATAACACCACCATACAGAGCCTACATAACACCACCATACAGAGCCTACATAAAACCTCCATACAGAGCCTACCTAATACCACCATACAGAGCCTACATAATACCACCATACAGAGCCTACCTAATACCACCATACAGAGCCTACATAATACCACCATACAGAGCCTACATAACACCACCATACAGAGCCTACATAAAACCTCCATACAGAGCCTACCTAATACCACCATACAGAGCCTACATAATACCACCATACAGAGCCTACCTAATACCACCATACAGAGCCTACATAATACCACCATACAGAGCCAACATAATACCACCATGCAGCGCCTACATAATACCACCATGCAGAGCCTACATAACACCACCATGCAGCGCCTACATAACACCACCATACAGAGCCTACATAAAACCTCCATACAGAGCCTACATAATACCACCATACAGTGCCTACATAATACCACCATACTGAGTCTACATAATACCACCATACAGAGCCTACATAACACCACCATACAGAGCCTACATAATACCACCATACAGAGCCTACATAATACCAGCATACAGCGCCTACATAATACCACCATACAGTGCCTACATAATACCACCATACAGAGCCTACATAATACCACCATACAGAGCCTACATAATACCACCATACAGTGCCTACATAATACCACCATACAGAGCCTACATATTATTACCATACAGTGCCTACATAATACCACCATAGAGAGCCTACATAATACCACCATACAGAGCCTACATAATACCACCATACAGTGCCTACATAATACCACCATACAGTGCCTACATAATACCACCATATAGAGCCTGCATAATACCACCATACAGCGCTTCCATAACACCACCATACAGAGCCTACATATTATCACCATACAGAGCCTACATAATACCACCATACAGAGCCTACATAATACCACCATACAGAGCCAACATAATACCACCATACAGCGCTTCCATAACACCACCATACAGAGCCTACATATTATCACCATACAGAGCCTACATAATACCACCATACAGAGCCTGCATAATACCACCATACAGAACCTACATAATACCACCATACAGAGCCTACATAATACCACCATACAGAGCCTACATAATACCACCATACAGAGCCAACATAATACCACCATACAGCGCTTCCATAACATCACCATACAGAGCCTACATATTATCACCATACAGTGCCTACATAACACCACCATACAGTGCCTACATAACACCACCATACAGCGCCTACATAATACCAGCATACAGAGCCTACATAATACCAGCATACAGAGCCTACATAATACCACCATACAGAGCCTACATAACACCACCATACAGAGCTTACATAATACAGAGCTTACATAATACCACCATACAGTGCCTACATAATACCACCATACAGCGCCTACATAATACCAGCATACAGAGCCTACATAATACCACCATACAGAGCCTGCATAATACCACCATACAGTGCCTACATAACACCACCATACAGCGCCTACCTAATACCACCATACAGAGCCTACATAATACCACCATACAGAGCCAACATAATACCACCATGCAGCGCCTACATAATACCACCATGCAGAGCCTACATAACACCACCATACAGAGCCTACATAACACCACCATACAGAGCCTACATAACACCACCATACAGAGCGTACATAAAACCTCCATACAGAGCCTACCTAATACCACCATACAGAGCCTACATAATACCACCATACAGAGCCAACATAATACCACCATGCAGCGCCTACATAATACCACCATGCAGAGCCTACATAACACCACCATGCAGCGCCTACATAACACCACCATACAGAGCCTACATAAAACCTCCATACAGAGCCTACATAATACCACCATACAGTGCCTACATAATACCACCATACTGAGTCTACATAATACCACCATACAGAGCCTACATAACACCACCATACAGAGCCTACATAATACCACCATACAGAGCCTACATAATACCAGCATACAGCGCCTACATAATACCACCATACAGTGCCTACATAATACCACCATACAGAGCCTACATAATACCACCATACAGAGCCTACATAATACCACCATACAGTGCCTACATAATACCACCATACAGAGCCTACATATTATTACCATACAGTGCCTACATAATACCACCATAGAGAGCCTACATAATACCACCATACAGAGCCTACATAATACCACCATACAGTGCCTACATAATACCACCATACAGTGCCTACATAATACCACCATATAGAGCCTGCATAATACCACCATACAGCGCTTCCATAACACCACCATACAGAGCCTACATATTATCACCATACAGAGCCTACATAATACCACCATACAGAGCCTACATAATACCACCATACAGAGCCAACATAATACCACCATACAGCGCTTCCATAACACCACCATACAGAGCCTACATATTATCACCATACAGAGCCTACATAATACCACCATACAGAGCCTGCATAATACCACCATACAGAACCTACATAATACCACCATACAGAGCCTACATAATACCACCATACAGAGCCTACATAATACCACCATACAGAGCCAACATAATACCACCATACAGCGCTTCCATAACATCACCATACAGAGCCTACATATTATCACCATACAGTGCCTACATAACACCACCATACAGTGCCTACATAACACCACCATACAGAGCCAACATAATACCACCATACAGAGCCTGCATAATACCACCATACAGAGCCTACATAATACCACCATACAGAGCCTACATAATACCACCATACAGAGCCTACATAATACCACCATACAGTGGCTACATAATACCATTACACAGTGATAGGTCAGTTCGATTGCCCTGGTGCTGAGCACAGAAGAATAAAACGTTCACTTTTTGTTAGAAATCAGGCTGATCAGGGCTGGAATCCTCGGCGATCAGCTGTGATCCGCAGGGGAACCTGAAATCACGTGCTCACTTCTACTGCAGCTCCCCCGCAGGAGACCTGAAGTATTACATGCTGTGTACTGATATCAATAGACTGCACAAGTGAGCCGGGTCCTCCAGAGAGAGACACTCTTGGTGTCTTATCACACGTCCTACAAGATGAGAGCACGTTAAAGGGATCTCCGCTCCGCAAGACCTTTAAGGCCATGTTCACACAATGCGGTTTTTACTGCGGAACCGCCGCGATTTTGCCGCTGCGGGTCCGTAGCTGTTTTCCATGCAGGGTACAGTACAATGTACCCTATGGAAAACAGGAACCACTGTGCACATGATGCGGAAATTCACTAAAAAAGTAACGCTGAATAGCTGCGGTAAAAAAGAAGTACCATGTCACTTCTTTGTGCGGAACTGCAGCGGTTCTGCACCCATTGACCTCCATTGTGAGGGTAAAACCCGCAGACGAAAAAAATATCTGCGGGTTTTCTGCGGTTTGTGGTGCAGAACCGCTGCAGCAGGAAGTGCGTGGGCGGAGTGTGGCTGTCCCCCCGTGCCCCAATCCCACCCCCCATGCTCCGATGCAACCCCCCCATGCTCCGACGCCCCCCCCCCCCGTGCCCTCATCTCCCCCCTTATACTTACCGGGCCTCCCGGTGTCCTTCCTTCGGTCTTCTCCCTGGGCGCCGCCATCTTCCAAAATGGCGGGTGCATTCGCAGTGCGCCCGCCGAATCTGCCGGCCGGCAGATTCGTTCCAGGCACATTTTGATCACTGCGATAACCTCACAGTGATCAAAATAAAAAAAGAGTAAATGACCCCCCCCCCTCCCCCCCCCCTTATCACCCCCATAGGTAGTAACAATAATAAAATAAAGAATTTTTTTTTTCTCCCCCCACTACAGTTAGAACTAGGGTTAGGGGTAGGGTTAGGGGTAGGGTTAGGGTTAGGGGTAGGGTTAGGGGTAGGGTTAGGGGTAGGGTTAGGGGTAGGGTTAGGGTATTTTCAGCCATTTTAACCCTAAAAAAACTTCCTAGAAAACACACAGACTCTGCACAGAAAACTGCATAAAAAACCGCACTAAAAACCGCATCAAAAAACGCATCAAAAAACGCACCTGCGTTTTCTGCCAAGAGCTGCGGTTTTTAGTGCAGAAAAAACAGCAGGGAAATCAGGAACGTGTGAACATGGCCTAAGGACTATTTCAGATTCAGAAAATTACTGTGAATTTTAGTGTAAGAAGTTTTAAAATTCCCCCCCCCAAAAAATATATTCTTTATCAATGACTTATCATTCCGCCCCGGTGATGCCATCGCTGATATAATAGTCATATATCACACCAGTATTATAAATGGCGCGCGGTCCGGAGCCCTGGAGTGAAATCTCTGGCGGATGGAAGAACTGTCCAGAGAAGCGGAGATCGGGTCTCGCGCAGGAGACGCTTTCTTCCCAGAGGCTTGTGAAAAATTGATGACCAAGCATATGTTGTCAGTGAAACAATGTTACTTCAACTATAAACTGCTGGGGGGGGGAAACGCCGCCATCACTGCAGAGCAACACTGCCATCTAGTGCTCGGGGGCCGAACTGCCAGGAAACCTGATTAACTCCTCCACTGTTGGACTCCGCAGCCATAGCCATAATGTTCTCACGTAGCAGCGCTGGGGCATTGTCTTGTCTCGATCGCGGGGTGACAGCACTATTTCTTGCACCTCGTCCTCACTACGTAAAGGCAGCGTTATAATGAGAAGTAGCGGGGGAGGGGATGACAAACCTGTCAGATATTTCATTTGTTGTGCGTCTCGGTATTCCAGTTACATTTACAGCGGATATAAAAAGTCTACACACCCCTGTTACAGTGTTATGTTTTGTCATATTAAAAAAAAAAAATAATTTCAGAACTTGTCCCACCTTCAATTCAACTGAAACATAAACTGAAATCTTTACCGGCTGAAAAACTAAAATTAAGACCTAAGACAACGTGGTTGTATAAATCTACACACCCTTACACTTTGGTGAGTTTCTGGCAGCGTTCAGTGTTTTTGGGTCGGGGTCCATCAGTGCGGCACATCTAGAATACGCGATCCTTGCCGACTCCTCATTGCAGCAGCTCCACATCTGTCAGATTGTGGAGACATCTCCTGTGTACAGCGTCCTCTTCAGGTCACCACAGATTGCGGGGACATCTCCTGTGTACAGCGCCCTCTTCAGGTCACCACAGATTGCGGGGGCATCTCCTGTGTACAGCGTCCTCTTCAGGTCACCACAGATTGCGGGGCCTCTCCTGTGTACAGCGCCCTCTTCAGGTCACCACAGATTGTGGAGACATCTCCTGTGTACAGCGTCCTCTTCAGGTCACCACAGATTGCGGGGCATCTCCTGTGTACAGCGTCCTCTTCAGGTCACCACAGATTGCGGGGGCATCTCCTGTGTACAGCGTCCTCTTCAGGTCACCACAGATTGCGGGGCCTCTCCTGTGTACGGCGCCCTCTTCAGGTCACCACAGATTGCGGGGCATCTCCTGTGTACAGCGTCCTCTTCAGGTCACCACAGATTGCGAGGGCATCTCCTGTGTACAGCGTCCTCTTCAGGTCACCACAGATTGCGGGGCCTCTCCTGTGTACGGCGCCCTCTTCAGGTCACCACAGATTGCGGGGGCATCTCCTGTGTACAGCGTCCTCTTCAGGTCACCACAGATTGCGGGGACATCTCCTGTGTACAGCGTCCTCTTCAGGTCACCACAGATTGCGGGGCATCTCCTGTGTACAGCGTCCTCTTCAGGTCACCACAGATTGCGGGGGCATCTCCTGTGTACAGTGCCCTCTTCAGGTCACCACAGATTGAGGGGACATCTCCTGTGTATAGCGTCCTCTTCAGGTCACCACAGATTGCGGGGGCATCTCCTGTGTACAGCGCCCTCTTCAGGTCACCACAGATTGCGGGGACATCTCCTGTGTATAGCGTCCTCTTCAGGTCACCACAGATTGCGGGGACATCTCCTGTGTATAGCGTCCTCTTCAGGTCACCACAGATTGCGGGGACATCTCCTGTGTACAGCGTCCTCTTCAGGTCACCACAGATTGCGGGGACATCTCCTGTGTACAGCGTCCTCTTCAGGTCACCACAGATTGCGGGGACATCTCCTGTGTACAGCATCCTCTTCAGGTCACCACAGATTGCGGGGACATCTCCTGTGTACAGCGTCCTCTTCAGGTCACCACAGATTGCGGGGACATCTCCTGTGTACAGCGTCCTCTTCAGGTCACCACAGATTGCGGGGACATCTCCTGTGTATAGCGTCCTCTTCAGGTCACCACAGATTGCGGGGCCTCTCCTGTGTACGGCGCCCTCCTCAGGTCACCACAGATTGCGGGGACATCTCCTGTGTACGGCGTCCTCTTCAGGTCACCACAGATTGCGGGGACATCTCCTGTGTACAGCATCCTCTTCAGGTCACCACAGATTGCGGGGACATCTCCTGTGTACAGCGTCCTCTTCAGGTCACCACAGATTGCGGGGACATCTCCTGTGTACAGCGTCCTCTTCAGGTCACCACAGATTGCGGGGACATCTCCTGTGTACAGCGTCCTCTTCAGGTCACCACAGATTGCGGGGACATCTCCTGTGTACAGCGTCCTCTTCAGGTCACCACAGATTGCGGGGCCTCTCCTGTGTACGGCGCCCTCTTCAGGTCACCACAGATTGCGGGGGCATCTCCTGTGTACAGCGTCCTCTTCAGGTCACCACAGATTGCGGGGACATCTCCTGTGTACAGCGTCCTCTTCAGGTCACCACAGATTGCGGGGCATCTCCTGTGTACAGCGTCCTCTTCAGGTCACCACAGATTGCGGGGGCATCTCCTGTGTACAGCGCTCTCTTCAGGTCACCACAGATTGCGGGGACATCTCCTGTGTACAGCATCCTCTTCAGGTCACCACAGATTGCGGGGGCATCTCCTGTGTACAGCGCCCTCTTCAGGTCACCACAAATTGCGGGGACATCTCCTGTGTATAGCGTCCTCTTCAGGTCACCACAGATTGCGGGGCCTCTCCTGTGTACGGCGCCCTCCTCAGGTCACCACAGATTGCGGGGACATCTCCTGTGTACAGCGTCCTCTTCAGATCACCACAGATTGCGGGGACATCTCCTGTGTACAGCGTCCTCTTCAGGTCACCACAGATTGCGGGGACATCTCCTGTGTACAGCGTCCTCTTCAGGTCACCACAGATTGCGGGGACATCTCCTGTGTACAGCGTCCTCTTCAGGTCACCACAGATTGCGGGGACATCGCCTGTGTACAGCGCCCTCTTCAGGTCACCACAGATTGCGGGGACATCTCCTGTGTACAGCGTCCTCTTCAGGTCACCACAGATTGCGGGGACATCTCCTGTGTACAGCGTCCTCTTCAGGTCACCACAGATTGCGGGGACATCTCCTGTGTACAGCGTCCTCTTCAGGTCACCACAGATTGCGGGGGCATCTCCTGTGTACAGCGTCCTCTTCAGGTCACCACAGATTGTGGGGCATCTCCTGTGTACAGCGCCCTCTTCAGGTCACCACAGATTGTGGGGCATCTCCTGTGTACAGCGCCCTCTTCAGGTCACCACAGATTGTGGGGCATCTCCTGTGTACAGCGTCCTCTTCAGGTCACCACAGATTGTGGGGCATCTCCTGTGTACAGCGTCCTCTTCAGGTCACCACAGATTGCGGGGGCCTCTCCTGTGTACAGCACCCTCTTCAGGTCACCACAGATTGCGGGGCATCTCCTGTGTACAGCGCCCTCTTCAGGTCACCACAAATTGCGGGGCATCTCCTGTGTACAGCGCCCTCTTCAGGTCACCACAGAATGCGGGGACATCTGTGTACAGCGTCCTCTTCATGTCACCACAGATTGCGGGGGCATCTCCTGTGTACAGCGCCCTCTTCAGTTCCCCACAGATTGCGGTAACATCTCCTGTGTGCATCGTCCTCTTCAGGTCACCACAGGTCACCACAGATTGCGTGGACATCTGTGTACAGCATCCTCTTCAGGTCACCACAGATTGCGGGACATCTCCTGTGTACAGCATCCTCTTCAGGTCACCACAGATTGCGGGGACATCTCCTGTGTGCATCGTCCTCTTCAGGTCACCATAGATTGCGGGGACATCTGTGTACAGCGCCCTCTTCAGGTCACCACAGATTGCCCCTTGAGTTCAGGTCTGAGCTCGGCCATTTCAGAAAATCCATCTTCTGCCGGTGAAGCCGTTCATTTGCTGATTTGGAGTTCGCTTAGGGTAGTTGTCACTCAATCGTGAAATTTCTCTTCATCTTCAGCTTTTAGCAGAAACCTGAAGGTGTAAAGTTGTCTTATATTTGGACAATACCTTCCACCTTAACTAAAGCCCCAGTTCCAGCTGCTTAAAAACATCCCCAGCGCACTATTCTGCACACATCATGCCTCACTGTGGGGATGGCAATCTTCTCGCAATGACCAATGCTGCCCCCACCATGCCTCACTGTGGGGATGGAGAGCTTCTGGCGATGAACAATGCTGCCCCCACCATGCCTCAATGTGGGGATGGTGATCTTCTGGCAATGAACAATGCTGCCCCCACCATGCCTCACTGTGGGGATGGTGATCTGGTGATGAACATTGCTGCCCCCCATGCCTCACTGTGGGGATGGTGATCTACTGGTAGTGCACAATGCTGCCCCCACCATGCCTCACTGTGGGGATGGTGATCTGGTGATGAACAATGCTGCCCACATTATGCCTCACTGTGGAGATGGTGATATTCTGGTGATGAACATTGCTGCCCCCACCATGCCTCACTGTGGGGATGATCTACTGGTAATGCACAATGCTGCCCCCACCATGCCTCACTGTGGAGATGGTCATGTACTGGTAATGCACAATGCTGCCCCCACCATGCCTCACTGAGGGGATGGTGATCTTCAGGTGAAGAATGCTGCCCCCACCATGCCATACTGTGGGGATGGTGATCTTCGGGTGATGAACAATGCTGCCCCATACCATGCCCCACCTTGGAGATGGTGATCTTTTGGTGATAAACAATGCTGCCCCCACCATGCCTCACTGTGGGGATGATCTTCTAGTGATGAACAATGCTTCCCCCACATGCCTCACTCTGAGGATGGTGATCTTCCAGCAATAAACAATGCTGACCCACCATGCCTCACTGTGGGGATGGCGATCTTCTGGCAATGAATAATGCTGCCCCTTCATGCCTCACTGTGGGGTTGGTGATCTACTGGTGATGCACAATGCACCCACACCATGCCTCACTGTAGGAATGGTGATCTTCTGGTGATGAACAATGCCTCACTGTGGGGATGGTGATCTACTGGTAATGCACAATGCTGCCCCCACCATGCCTCACTGTGGGGATGGTGATATTCTGGTGATTAACAATGTTCCCCCCCATGCCTCACTGTGGGGATGGTGATCTTCTGGTGATGAACAATGTTGCCCCCACCATGCTTCACTGTGGGGATGGTAATCTGGTGATGAACAATGCTGCCCCTACCATGCCTCACTGTGGGGATGGTGATCTTCTGGTGATGAACAATGCTGTCCCCACCATTCCTCACTGTGGGGATGGTGATCTACTGGTAATGCACAATGCTGCCCAGACCGTGCCTTACTGTGGGGATGGTGACCTTCTGGTGATGAACAATGTTGCCCCCACCATGCCTCACTGTGGGGATGGTAATCTTCTGGTGATGAATAATGCTGCCCTTACCATTCCTCACTGTGGGGAAGGTGATCTTCTGGTGATGAACAATGCTGCCCACACCATGCCTCACTGTGAGGATGGTGATCTTCTGGTGATGAACAATGCTGCCCCATCATGCCTTACTGTAGGGATGTGATCCTCTGGTGATAAACAATGCTGCCCCCACCATGCCTCACTGTGGGGATGGTTATCTTCTAGTGATTGACAATGCTGCCCCCACCATGCTTCACTCTGGGGATGGTGATCTTCTGGCGATGAACAATGCTGCCCCACCATGCCTCTGGGGATGGTGATCTTCTAGTAATGAACAATGCTGCCCTATCATGCCTCACTGTGGGGATGGTGATCTACTGGTGATGCACAATGCACCCCATCCATGCCTCACTGTGGGGATGGTGATCTTCTGGTGATGAACAATGTTGCCCCACCATTTCTCACTGTGGGGATGGTGAACTTCTGGTGAACAATGCTGCCCCCACTATGCCTCACTGTGGGGATGGCTATCTTCTGGTGATGAACAATGCTGCCCCCACCATGCCTCACTGTGGGGATGGTGATCTACTGGTAATGCACAATGCTGCCCAGACCATGCCCTATTGTGGAGATGGTGACCTGGTGATGAACAATGTTGCCCCCACCATGCCTCACTGTGGGGATGGTGATCTTCTAGTGATGAACAATACTGTCCCATCATGCCTCACTGTGGGGATGGTGATCTTCTGGTGAGTAACAATGCTGCCCCCACCATGCCTCACTCTGGGGATGGTGATCTTCTGGTGATGAACAATGCTGCCCCCACCATGCCTGTGGGGATGGTGATCTTCTGGTGATGAACAATGCTGCCACATCGTGCCTCACTGTGGGGATGGTGATCTGGTTATGATCAATGCTTCCCCCACCATGCCTCACTGTGGGGATGTTGATTTTCTGGTGATGAACAATGCTGCCCCCACCATGCCTCACTGTTGGGATGGTGATCTTCTGGTGATGAACAATGCTGCCCCCACCATGCCTGTGGGGATGGTGATCTTCTGGTGATGAACAATGCTGCCACATCGTGCCTCACTGTGGGGATGGTGATCTGGTTATGATCAATGCTTCCCCCACCATGCCTCACTGTGAGGATGGCGATCTTCTGGTGATGAACAATGCTGCCCCCATGCCTCACTGTGGGGATGTTGATTTTCTGGTGATGAACAATGCTGCCCCCACCATGCCTCACTGTTGGGATGGTGATCTTCTGGTGATGAACAATGCTGCCCCCACCATGCCTCACTGTGGGGAAGGTGATCTCCTAGTAATGCACAATGATGCCTCCACCATGCCTCACTGTGGGATGGTGATCTTCTAGTAATGCACAATGCTGCCTCCACCATGCCTCACTGTGGGGATGGTGATCTTCTGCTGTTGTACAATGCTGCCACATCATACCTCACTGTGGGGATGGTAATCTTCTGGTAGTGCAGTGTCTGCTTTGCCTAAAACATACTTTTTGGAATTGATTACGTCTCCACCAAACTCCATGGTATAAGAGGTTAGGGTTATCCTGACTGATAACTTTCTAATTGCCTGCCAATGTGGTGCCAATATTCAAAAAGGGCTCTAAAAGTGAACCTGGAAATTATAGGCCAGTAAGTCTAACCTCTATTGTTGGTAAAATATTTGAAGGGTTTCTGAGGGATGTTATTCTGGATTATCTCAATGAGAATAACTGTTTAACTCCATATCAGCATGGGTTTATGGGAAATCGCTCCTGTCAAACCAATCTAATCAGTTTTTATGAAGAGGTGAGCTATAGACTGGACCACGGTGAGTCATTGGACGTGGTATATCTCGATTTTTCCAAAGCGTTTGATACCGTGCCGCACAAGAGGTTGGTACACAAAATGAGAATGCTTGGTCTGGGGGAAAATGTGTGTAAATGGGTTAGTAACTGGCTTAGTGATAGAAAGCAGAGGGTGGTTATAAATGGTATAGTCTCTAACTGGGTCGCTGTGACCAGTGGGGACCGCAGGGGTCAGTATTGGGACCTGTTCTCTTCAACATATTCATTAATGATCTGGTAGAAGGTTTACACAGTAAAATATCGATATTTGCAGATGATACAAAACTATGTAAAGCAGTTAATACAAGAGAAGATAGTATTCTGCTACAGATGGATCTGGATATGTTGGAAACTTGGGCTGAAAGGTGGCAGATGAGGTTTAACAATGATAAATGTAAGGTTATACACATGGGAAGAAGGAATCAATGTCACCATTACACACTGAATGGGAAACCACTGGGTAAATCTGACAGGGAGAAGGACTTGGGGATCCTAGTTAATGATAAACTTACCTGGAGCAGCCAGTGCCAGGCAGCAGCTGCCAAGGCAAACAGGATCATGGGGTGCATTAAAAGAGGTCTGGATACACATGATGAGAGCATTATACTGCCTCTGTACAAATCCCTAGTTAGACCGCACATGGAGTACTGTGTCCAGTTTTGGGCACCGGTGCTCAGGAAGGATATAATGGAACTAGAGAGAGTACAAAGGAGGGCAACAAAATTAATAAAGGGGATGGGAGAACTACAATACCCAGATAGATTAGCGAAATTAGGATTATTTAGTCTAGAAAAAAGACGACTGAGGGGCGATCTAATAACCATGTATAAGTATATAAGGGGACAATACAAATATCTCGCTGAGGATCTGTTTATACCAAGGAAGGTGACGGGCACAAGGGGGCATTCTTTGCGTCTGGAGGAGAGAAGGTTTTTCCACCAACATAGAAGAGGATTCTTTACTGTTAGGGCAGTGAGAATCTGGAATTGCTTGCCTGAGGAGGTGGTGATGGCGAACTCAGTCGAGGGGTTCAAGAGAGGCCTGGATGTCTTCCTGGAGCAGAACAATATTGTATCATACAATTATTAGGTTCTGTAGAAGGACGTAGATCTGGGAATTTATTATGATGGAATATAGGCTGAACTGGATGGACAAATGTCTTTTTTCGGCCTTACTAACTATGTTACTATGTTACTAAATCCAGTTACCGGATCCTATGTAGGAACTCGGAGGGGACAATATCATGTTTTGGCCCCAAGTTCTGCCCCTGGACCGTCCCTTGTTTCCCTCCACAGAGGGGTAATAACTGGTCTAGAGCCCAAAGTCAGCAGGTACCGAAACTTGGCTGCACAATCTTTAACCTCTTAAGGTCCACTGTTCTCCCTGTAAATAGTCGATGATAGAAATAAAAATAGACGAGATTTTATGATTTGTGTCTTGGCGACTCGGCCAAGGAGAGTAGACGGGACGGGAGTCCGACTTCAGCGACGCCTCCGATAATGCAGGTTTTCAATGAGCTGATGACCGCTGTTATACTGAGGCACTGGAGCCATCACTTAAAGGGCAACCCCGGTCACAGCGGATATTAAGAGACCAGGTAGAGGAATCATTCTCAGCTGTGGGTCATTATTTTCCTGCAGGATTTTCTCCCATGTAACAACACTGACCTCTGGTGGTTAAACAGCTGAATTACATCCCAGTTATAAAACTGAAAAAGCAATCACTTTCTAGTAATTCTCGTAAGGACGCAGAGAAAGTGACTTTTTTGAGTTTTTTTACTTGTTTTTTTATGTTAACGCCTTTTCTTTTTACATTTGTGGTGCAATGTAACATGTGTGCCTGTCAATATGATACTTCCTGGCAGCTCGTTCATGGCAGCCCCTCAGGACCCTGCTGTCACTATTGACGGGTGGCATCTAAGGTGTCAGCCAGGATAGGAGTCAGATACAATCCCCCATGTTGCACATGTACGGCGCAGGGCAAAGGAGAGAAGCGCTGAATGCGCAATGTCCACAACCCATGCTGAAACACTACAAGTCCCAGCATTCACAGATTGCTTCTGAACTCTTATTATAAAACTATGAGAAGTGTAGGAAGATTTTATTTTTAAAAAAAAAGTTTCAATAATCTGAAAAGTTTTCTGACCGCATTTTCTGCTGACCCCAAGAACGTCGGAAGTTCCCTGCCGGCCGCTAATAACATCATTACTATTATTGACACGTTGTAATAAATATGTTACCTCCCTGAGACATTGTATCAAAAATCAGAAGACGCTGTCTACGCGACGGCCCCCACTGACTGCAGCGGAGCCGTCCCTCAGTGGGTGACCAGCCGAGGTTACCCCATCCCTCACAGCCGGGGTTACCCCATCCCTCACAGCCGGTTTGCCCCATCCCTCACAGCCGGGGTTACCCCATCCTTCACAGCCGGTTCGCCCCATCCCTCACAGCCGGGGTTACCCCATCCCTCGCATCCGGGGTTACCCCATCCCTCGCATCCGGTTCGCCCCATCCCTCATAGCCGGTTCGCCCCATCCCTCACAGCCGGGGTTACCCCATCCCTCACAGCCGGTTCGCCCCATCCCTCACAGCCGGGGTTACCCCATGCCTCACAGCCGGTTCGCCCCATCCCTCACAGCCGGTTTGCCCCATCCCTCTTCACCTCAGGTCGGCCGTGGTGCTATAATTCCAGTATTGGAGCAGTTGACCGGTCTCCAGGCCCTGGATACTGTCCAACATCTGGAGGAAGGAGACCTGAGAATGAAGGATTCCTGAATATTCCCCCGATACATCCCACCGCAGAGCGGATGATAGGAGGAGATGGCACCATCGACCCCTTCATCAGACGGATGCCACCCACTGCCCGGCCTCGGATGCTCCGGCCGCCCCTCACTTATACAGGGCCATCCTCTTACTCTGGTATATGTACATGTAGGCGTCACAGAAGAGGCGGTTGGCCACCCCTTTCATTTCGCGAGGATTCTGCTTCATGAGATCGGGCAGCGGAGCCGCCAGGTAAGTGGCCACTTCTGGACAGAGGGTTACTCGCGGGATGTTGTAGCCATTCTCACTCCCTGCGGAAACAATAACAAGTGGCGCACTCAGGCTTCCATCACATGTATAAGAATGCACAGTGCAGCCCCATGTACAAGCACTTTCCCACGGGAAGAACGTTTCCAGAAGAAGGTGCTGGAAGGGGTTAATGAAAAGCTTGACAACATTATAATATCCTTTGTTTTCTTGGGATTTTTAGATCTCCGCTTGATGTCAGTGAATGGGAACCGTCATCCTCTCAGTGTGATGACCCCACAGCCGCACAGAACTCTCTTCTCGCGAGCCGTGACCCTCATAACCCCAAGACACGATCACGTCCGGCTATTACCTTGTTCACACTCACTGAGCGCAGGCGGAGACACGACACATTTCAGAGGAGTTCTCCTTTAAGAGTGGAACACGACGATACTCTCATTGATCGAGTGATCACAACCCGCTCACCAAATCGGTCGGCCATGCTGTCGAAGAACATCCAGCTGCCCTTCTCCGCCCCGTACTTCACGAAGGAGACGTAGTGACTGGTCTCTATGCACAGCACCGCGAACAGCTCCAGGATCTCCCGCGGGATCTTGGTTGATGCCTTCAGGAAGCTTTCTGGGATCTTCAGAGGGACGGGTCTGTGATCCTTCCTCTTGTGATGAGAGTGGACCTTTAGGAGTAAACGTAGGAGATCTGGTGATACGCGTTAGTGGGCTGCCACGGGTGCACATTGTGACCTTCCTTACTGTTACTATTTGGCCACTCCACTCTACAGCTCTACTGGGGATCTACCTACAACACTGTCCTAAATGCTATGGCTGCTTTCTAGTGTTTATTCTCTCCCCATAGCTGGATTCACAGCTACACTCTTCAGTACTGTAGTGTTAGTCACATGTTGCTGCTTTCTAGTCAGTTTTAATTCCGCCCTACACTGTTCAGTACTGCAGTATCAAGTCCTCAATGCTGCTGCTTTCTAGTCAGAGTTTTATCTCAATGGAGAGCTGGATTCACTGCTATAATCCTCACTGATGTATATTGTCCCCCAGTTTTCTGCTGAATTCTAGTAAGTGCTTTATTTAATTGAGGAGCTTGATTCACAGCTACATTGTTCAGTACTGCAGCATAATGTCCTCTATGCTGCTACTGCTTTCTAGGCAGAATTTTATCTGTACACAGAGCTTGATTCAGAGGTATACTATTCATTACAGCTATATGAAGTCCTCCAGACTACACTGCTTTTTAGTAAGTGTTTTATCTTATCCTAGAGCTGGATTACAGCTACATTGCTCAGAACTGCTGTAAAATTTCCTCCAGGCTCCTGCTGCATTTTAGTAAGTGTTTTATCTCAATCCAAATCTGGATTCACTGTTACACTTCTCACGGATCTATTATGTTCTCCAAGCTACTACTGCATTCTAGTAAATGTTTTATCTTGTCCTAGAGCTGGATTTACAGCTACATTGCTCAGGACTGATGTATAATGTACTCCATGATGCTGCCAATTTATCTCTTTCCAGAGCTGAATTCACAGCTACACTGCTCATTTTTGCTCTGTAACATCCTCAACGCTGCTGCTTCTGAATGTGTGTTACATAGAGACAGGAGAGCGGTAATCCCCCATATCTATGCATACAGTACATGAGAGTCATCTCCATGCACTAGCTGAGAGAAAACACACAGGTCGCGCCTGCGTGCGTATAGTACCTGCTTACTGCACACCAGGCAGTACTGCTTGAGGCCGTGGTCGGAGAGGATGACGTCCTTGAAGCACTCGGCACATTCATGAGTGGCCAGGTTCCCGCACACCACACATTCCCGGGGACCTGGCAACACACAAAGGACGACAAACCTATATATGCAAATCTGGAGAGAAAATAAGCGGCAAATCCACAATGAAAGGAGCGGCCGCGTCCGATGTAACGCAGTCTCCGTATAGCGGAAAATTCCGGTGATCTCTGATGCACCATACGTTTCCACCAACCCATAAGTAACACGGCCCCTTTGCAAAACACATAATTTGTTTTTATTTCTATCCCTCTCATATTGAAAGCAGCAATTTTCTGAATGGGATTTAATTTTTTTTTATAATTTAGTCTTCAATTTTCACACTGACTAAGATTAATATAAATCTGCAGGTGACTGAGATCCTGAGGACTTTTAGGAATTATTTTTATAATTTTACTATTTTATATGAAATATTCGCATTTGGGGATTTTTTATTAAATTCCTTCTCAACATGGAACATGCGAAAAAGGCCATAAAAAGTAACCAAAAAACATCGCATTTACCCCCAAAATTTTACCAACGAAAAATGCGCCTCAGCATACAGATCAAATGGAGAAATAAAAAAGTTACGGCACTCAGAAAATGGTGAAACAAAGTAAATGAGTACGGTATATATATATATATATATATATATATATATATATATATATATATATATATATATATATATATATTATATTAAATTATATTTGTTTTCTTTCTTTTTTTTTTAAGTGTCTAAAACATATAATATATATATATATATATATATATACATATATATATATTTACAAGTTTGTAATCAACAAAATCATAATGATGTGGAGAATCGTGTTACCATGGCTTTTGTGCTTCAAAATTAAAACCTTAAATGTGAAACAAAAACAATAAAGGTGGCGTTATATTATCAGTATATTATAAGTGAATGTCATCATTTAAAACTACAACTCGTCCCACAAAGACACAAGCGCACACTGGGTTATGTCGGGGGAGAAATAAAGTCATGGCTCCTGGAAGACGACACTGACCGTTCCCCCAAATCCAGACATTAGCGCTTCAGTTTCTGCTGCCGATAGCAACCAATCACAGTGCAGCTTCCATTTTACCAGAGCTGTTAAGAACATGAAAGCTGGGCTCTGATTGGTTGCTAAGGGCAACACAGAATTAAGGCTCGTACTGGAAACAAGGCCCGAATGTTGAGATTGATCAGATAGCTCGTTGCTTGCTGTCAGTGAATGGACACGTTTTCTTTGCACGTCTCTTTTTTTTGGGGGGGTGAGGGGGCACATTAGATGACCATAATAAATCATTAGGACTGTTAGCGATGCGTCTACAGCCCACATGTCCTGAGTGACGGTGACGTCCATCAGCCGCCTTCATTGTGAACTGTACATGGGCGATAAATTCAGTCATAAAAATCTCAAGACTTTCCAGCTTAAAAAAAAAAACATCAGAGACGCAATTTTTTATTTTACGGATGAGATAAAAATAGTGGCTTATTTTTATGGAGGGTCCTGGAATCTGTAGACGCTCAGAATCCTGGTGGGAACCTGCATTGTTTATGATCCCACCACGGCCGCATTCCGCGGTGACCCTCACATGGCCACAACACTGAGATTACCACACCAAGAAGGAAAAGTGACGCATTGATGGTAACTACAGGATGGAGACGTCACTGGGTTATTAATGGTCGTCTGAGGAAGGTTCTGCCGCACTGAATGTGCTTCATGGCGTCCCCGATGGGCTCAATAAGAGACCCTGCGGCCATGGGGGCACCATTAGGCCACGCAGGCGGCTCACAGTAGCACGAGGAGCATGTGGTCTGGGGTTGTTATGTTGGGACATCTCATGGGACACTTTGGAGAAATGGCCGCACCGCTGGTTCCATGTTAAAAGTCACATTGGACGTCACTCACTGACCCAAGATGTCAGGGTCTACACAAACCATCAGAGGCTATGGAGCCAGACGTCCGACTACAAGTGTCCACTGACCGCACACCACCGAGCTGAAGGTGCAGAGCAAGACGGCAATGAAGACTGTTATGGAGCAATGGAGGCTGGAATAGAGCAATGGAGGCTGGAATAGAGCAATGAAGACTGTTATGGAGCAATGGAGGCTGGAATAGAGCAATGGAGACTGGAATGGAGCAATGGAGGCTGGAATAGAGCAATGGAGGCTGGAATAGAGCAATGGAGGCTGGAATAGAGCAATGAAGACTGTTATGGAGCAATGGAGGCTGGAATAGAGCAATGGAGGCTGGAATAGAGCAATGAAGACTGTTATGGAGCAATGGAGGCTGGAAAGGAACAATGGAGGCTGGAATAGAGCAATGAAGACTGTTATGGAGCAATGGAGGCTGGAAAGGAACAATGGAGGCTGGAATAGAGCAATGAAGACTGTTATGGAGCAATGGAGGCTGGAATAGAGCAATGGAGGCTGGAATAGAGCAATGAAGACTGTTATGGAGCAATGGAGGCTGGAAAGGAACAATGGAGGCTGGAATAGAGCAATGAAGACTGTTATGGAGCAATGGAGGCTGGAATAGAGCAATGGAGACTGGAATGGAGCAATGGAGGCTGGAATAGAGCAATGGAGGCTGGAATGGAACAATGGAGGCTGGAATAAAGCAATGGAGGCTGGAATGGAGCAATGGAGGCTGGAAAGGAGCAATGGAGGCTGGAAAGGAGCAATGGAGGCTGGAAAGGAACAATGGAGGCTGGAATAGAGCAATGGAGGCTGGAATGGAGCAATGGAGGCTGGAAAGGAACAATGGAGGCTGGAATAAAGCAATGGAGGCTGGAATGGAGCAATGGAGGCTGGAATGGAGCAATGGAGGCTGGAAAGGAGCAATGGAGGCTGGAAAGGAGCAATGGAGGCTGGAAAGGAACAATGGAGGCTGGAATAGAGCAATGAAGACTGTTATGGAGCAATGGAGGCTGGAATAGAGCAATGGAGGCTGGAATGGAGCAATGGAGGCTGGAATAGAGCAATGGAGGCTGGAATGGAGCAATGGAGGCTGGAATAGAGCAATGGAGGCTGGAATGGAGCAATGGAGGCTGGAATGGAACAATGGAGGCTGGAATAAAGCAATGGAGGCTGGAATGGAGCAATGGAGGCTGGAATGGAGCAATGGAGGCTGGAAAGGAGCAATGGAGGCTGGAAAGGAGCAATGGAGGCTGGAAAGGAACAATGGAGGCTGGAATAGAGCAATGGAGGCTGGAATGGAGCAATGGAGGCTGGAAAGGAACAATGGAGGCTGGAATAAAGCAATGGAGGCTGGAATGGAGCAATGGAGGCTGGAATGGAGCAATGGAGGCTGGAAAGGAGCAATGGAGGCTGGAAAGGAGCAATGGAGGCTGGAAAGGAACAATGGAGGCTGGAATAAAGCAATGGAGGCTGGAAAGGAGCAATGGAGGCTGGAAAGGAGAAATGGAGGCTGGAAAGGAACAATAGAGGCTGGAATGGAGCAATGGGGGCTGGAATAGAGAACTGAGGGCTGGAATGGAGCAATGGAGGCTGGAAAGGAACAATGGAGGCTGGAATAGAGCAATGGAGGCTGGAATGGAGCAATGGAGGCTGGAAAGGAACAATGGAGGCTGGAATAAAGCAATGGAGGCTGGAATGGAGCAATGGAGGCTGGAATGGAGCAATGGAGGCTGGAAAGGAGCAATGGAGGCTGGAAAGGAACAATGGAGGCTGGAATAAAGCAATGGAGGCTGGAAAGGAGCAATGGAGGCTGGAAAGGAACAATGGGGGCTGGAATAGAGAACTGAGGGCTGGAAAGGAGCAATGGGGTCTGGAATAGGACAATGGAGGCTGGAATGGAACAATGGGGGATGGAATAGAGAACTGAGGGCTGGAAAGGAGCAATGGGGTCTGGAATAGGACAATGGAGGCTGGAATGGAACAATGGGGGATGGAATTGGACAAGGGAGGCAGGAATGGAATAATGGAGGCTGGAATAGAACACTGGGGGCTGGAATAGAGCACTGGGGGCTGGAATGGAATAATGGAGGCTGGAATAGAACAATTGGGGCTGGAATAGAACAATGGAGGCTCAAATGGAGCAATGGGACTGGAAGGAAACAAAGGAGGTTCCAGTGGAGCAATGGAGCCTGGAATGTTACAATGGGGGCTGGAATAGAGAACTGGAGGCTGGAATGGAACAATGGGGTCTGGAATGGAACAATGGGGGCTGGAATTGAGCAATGGGGTCTGGAATAGAACAATGGAGGCTGGAATGGAGCAATGGGGGCTGGAATGGAGCAATGGAGGCTGGAATGGAACAATGGAGCCTGAAATGGAACAATGGGGGCTGGAATGGAACAATGGGAGCTGGAATGAAACAATGGAGGCTGGAATGGAACAATGGGAGCTGGAATGAAACAATGGAGGCTGGAATGGAACAATGGGAGCTGGAATGAAACAATGGGGGTTGGAATGGAGCAATGGAGGCTGGAAAGGATCAATGGGCTCTGTAATGGAGCAATGGGGGCTGGAATGAAACAATGGAAGCTGTAATGGAACAATGGGGGCTGGAATGAAACAATGGAAGCTGTAATGGAACAATGGGGGCTGGAAAGGAACAATGGGGGGTGGAAAGGAACAATGGGAGCTGGAATGGAACAATGGGGTCTGGAATGGAACAATTGGGGCTGGAATGGAACAATGGGGGGTGGAAAGGAACAATGGGAGCTGGAATGGAACAATGGGGCTGGAAAGGAACAATGGGGGGTGGAAAGGAACAATGGGGGCTGGAATGGAGCAATGGAGGCTGGAATGGAACAATGGGGCAGGAATGGAACAATGGGGTCTGGAATTCAACAATGGGGGCTGGAATGAAACAATGGGGTCTGAAATGGAGCAATGGGAGCTGGAATGGAAAAATGGGAGCTGGAAAGGAACAATGGGGTCTGTAATAGAGCAATGGGGTCTGGAATGGAACAATGGGGGCTGGAATGGAACAATGGGGGCTGGAATGAAACAATGGGGTCTGTAATAGAGCAATGGGGTCTGGAATGGAACAATGGGGGCTGGAATGAAACAATGGGGTCTGTAATGGAGCAATGGGGCTGGAATGGAACAATGGAGGATGGAAAGCAGCAATGGGGACAGGAAAGGAGCAATGTAGGCTGGAATAGAACAATGAGGTCTGCAATGAGACTATGGAGGCTGGAATGGAGTAATGGGGGCTGGAATGGAACAATGGGGGCGGGAATGGAACAATGGGGTCTGGAATGGAACAATGGAGGCTGGAATGCAGCAATGGAGGCTGGAATAGAGCAATGGGAGCTGGAATCGAAAACTGGAGGCTGGAATGGAGCAATGGGGGCTGGAATGGAGAAATGGAGGCTGGAATGGAACAAAGGGGGCTGGAATGGAGCAATGGGGGCTGGAATGGAACAATGAGGGCAAGAATAGAACAATGGGGGCTGGAATGGAACAAAGGGGGCTGGAATGGAACAATGTGGTCTGGAATGGAACAAAGGGGGCTGGAATGGAGCAATGGAGGCTGGAATGGAGCAATGGAGGCTAGAATGGAACAATGGGGGCTGGAATGGGACAATTGGGCCTGGAATGGAGCAATGGAGGCTGGAATGGAGCAATGGGGTCTGTAATGGAGCAATGGGGTCTGTAATGGAGCAATGGGGGCTGGAATGGAACAATGGGGTCTGTAATGGAGCAATGGGGGCTGGAATGGAGCAACGGGGGCTGGAATGGAGCAATGGGGGCTGGAATGGAACAATGGGGTCTGTAATGGAGCAATGGGGGCTGGAATGGAGCAATGGGGGCTGGAATGGAGCAATGGGGGCTGGAATGGAACAATGGGGGCTGGAATGGAACAATGGGGTCTGTAATGGAGCAATGGGGTATGTAATGGAGCAACGGGGGCTGGAATGGAGCAACGGGGGCTGGAATGGAGCAATGGGGGCCGGAATGGAGCAATGGGGGCTGGAATGGAACAATGGGGGCTGGAATGGAACAATGGGGGCTGGAATGGAGCAACAGGGGCTGGAATGGAGCAATGGGGGCTTGAATGGAGTAATGGAGGCTGTAATGGAACAATGGGGACTGGAATAGAGCACTGGGGGCTGGAATGGAACAATGGAGGCTCAAATGGAGCAATGGGGTTTGGGATGGAACAATGGGGGCAGGAATGGAACAATGGGGGCAGGAATGGAACAATCAGGGCTGGAAAGGACACTGGGGTCTATAATGGAGCAATGGGGGTTGGAATAGGACAATGGGGCGGGAATGGAACAATTTAGGCTGGAATTGAACAATGGGGTCTGGAATGAAGCAATGGGGTCTGGAGTGGAACAATGGGGTCTGGAATGGGGCAATGGGGGCTGATACCGTGTCTCCGTCCGGTGATTTCCATCATCCACCACTGTTTCCTCTCGGGGCTGTGATGTGTATTTGTACGTCACGTTTTTGTTTGCAGTAGGTGGAATCTCTCGGCCTCGTTCTGCTCTCACAGCTGCCGGATTGTTGCAATGTATCAGCTCAGTGTTTACACAGGAGACTCCAGGACGATGTGTTTCTAGGACGGACACGGCAGCGCTGCGCACTCACTGTCAGAGAGAAGATCGGTGACGTCCAGCTCCAGAGACGGGACGATCTTACTGAACATCTTGTATTCCTTCCCAAACCGCGGCATCTGGAGAATGAAGCAGGACGGGACCTGTGGAGGACATCATCACAGAGAAAGCCTCTAACCATGGCTGATAACAGGGAGTAATAGACGCGCCCACACCTACCTCCGCCAGCTTCAGCTGGGAGTGATGGAAGGATTGCTCCAGGAGCTGCTGCACGTTGGGCACCGTCATCTCCTGCTGCTTCTCTATGAAGATCTGATGGCAGTGACACTCCTGGACCCGCTGACCCTCAGACCTGCCAGGAGGAGAAACCAAGAGACCCTTAAAGGGCTTCTCCATAGAAATCACAGTACAAGAGCTCTACCTGTTCTGACCTTACTTCTCATTGCTGAGGGTTTGTTACAATTGTATCCAGTCTATCAGCTTTCAGACACCCAGACTGGATACAACTGTAACATACCACACGTTGTGCCAACATTCTGGTCATTGTAGGAGGATAGTTGGGCTGATGGGTAAAAGGTGGTCTCAGACTCCCCTCCAGAAGAAGAGGACCTGAACTCTAGCGCCACCTATTGGAAGTCAATATCGACCCATTAACGCACCTTGCAATAGGACTTAGGATAAAAGCCAAATCAGCCAATTTGCCAGACACTGAGTTTCAGGGTTTTGCCCCTCATCAGGGCAAAGTATGAGATCCGATTTCAGGAATTGAGAAGTTAAGACTGGGATTTAAGAAATAAGGTCGCTCCTTATGGAAAGTGACAAGGAAAAACCTTACCCCTTAGGTTCTATGCTACCATAAAACTTACTGCAGCTTTAAGAGAGGTTCTGCGCCCAAGATACGATGCATGATGAGAGTGAGGAACTCCTCCGGATCTAAGAAGGAAGAAAGCAACTAAACTTTCCATAATATAATAACATACATAGTGAGTGCAGCTCTGGAGTATAATACAGGATGTAACTCAGGATCAGTAATGTAATGTATGTACACAGTGACTGCACCAGCAGAATAGTGAGTGCAGCTCTGGGGTATAATACAGGATGTAACTCAGGATCAGTAATGTAATGTATGTACACAGTGACTACACCAACAGAATAGTGAGTGCAGCTCTGGAGTATAATACAGGATGTAACTCAGGATCAGTAATGTAATGTATGTACACAGTGACTGCACCAGCAGAATAGTGAGTGCAGCTCTGGAGTATAATACAGGATGTAACTCAGGATCAGTAATGTAATGTATGTACACAGTGACTGCACCAGCAGAATAGTGAGTGCAGCTCTGGAGCATAATACAGGATGTAACTCAGGATCAGTAATGTAATGTATGTACACAGTGACTGCACCAGCAGAATAGTGAGTGCAGCTCTGGGGTATAATACAGGATGTAACTCAGGATCAGTAATGTAATGTATGTACACAGTGACTGCACCAGCAGAATAGTGAGTGCAGCTCTGGAGCATAATACAGGATGTAACTCAGGATCAGTAATGTAATGCATGTACACAGTGACTGCACCAGCAGAATAGTGAGTGCAGCTCTGGGGTATAATACAGGATGTAACTCAGGATCAGTAATGTAATGTATGTACACAGTGACTGCACCAGCAGAATAGTGAGTGCAGCTCTGGAGCATAATACAGGATGTAACTCAGGATCAGTAATGTAATGCATGTACACAGTGACTGCACCAGCAGAATAGTGAGTGCAGCTCTGGAGTATAATACAGGAGGCAACTCAGGATCAGTAATGTAATGTATGTACACAGTGACTGCACCAGCAGAATAGTGAGTGCAGCTCTGGAGCATAATACAGGATGTAACTCAGGATCAGTAATGTAATGCATGTACACAGTGACTGCACCAGCAGAATAGTGAGTGCAGCTCTGGAGTATAATACAGGAGGCAACTCAGGATCAGTAATGTAATGTATGTGCACAGTGACTGCACCAGCAGAATAGTGAGTGCAGCTCTGGGGTATAATACAGGAGGTAACTCAGGATGAGTAATGTATGTATGTACACAGTTACTGCACCAGCAGAATAGTGAGTGCAGCTCTGGAGTATAATACAGGATGTAACTCAGGATCAGTAATGTAATGCATGTACACAGTGACTGCACCAGCAGAATAGTGAGTGCAGCTCTGGAGTATAATACAGGAGGTAACTCAGGATCAGTAATGTAATGTATGTACACAGTGACTGCACCAGCAGAATAGTAAGTGCAGCTCTGGGGTATAATATAGGATGTAACTCAGGATGAGTAATGTATGTATGTACACAGTGACTGCACCAGCAGAATAGTGAGTGCAGCTCTGGAGTATAATACAGGATGTAACTCAGGATCAGTAATGTAATGCATGTACACAGTGACTGCACCAGCAGAATAGTGAGTGCAGCTCTGGAGTATAATACAGGAGGTAACTCAGGATCAGTAATGTAATGTATGTACACAGTGACTGCACCAGCAGAATAGTGAGTGCAGCTCTGGGGTATAATACAGGATGTAACTCAGGATCAGTAATGTAATGTATGTACACAGTGACTGCACCAGCAGAATAGTGAGTGCAGCTCTGGGGTATAATACAGGAGGTAACTCAGGATCAGTAATGTATGTACACAGTGACTGCACCAGCAGAATAGTGAGCGCAGCTCGGGGGTATAATACAGGAGGTAACTCAGGATCAGTAATGTATGTACACAGTGACTGCACCAGCAGAATAGTGAGTGCAGCTCTGGGGTATAATACAGGGTGTAACTCAGGATCAGTAATGTAATGTATGTACACAGTGACTGCACCAGCAGAATAGTGAGTGCAGCTCTGGGGTATAATACAGGAGGTAACTCAGGATCAGTAATGTATGTACACAGTGACTGCACCAGCAGAATAGTGAGTGCAGCTCTGGGGTATAATACAGGATGTAACTCAGGATCAGTAATGTAATGTATGTACACAATGACTACACCAACAGAATAGTGAGTGCAGCTCTGGAGTATAATGCAGGATGTAACTCAGGATCAGTAATGTAATGTATGTACACAGTGACTGCACCAGCAGAATAGTGAGTGCAGCTCTGGAGTATAATACAGGATATAACTCAGGATCAGTAATGTAATGTATGTACACAGTGACTGCACCAGCAGAATAGTGAGTGCAGCTCTGTGGTATAATACAGGATATAACTCAGGATCAGTAATGTAATGTATGTACACAGTGACTGCACCAGCAGAATAGTGAGTGCAGCTCTGGGGTATAATACAGGGTGTAACTCAGGATCAGTAATGTAATGTATGTACACAGTGACTGCACCAGCAGAATAGTGAGCGCAGCTCGGGGGTATAATACAGGAGGTAACTCAGGATCAGTAATGTAACGTATGCACACAGTGACTGCACCAGCAGAATAGTGAGTGCAGCTCTGTGGTATAATACAGGATATAACTCAGGATCAGTAATGTAATGTATGTACACAGTGACTGCACCAGCAGAATAGTGAGTGCAGCTCTGGGGTATAATACAGGGTGTAACTCAGGATCAGTAATGTAATGTATGTACACAGTGACTGCACCAGCAGAATAGTGAGCGCAGCTCGGGGGTATAATACAGGAGGTAATTCAGGATCAGTAATGTAACGTATGCACACAGTGACTGCACCAGCAGAATAGTGAGTGCAGCTCTGGGGTATAATACAGGATATAACTCAGGATCAGTAATGTAATGTATGTACACTGTGACTGCACCAGCAGAATAGTGAGTGCAGCTCTGGAGTATAATACAGGATGTAACTCAGGATCAGTAATGTAACGTATGCACACAGTGACTGCACAGCAGAATAGTGAGTGCAGCTCTGGGGTATAATACAGGATATAACTCAGGATCAGTAATGTAATGTATGTACACAGTGACTGCACCAGCAGAATAGTGAGTGCAGCTCTGGAGTATAATACAGGATGTAACTCAGGATCAGTAATGTAATGTATGTACACAGTGACTGCACCAGCAGACTAGTGAGTGCAGCTCTGGAGTATAATACAGGATGTAACTCAGGATCAGTAATGTAATGTATGTACACAGTGACTGCACCAAGAGAATAGTGAGTGCAGCTCTGGAGTATAATACAGGAGGTAACTCAGGATCAGTAATGTAATGTATGTACACAGTGACTACACCAGCAGAATAGTGAGTGTAGCTCTGGGGTATAATACAGGATGTAACTCAGGATCAGTAATGTAATGTATGTACACAGTGACTGCACCAGCAGACTAGTGAGTGCAGCTCTGGAGTATAATACAGGATGTAACTCAGGATCAGTAATGTAATGTATGTACACAGTGACTGCACCAGCAGAATATTGAGTGCAGCTCTGGAGTATAATACAGGATGTAACTCAGGATCAGTAATGTAATATATGTACGCAGTGACTGCACCAGCAGAATATTGAGTGCAGCTCTGGGGTATAATACAGGATGTAACTCAGGATCAGTAATGTAATATATGTACGCAGTGACTGCACCAGTAGAATATTGAGTACAGCTTTGGAGCATTCAGTATGGTCCAGGAGTTCTATAGATATACAGTGCGTACGGAAAGTATTCTGACCCCTTTAAATTTTTCACTCTTTGTTTCATTGCAGCCATTTGATAAATTCAAAAAAAGTTCATTTTTTTCTCATTAATGTACACTCTGCAGCCCATCGTGACTGAAAAAAATAGAAATTTAGAAATTTTTGCAAATTTAATAAAAAGGAAAAACTGAAATATCCCATGGTCATAAGTAGTGTTGAGCGATACCGTCCGATACTTGAAAGTATCGTTATCGGATAGTATCGGCCGATACCTGAAAAATATCGGATATCGCCGATACCGATATCCGATACCAATACAAGTCAATGGGACATCAAGTATCGGAATGTATCCTCATGGATCCCAGGGTCTGAAGGAGAGGAAACTCTCCTTCAGGCCCTGGGATCCATATTAAAGTGTAAAATAAAGAATTAAAATAAAAAATATTGTTATATTCACCTCTCCGGCGGCCCCTGGACATCAGCGGGAGGATCCGGCGTCCGGCACGGCTTCTTTCTTCAAAATGCGCGCCTTTAGGACCTGTGGAATGACGTCCCGGCTTCTGATTGGTCGCGTGCCGCCCATGTGACCGCCACGCGACCAATCAGAAGCCGCGACGTCATTCCTCAGGTCCTAAAAGGCGCTCATTCTAGGACTTTAGCTGAGGAATGACGTCGCGGCTTCTGATTGGTCGCGTGGCGGTCACATGGGCGGCACGCGACCAATCAGAAGCCGGGACGTCATACCACAGGTCCTAAAGGCGCGCATTTTGAAGAAAGAAGCCGTGCCGGACGCCGGATCCTCGCGCTGATGTCCAGGGGCCGCCGGAGAGGTGAATATAACAATATTTTTTATTTTAATTCTTTATTTTACACTTCCGATACCGATACCCGATATCACAAAAATATCGGATCTCGGTATCGGAATTCCGATACCGCAAGTATCGGCCGATACCCGATACTTGCGGTATCGGAATGCTCAACACTAGTCATAAGTCTTCAGACCCTTTTGCTCAGACCCTCATATTTAAGTCCATTTCCTTGTGATCCTCCCTGAGATGGTTCTACTCCTTCTTTGGAGTCCAGCTGTGTGTAATTACACTGACAGGACTTGATTTGGAGCGGTGCACACCTGTCTATATAAGACCTCACAGCTCACAGTGCATGTCAGACCAAATGACAATCATGAGGTCAAATGAACTGGCCAAGGAGCTCAGAGACAGAATTGTGGCACGGCACAGATCTGGCCAAGGTTACAGAATTTCTGCAGCACTCAAGGTTCCTCAGACCACAGTGGCCTCCATAATCCATAAATGGAAGAAGTTTGGGACCACCAGAAGTCTTCCTAGACCAGGCCGTCCAGCCAAACTGAGCAATCGTGGGAGAAGAGCCTTGGTGAGAGGTAAAGAAGAACCCCAAGATCACTGTGGCTGAGCTCCAGAGATGCAGTAGGGAGATGGGAGAAAGTTCTACAAAGTCAACTATCACTGCAGCCTTCCACCAGTCGGGCTTTATGGCAGAATGGCCTGACAGAAGCCTCTCCTAAGTGGAAGACATGTGAAAGCCGCATAGAGTTTGCTAAAAAACACATGAAGGACTCCCAGACTATGAGAAATAAGATTCTCTGGTCTGATGAGACGAAGATAGACCTTTATGGTGATAATTCTAAGCGGTATGTGTGGAGAAAACCAGGCACTGCTCATCACCTGCCCAATACAATCCCAACAGTGAAACATGGTGGAGGCAGCATCATGTTATGGGGGTGTTTGTCAGCTGCAGGGACAGGACGACTAGTTGTCATTGAAGGAAACATGAACGTGGCCAAGTACAGAGACATCCTGGATGAAAACCTCTTCCAGAGTGCTCTGGACCTCAGACATGGCCGAAGGTTCAATGACCCTAAGCACACAGCTAAAATAACAAAGGAGCGGCTTCAGAACAACTCTGTGACCATTCTTGACCGGCCCAGCCAGAGTCCTGACCTAAACCCAATGGAGCATCTCTGGAGAGACCTGAAAATGGCGTCCACCAACGTTCACCATCCAACCTAATGGACCTGGAGAGGATCTGCAAGGAAGAATGGCCGAGGATCCCCAAATCCAGGGGTGAAAAACGTGTTGTATCATTCCCAAGAAGACTCATGGCTGTACGAGCTCAAAAGGTGCTTCTACTCAATACTGAGCAAAGGGGCTGAAGACTTATAACCATGTGATATTTCAGTTTTTATTTTTTATTACATTTGCAAAAATTTCTACATTTCAGTTTTTTTCAGTAAAGATGGGTGCAGAGTGCACATTAATGAGAAAAAAATGAACTTTTATGAATTTACCAAATGGCTGCAATGAAACAAAGAGTGGAACATGTAAAGGGGTGTGAATACTTTCCGCACCCACTGTGTGCCTATATTCGCCTTATCATGGTGCCCTGCACGGCAGTGATTCTACCTTTCTCGGAGGTGGTGAAGCTCGGGCACTGACTCTCCTCCATCAGCTGGTGGCGCAGGTTCATCACACTGTCCGCGGACACATAGCCGATCCTGTAAGGGATGAAGCCGCTTTATGGGAAATCTCTCACTGGTACAATCATCTGTCAGGGCTTCTATGGTGAATTCATACAGCTTTCTCATGCCCCCGACCGGCTGACAGTGACATATCAGGGTATATTATCGCCACATTGCACATATATTTCTGGCTCTGGATGTGAACAAGTACGTTCCCGATCACTGACAGCAAGCAGAGATCCTGAGCACAGAAAATACTGAGAATGGAGAGTATGGAAGAAAGTCGCAGAACTTCCTATTATGCAGTGAATAAAACCTTTATTGGCACGGAAGATACCATGTTTCTATAGGGGGGGGCAATGCAAATTATCTAATTGCAGAAAGTGATGAATTAGCCCAAAAAATACTTTTAAATCTGTAAAAAAAATTAAAAATAAGAATAAAATAAAGGAAAGATGAAAATGTAAATTTCTATTCTTCTCAATCTACTAATGTGCCCACAGAAATAAAGCAAAAACCATTATCTTCCTCACTCACTTGCGCAAGGGGTTAACAATTTCTTCCCTCAGGGTTTGTTGGATTTTTCCATTAGGAATAGAAGAAGGCTTGAACAGTAGAGAATCCAGCACAGAACTACAGGAGAAGAGACTGCAAAACAGAGGAAAGAAGAGAAAGAACAAACTCGTGACGTTTACCAAAGCAGAATACATCTATAGCCCCCTGAAAAGATCTATTGACCTGAGGACCACCCCCGAGTTACCGAAAACTTGCAAAGAAATAGCCTTAAAATAGCAACTAAATATATCCACATAAAAAAAACAGTTTGTTTGGTTTTTCTTGTCTCAGGAATTCGTATGATTCTGTATCCTGCAGAACTGTCCCCGCCCCTGAGGAGCACCCACCAATCCAGAACCTCCCCCTAGTTACCCGAGACCATCCATATACAAGGAACTGCAAAGAAATATTTTTAGTAGTATGAAATTACTATTTCTATTTTTTTCTGCCCCACCCCTGAGGAGCACCCGGCCAGCCAAGGACCACCCCCAAGTTACTTTAAGCAAGTGATGCGCTTTTGACTACCTCTGAGCTACCTGAAAAGTGCGGCATCCATGTAGCAGGAATTGCAATGACCTTGAATACCCTTCATATCTCCTTCTAATATCTCCACGGCCGCCGTGCCCTGCAGGGGAGGAACCTTCCCCGGCATCCTGCGACTCTCATTTCTACCTGGGGAGGAAAAAAAATTCTTGTAACCAGCGAGGTATGTGTGCTGCATAGTCACTACACTACATGACACCACAGAACCAGAGTGACAGATCAGGGGAGGTACAGCAGGGCTTCTGTTACTATGTGTCGGTGGAGGAGTAAACTCACTGTGTTTTGGGCTCTCCAGGCTCTTTGGAGGACAGTCTTTACCGGACAGGAAACGGGTGTCCGGCTGACAGACCTTTAACTTTACAAAAAGTCCTCTTTTCGGTGGGCAGAAAAAATACCGGTGTCCGAACCAGCTGCCGTCGGTGCAGCCTCTGTCTTCTTCCTGCAGGACCAGGAAACATAAGGTCAGGATTCATCAGCGCAGGCGGATGGACAGGAAATGGGGAAAGGAGGAGGCTACAGACCGAGAATCACACTGCGAGGGGAGCAGGGACCCCTGCAGCACAGAGTATTTCAGGAGGGGTGTTACTGAGAATATGAGGGGTCACAGACAGAGTTACAGTCTCTAGGCAGCAGGATCTTCAGCAGCACAGAGTATTTCAGTGTGTTAGTGTCGGTGCAGGACAGTGAGCCGTCCTCTTTCCAGGTCCCTGAAGCATTGTTTCAGATGAAGGCGATATATTACCAGCTCCACTCCAGCCATGAAGTCGTCCATCTGCGGCACGTATCCCAACCACCGGATCATCCCGAAGGCCAGCTCCCCTTCCTGATACTGAATCTGCACCAGGGAGTCCACCTCCAGGGGCCTCTTATTACCGTTCACCGTCCCGGGCTCCTCCTTACCGGGAGACTTCCCGTCCAGCACCGGGCTCCGAGGATCTACCAGCAAAAGAGACAAGAAGCTGCCGACAAGTGACGCCAAAAACATCTCAAAGCAAACGCTTTGACCCTAGTTGTGTTTCCATTTCTCATTATTAAGATTGATAAGATCTCTGCTTCCTGTCAATGAATGGACACATTCATCATCATAACCCCGGGGTGACACATGTAAATAAGAAGGTTTTATTCACAGACATGCATCAAAAACGTGAAAAAGTGAGAAATTGAAAAAAACAAAGAAAAATGGAATGATTGAAAACTTTTATTACACAAGAGTTTAGCTTACTTGACACCACGTGACAATTGCCCAAGTCGCATAAATTTATTATATGGTTATTAATATAAACAGCTATTTCAGCCCTGGGAAGCACCGCCCCTGAGGAGCCCCTGACCTAAGACCCTCCCACAAGCAACAGGAAATGTAATGAATACACATATGAAATTATTCTTTGTTTTGTATTGTCTCAGGCAACTTCCTAACATTGTGTCCTGACAGCCCCACCCCTGCGGAGCCCCTGGTTTATCTCAAATCTATAGCTGACTGCATAGAGATTGGGGTCACTAACAGCAGGAGGGTGGTAGGGAACTGAATATCCCAGCAATGCAGTTTTTTCTTCTGTAACGTACCTGGAGTTTCCTCCTTCACTATGGTGTCCAGGGGAATCTTCAGCGACTCATTGGCCGGGGTCTCCTCCTGCCATGCATGATGGAAAGGTGAATACAGTGACAACAGTGGCAAACAATCCCATGATATCCATCCCGCTCACAATCACCATGCCTATACTGTGTAATGATGGGGTAACGGCGTCTATGGTCTAAAAAGAGCTAAACACTGGGCAGAAAGGAAAAACAAAAAACACCATCCCCAACGTAAAATATGGTGGAAGCAGCAGCAGCAATCAATAGGATGGAAGACGGTAAAACAAAGCTGCAAAATCTGAACAAATAATGGCTGAAACCCTGCAGGAGAATTGTCTGATTTCCCAACTGGACAGAAATCCACACCTACACAGGACCACCAGGGTCGACATCCTGCACAAACTTTCCATTCACACGGGAGAATTTGCTCCAGGAAGTGAAAACTTATTTGCCCCAGTGTTCATAGCTTGAGGGGGTTTAGAAAATAAAAATCATAATGTCTCAAAGTACACAGGGTGACAACGATCAATCTCCTGCCTCCGGAAGTCCTTCAGATTGCCCCTGTGCACAGTGACCAAATATGACAAAAGGGGTTAATACTTCTGGTAAACGCTTGATATAATGTGTGGGATCACGCAGGAGAAAGTGAAGAATTAAATAAAGCGTTTTTCTTTCACTTCCTCTTCTGTTTTTTCAGCATTTCACTTTTTTTTTTTTTTTGTGACCGGTCCGGCCCAGTCCTCTATGTCAGCTGCAGGCGCCGCGGTACCAGTGCAATGATGCAGAGTCCGGACTGGGAGCCAGACGAGAGTAATACATATCTTTATGCTTAACTCTTTCACTTAGCCATGAAACCTCCGCGAAAATCTACAGGAAGTCACCGACAGTGGAGGCTCTTCAGATATTCCACCTACAGAGATGGACTTCTATAGGAAGTGTCCAAGCAGGATCCCCATCCCCCCACCCCCATGTTAGATCTTAGCACCACACTTATCAATGAGGGCTAAATAATAAATATCAATATATATCGTAAGGAAGGAGCAATGGCACCATATCGGCAGATATTACACGGGGCGTACGGCGGGGACTTGGCCATCATCTCAAGCTGCTTTCATATCCAACAACTCACCTCCAAAAGGATTGGTCTAAAGTAATTCCTATACTCTGAGACCAGGATATGAGCCATGCCTACTACAATAACCTTAACCCTACTTATCACCAATCCTATTCCTGCCCAACCCGAGTCCAACCCTACTCCTCACCAGGCTACATCCAATAGCAAATCTGTGCTTTCCCAGCCTAAAGCCAAACGTAATCTTACATCTCCTCAGCCTAAAGCCAACACTAACACTTCTCCTCAGTCTAATGTCCATACTAATCCTATCCCTGCCTAACCCAAAGCCAATTCTACCACACTCTTCCTGAGCCAAAGCTAACTCTAGCTGTGCTTCTCCAGTCTAAAGCTAACTCTAACTCTGTTCCTCGTGTCTAAAATCAACCCTAACCATACTCTTAACCTTAAATCCAAGGCTATTCCACCCTATCCTAAAGCCAACCCTAACCTTACTCTTCCCTAGCCAAAAGCCAACCCTAACCCTGCACCTCTATAACCTAAAGCCAACACTATCCTTACACCTACCTGGCCTAAAGTCAAACCTAGCCATACTCCATCCAAGCCTAAAGACAAACCCAACCCTACTCATTTCTATCTTAAAGCCAACCGTAACCCTAATCTTATCTGCCCTAAAGCTAACCCTAACCATATGTCTCACCAAGTTAAACTCAGCCATAACCCTAGCTCTGCACATCCTGCAGCCAACCTTATCTTTACTCTTCCCTGGTATAAAGCCAACCATGACGTTACTCCTCCTGGGATTATTCCGTCTTCTTGGTTGATGATGTAGGTACAGGAGGGATGTGGATGACTTCTTTTGTGTTTCCAGTGACATATTCCGATACCCTTCATGCCCCGAGATCTGTGAGCACATAAACCCTAAGTGACATACTTACCGGTAAGACTTCCACAACGCCAGCAGCAGCCTGATTACTTAAGGTGATATCTATTCCTCGCTGTAAAGAATCCTCCACAAAGAATGACACATTGTCCTTTGGATTACCGGTAACAGGCTGTGGATATGTGGACACCGAATCATTTGGAGAAGGCGCCCCAGAGTACAAGACCTTATTAAAAGGTAAAAGGAGGCCACATTTCTTCTTACATTTGAAGAACGTCACCCCTTTATAAGAGCCGTCCATGTTACCACGACCTTCACCTTCACCCTGTGGAATAACCAATACAATGTCAATACAAGGAACCCATTACTTTACATATAACAAGAAGCCCCCAATATCTATATATATATAATCGTCTAAGGCCATGTTCACACAGTGCGTTTTTTACCGCGGAACCGCGGCGGTTTTGCCGCTGCGGTTCCGCAGCTGTTTTCCATGCAGGGTACAGTACACTGTACCCTATGGAAAACAGGACACACTGTGCACATGGTCCGGAAATTGTAAAAAAAAAGACGCGCTGAATAGCTCCCGGAAAAAAGAAGGAGCATGTCAATTCTTCTTCCTGAACCGCAGCGGTTCTGCACCCATAGACCTCCATTGTGAGGTCAAAATCGCAGTAAAACCCGCAGATCAAAAATATATCTGCGGGTTTTACTGCGATTTGATGTGCAGAACCGCTGCAGCAGGAAGTGCGGGGGAGCGGGCGGAAGTGCGTGGGCGGAGTGTGGCTGCCCCCCCGTGCTCCGATGCCCCCCCCCAGTGCTCCGATGCCCCCCCCGTGCCCTAATCTCCCCCCCTTATACTCACCCGGCGTCCCGGTGTCCGTCCGGCCGTCTTCTCCCTGGGCGCCGCCATCTTGCAAAATGGCGGGCGCATGCGCAGTGCGCCCGCCGAATCTGCCGGCCGGCAGATTCGCTCCAAAGTGCATTTTGATCACTGAGATATAACCTATCTCAGTGATCAAAATAAAAAAATAGTAAATGACACCCCCCCACTTTGTCACCCCCATTGGTAGGGACAATAAAAAAAATTAAGAATTTTTTTTTTTTTTTCACTAAGGTTAGAATAGGGTTAGGGTTAGGGGTAGGGTTAGGGGTAGGGGTAGGGTTAGGGTTAGGGTTAGGGGTAGGGTTAGGGGTAGGGTTAGGGTTAGGGGTAGGGTTAGGGGTAGGGTTAGGGGTAGGGTTAGGGGTAGGGGTAGGGTTAGGGGTAGGGTTAGGTATTTTCAGCCATTTTAGCCCTAAAAAGCTTCCTAGGAAACACACAGTAAAAAAAGGATAAAAAAACGCATCAAAAAACGCATCAAAAAACGCATCAAAAACGCATCAAAAACGCATCAAAAACGGACAAAAAAAGGACCTGCGTTTTCTGCCAAGAGCTGCAGTTTTTTAAAAAAACTGTCCTGAAAAAAAAAGGATGGAAATCCTGAACGTGTGAACATACCCTAAGGGGCACTTCTGTCTGTCTGTCTGTCACGGAAATCCCGCGTCGCTGATTGGTCGCGGCCGGTAGGCGACGGGCACAGTTCGGCCACGAATTCGCCCCTTCCTACTCTCTGTCAGTGCCCCCTCCAGTCAGCGCTCACACAGGGTTAATGGCTGCATTATACCGCGTTATGCCGCGGTGTAACGCAGTCCGTTAATGCTGCTATTAACCCTGTGTGACCTACTTTTTACTATTGATGCAGCCTATGCAGCATCAATAGTAAAAAGATCTAATGTTAAAAATAATAAACAAAATAAAAAATTATATTCTCACCTTCCGTCGCCTTTCCCGCTGCTACTCGCGAGGCTCCGTTCCATGCATTGCGGTCTCGCAAGATGATGACGTAGCGGTCTCGAGACCGCTACGTCAACATCTCGCGAGACCGCAATGCATTCTTGGGACCAGAGTGTCGCGAGGAGCATCGGTAAACGCCTGGGCTGGATCTGGGGGCCGCCGTAAGGTGAGTATATAACTATTTTTTATTTGAATTCTTTTTTTTAACAGGGATATGGTGCCCACATTGCTATATACTATGTGGGCTGTTATATACTACATGGGCTGTGTTATATACTACGTCTCTGTGCTATATACTACGTCTATGTGCTATATACTACGTCTATGTGCTATATCTTACATGGCTGGGCAATATACTACATCACTGTGCTCTATACTATATGGCCTGTGTTATATACTGCACGGGCTGTGCTATACACTACGTGGCTGTGCTATATAGTACGTTGCTGTGCTATATACTACGTAGCTGTGCAATGTATTTTGTGGCTGTAAGAAGGAACATAAACCAGCTCACCCGTGATTCAGCAACCAAACCTCGGGAGCACGGACCCGCTGTGTCCAGGCGTGCAAGATCCAAAAAAAGAAAGAAATGTCCAGCTTCACCGAGTCCGTAAAAAAGCGATTTCTTTATTAACAAACTTTAAACATGGAGGATACAGACTTCAGCACAACCATATGGGTAAGAATCTCAACGCGTTTCTGGAGACTAGGCTCCCTTAATCATGACATTCCAAAAGACCCTTGTATCCCACTTAAATAACCCTACACCGGAAAGCACACCGGTGGGATAAGTGATTGACGTAACTGATTTAAAAAGTGGGCGTGAGATGAACATGTATTGAATGTTGCCCAACACAGTAATCTATCTGAACAACATACATATATAAAACAAAAAATGACAACAAAGCAAAAATATACAAATGATTGTACAAATTTAAAAAGATTTACACAATGAAATCTATAAATAATAAAATGTACATGTATAAAAAATTATTATTGTAAATTTGGACAATTATGCCTACATTTGTAGATAAACCAATAACTTTATTACAGCAGCAAATGTAAACTAGCAAAATTACAAAAGAAAAAAGAATTAAAAAAATTTAGTACAAGAGGCAAGAGCACAAATGTTCATGAGTAAGTATAATCGCAGGCTCGAGACGCAACAAGTGTGCTTGTGGCACTGAAATAATAGGTACTTGTATGTTTTGACATATACTAAGCTTATTCAGCTGGATCAATACAGAAATTATTTATTGACAGAGAAGGAGAGAGTGCGAAGATATGCTTGAAGAGCACAAAGCAGAAAGAACACTGAAGATTGCGGTATTGTGAGACTGCATGTTATTGTCGGATCATTGCAAGCAGGGATTAGTGCAGAGACTCGATCCAAACAAGATGAATTAGGGTACCGTCACACTATAACATTTCGATCGCTACGACGGTACGATTCGTGACGTTCCAGCGATATCGTTACAATATCGATGTGTCTGACACGCAGCAGCGATCAGGGATCCTGCTGAGAATCGTACGTCGTAGCAGATCGTTTAGAACTTTCTTTCATCGCTGGATCTCCCGCTGTCATCGCTAGATCGGTGTGTGTGACACCGATCTAGCGATGCGATCCAGCGATGCGTTCGCTTGTAACCAGGGTAAACATCGGGTAACTAAGCGCAGGACCGCGCTTAGTTACCCGATGTTTACCCTGGTTACAAGCGTTAAACTAAAAAAAAAAAACAGCACATACTTACATTCCGGTGTCCGTCAGGTCCCTTGCAGTCTGCTTCCCGCACTCAGTGACTGCCGGCCGTAAAGTGAAAGTGAAAGCACAGCCGCTGTGCTCTGCTTTCACTTTACGGCCGGCAGTCACAGTGCGGGAAGAAGAGACGGCAAGGGACCTGACGGACACCAGAATGTAAGTATGTGCTGTTTGTTTTTTTTAGTTTAACGCTTGTAACCAGGGTAAACATCGGGTAACTAAGCGCGGTCCTGCGCTTAGTTACCCGATGTTTACCCTGGTTACAAGCGAACGCATCGCTGGATCGCATCGCTAGATCGCTAGATCGGTGTCACACACACCGATCTAGCGATGACAGCGGGAGATCCAGCGATGAAAGAAAGTTCCATACGATCTGCTACGACGTACGATTCTCAGCAGGATCCCTGATCGCTGCTGCGTGTCAGACACAGCGATATCGTAACGATATCGCTGGAACGTCACGAATCGTACCGTCGTAGCGATCGAAATGTTATAGTGTGACGGTACCCTAAAAGAAACTGATAATGGAAGTAGAAAAAACTTTAACCCATCATTAAATGTGTGAGTACAATTAGTTGGATAAGACTGATAAAATAAAACCAGTAATGTGCAGCTGAGTGTGAGTGCTCATCAAGAACAGAGAGTCCAAGAATAATTAAAGCCGCAAGAGAGAAAACGCGGTATATGTTGATAGTGCTGCAATGTGGAAAACCCATAGAAAAAAAGCACAAAGGTAGTCAATATATTGTGCAATATAAGCTTGTGATTATTAAAATTAAAAAGCAAAGATTATTAAAAGATTATTAATAAGAGTATCTTCGCACTTCAGAATAGTCCGTGGTTCTCTCTCCTTCTCTGTCAATAATTTCTGTATTGATCCAGCTGAGTAAGCTTAGTATATGTCAAAACATACAAGTACCTATTATTTCAGTGCCACAAGCACACTTGTTGCGTCTCGAGCCTGCGATTATACTTACTCATGAACATTTTTGCTCTTGCCTCTTGTATTAAATTTTTTTAATTCTTTTTTCTTTTGTAATTTTGCTAGTTTACATTTGCTGCTGTAATAAAGTTATTGGTTTATCTACAAATGTAGGCATAATTGTCCAAATTTACAATAATAATTTTTTATACATGTACATTTTATTATTTATAGATTTCATTGTGTAAATCTTTTTAAATTTGTACAATCATTTGTATATTTTTGCTTTGTTGTCATTTTTTGTTTTATATATGTATGTTGTTCAGATAGATTACTGTGTTGGGCAACATTCAATACATGTTCATCTCACGCCCACTTTTTAAATCAGTTACGTCAATCACTTATCCCACCGGTGTGCTTTCCGGTGTAGGGTTATTTAAGTGGGATACATGGGTCTTTTAGAATGTCATGATTAAGGGAGCCTAGTCTCCAGAAACGCGTTGAGATTCTTACCCATATGGTTGTGCTGAAGTCTGTATCCTCCATGTTCAAAGTTTGTTAATAAAGAAATCGCTTTTTTACGGACTCGGTGAAGCTGGACATTTCTTTCTTTTTTTGGATATTGTGGCTGTGCAATATATTACGTGGCTGGGCAATATACTACGTGGGCTGTGTTATATACTGTGTGGGCCGTGTTATATACTACGTCTCTGTGCTATATACTACGTGGCTGTGGTATATATTACACGGCTGGGCAATATACTACATCGTTGTGCTCTATACTACGTGGCCTGTGTTATATACTGCATGGGCTGTGTTATATACTACATCTCTGTGCTATATACTACGTGGCTGTGCAATATATTACGTGGCTGTGCAATATACTACGTGGCTGTGCAATATACTACGTGTCTGTGCTATATACTATGGGGCAGTGCTATGTACTACGTGGCTGGGCAATATACTATGTGGGCCGTGCTATATACTACGTGGGCTGTGCTATATACTACGTGGGCTGTGCTATATACTATGTGGGCTGTGCTATATGCTACGTGGGCTGTGTTATATACTACGTGGGCTGTGATATATACTACTTGAGCTGTATGCTACTTGGCTGTGGCATATTTCTCTGCTGTATCTGTGCATCATGAATCGTGGTATGTGTTAAAGAGGGGGGCACACTGAGACTCTTTCACCCAGGGCCCTTAAAACCTGGAGCAGGCCCTGGCTTCACTGATTATTCGCGGCTGGGCGTGACCAATCAGCGACAGGCGCAGTCCGGCCGCGAATTGGCACGGAATTTGAACCACGCTTCGCTAATTGGTTGCGCCCGGATGGCCGAATCCTGTGTATAAATTGTATTATTCTGAAAACTTCATAAATAAACTACACACATATTCTAGAATACCTGATGTGTTAGAATCGGGCCACCATCTAGTAATTGTATATTCTTCTATGTCCAGTCTAATGCCAAACCTACATCCAGATCCTAAAGAAAACCTTACTCCTACTCAGCATAAAGCCAATCCTAGTCCTACTGCTCGTCAGCCTGAAGCCAAGGCTAACCCTTCTCCTCCTCAGCATAAATCCAAGGCTAACCCTACTACTCCTCAGCCTAAATCCAACGCTAACCCTACAGCTCCTCAGTCTAAAGCCAGCGCTAACCCTACTCATCCTCAGTCTAAAGCTAGGGCTATTCCTAATCCTCCTCACCATGAAGCCAAGATTAGCCCTTCTTCTCCTCAGCCAAAAGCCAATACTAACACTTATGCTCCTCAGCCTAAGGCCAGGGCTAACCCTACTACTTGTCAACCTAAAACCAATTCTAATCCTACTCTTCTTCACTCTGAAACCAATGCTAACCCCACAACTCCCCAGCCTAAAGCCAGTGAGAACCCTACTCCTGCTCAGCATCTAGCAAAAGTCAACCCTACTCTTCCCCAGCCTAAAGACAATGCTAATCCTATTCCTCCTCACCCTAAGGTCACGTATACACTGTCAGTATTTGGTCAGTATTTTATATCAGTATTTAGAAGCCAAAACAATCAAAGTAAAATACAATAGAAACATATCACCACTTCTGCATTTATCACCTACTCCTGGTTTTGGCTACAACTACTGATGTGAAATACTGACCAAATACTGAACGTGATCTAAAGCCAGCGATAACTCTACTCCTCCTGAGCCTAAAGCCAAAATTAATCCTACTGCTCTCCAATCTAAAGACATCCCCAAATGTACTCCTCCTCAGCCAAAAAGTAAGCACTAAATATGCTCTTTATCAGCCTAAAGCCAACCCTGACTGTACTCCTCCTCAGCCTAAAGCCAACTCTAACCCTGCTCCTCCTTAGCCTAAAGCTAACCCTAACTCTGCACCTCCACAGCCTAAAGCCAACCCTGACAGTACTCCTCCTCAGCCTAAAGCCAACCCTGACCGTACTCCTCCTCAGCCTAAAGCCAACCCTGACCGTACGCCTCCTCAGCCTAAAGCTAACCCTAACCCTGCATCTCCTCAGCCTAAAGCCAACCCTGACCGTACTCCTCCTCAGCCTAAAGCCAACCCTGACCGTACTACTCCTCAGCCTAAAGCCAACCCTAACCCTGCATCTCCTCAGCCTAAAGCCAACCCTATCCATACACCTCCACAGCCTAAAACCAACCATTCTACTCTCTAACCTAAAGCCTCCTCTAACCCTACGCTACCCCAACCTAAACCCTGCACTATCCCTACTGCTCCCAGCCTAAAACCAACACTAACCCTACTCCACAGCTTAAAGCTAACACTAAACCTACTCTTCCTCATCCTAAAGGCAATTCTAATCTTAACTCCAACAACCATGAGCCGACTGTAACTCTATTCTTTGATCTAAAGGCAAACATAATCTTCTTACTTTCCAATTTTAAAGCCATTACTTACTCCTCAACAGCCTAAAGGCAACCAAAAACCCTAACCTTCCCATTTAAATGCCAACATTAACTTTACTCCTCCCCAACCAAAAGTCAACCTTGACAGTACTCCTCCCCAACTTAAGTTATGAGAGCACTACACCTTAATCAAGAACAATTCTCACACCCAAATAGGCCTCCGCCTAAACCTAAGACCATCTCTCTGATAGCAGCTCTATACCCAAACGCCATACCCATTCCCCGCTAGCTGAAGATCCCGGAGTTGCCCGGGCATTGTAAGTAACTGTGGTTAGTTATAACAAATTATAACGATTATCCTCCACTCCATAGTCCCATGCCCATATACCCATCATACATATCCTCCATCCCATAGTCCCATGCCCATATACCCATCATACACACCCTCCATCCCATAGTCTCGTGCCCATATACCCATCATACATATCCTCCATCCCATAGTCTCGTGCCCATATACCCATCATACATATCCTCCATCCCATAGTCCCGTGCCCATATACCCATCATACATATCCTCCATCCCATAGTCTCGTGCCCATATACCCATCATACACACCCTCCATCCAATAGTCCCATGCCCATATACCCATCATACATCCTCCTCCCCATAGTCTCGTGCCCATATACCCATCATACATATCCTCCATCCCATAGTCTTGTGCCCATATACCCATCATACATATCCTCCATCCTATAGTCCCATGCCCATATACCCATCATACACAACCTCCATCCCATAGTCCCGTGCCCATATACCCATCATACATATCCTCCATCCCATAGTCCCGTGCCCATATACCCATCATACATATCCTCCATCCCATAGTCCCATGCCCATATACCCATCATACACACCCTCCATCCCATAGTCTCGTGCCCATATACCCATCATACACATCCTCCATCCCATAGTCTCGTACCCATATACCCATCACACATCCTCCATCCCATAGTCTTGTGCCCATATACCCATCATACACACCCTCCATCCCATAGTCTCGTGCCCATATACCCATCATACACACCCTCCATCCCATAGTCCCGTGCCCATATACCCATCATACATATCCTCCATCCCATAGTCTCGTACCCATATACCCATCACACATCCTCCATCCCATAGTCTTGTGCCCATATACCCATCATACATATCCTCCATCCCATAGTCCCGTGCCCATATACCCATCATACACACCCTCCATCCCATAGTCTCGTGCCCATATACCCATCATACACACCCTCCATCCCATAGTCCCGTGCCCATATACCCATCATACACACCCTCCATCCCATAGTCTCGTGCCCATATACCCATCATACACACCCTCCATCCCATAGTCTCGTACCCATATACCCATCACACATTCTCCATCCCATAGTCTCGTGCCCATATACCCATCATACACACCCTCCATCCCATAGTCTCGTGCCCATATACCCATCATACACACCCTCCATCCGATAGTCTCGTACCCATATACCCATCACACATTCTCCATCCCATAGTCTCGTGCCCATATACCCATCATACACACCCTCCATCCCATAGTCTCGTGCCCATATACCCATCATACATATCCTCCATCCCATAGTCCCGTGCCCATATACCCATCATACACACCCTCCATCCCATAGTCCCGTGCCCATATACCCATCATACATATCCTCCATCCCACAGTCCCATGCCCATATACCCATCATACACACCCTCCATCCCATAGTCCCATGCCCATATACCCATCATACACACCCTCCATCCCATAGTCTCGTGCCCATATACCCATCATACATATCCTCCATCCCATAGTCCCGTGCCCATATACCCATCATACACACCCTCCATCCCATAGTCCCGTGCCCATATACCCATCATACATATCCTCCATCCCACAGTCCCATGCCCATATACCCATCATACACACCCTCCATCCCATAGTCCCATGCCCATATACCCATCATACACACCCTCCATCCCATAGTCCCATGCCCATATACCCATCATACACACCCTCCATCCCATAGTCTTGTGCCCATATACCCATCATACACACCCTCCATCCCATAGTCTCGTGCCCATATACCCATCATACACACCCTCCATCCCATAGTCCCGTGCCCATATACCCATCATACATATCCTCCATCCCATAGTCTCGTACCCATATACCCATCACACATCCTCCATCCCATAGTCTTGTGCCCATATACCCATCATACATATCCTCCATCCCATAGTCCCGTGCCCATATACCCATCATACACACCCTCCATCCCATAGTCTCGTGCCCATATACCCATCATACACACCCTCCATCCCATAGTCCCGTGCCCATATACCCATCATACACACCCTCCATCCCATAGTCTCGTGCCCATATACCCATCATACACACCCTCCATCCCATAGTCTCGTACCCATATACCCATCACACATTCTCCATCCCATAGTCTCGTGCCCATATACCCATCATACACACCCTCCATCCCATAGTCTCGTGCCCATATACCCATCATACACACCCTCCATCCGATAGTCTCGTACCCATATACCCATCACACATTCTCCATCCCATAGTCTCGTGCCCATATACCCATCATACACACCCTCCATCCCATAGTCTCGTGCCCATATACCCATCATACATATCCTCCATCCCATAGTCCCGTGCCCATATACCCATCATACACACCCTCCATCCCATAGTCCCGTGCCCATATACCCATCATACATATCCTCCATCCCACAGTCCCATGCCCATATACCCATCATACACACCCTCCATCCCATAGTCCCATGCCCATATACCCATCATACACACCCTCCATCCCATAGTCTTGTGCCCATATACCCATCATACACACCCTCCATCCTATAGTCCCATGCCCATATACCCATCATACATCCTCCATCCCATAGTCCCATGCCCATATACCCATCATACATATCCTCCATCCCATAGTCCCATGCCCATATACCCATCATACATATGACGAGGAAAAAGCTAACATATTAAACACCTTCTTCTCCACGGTATTCACGGTGGAAAATGAAATGCTAGGTGAAATCCCAAGAAACAATGAAAACCCTATATTAAGGGTCACCAATCTAACCCAAGAAGAGGTGCAAAACCGGCTAAATAAGATTAAAATAGATAAATCTCCGGGTCCGGATGGCATACACCCACGAGTACTAAGAGAACTAAGTAATGTAATAGATAAACCATTATTTCTTATTTTTAGTGACTCTATAGCGACAGGGTCTGTTCCGCAGGACTGGCGCATAGCAAATGTGGTGCCAATATTCAAAAAGGGCTCTAAAAGTGAACCTGGAAATTATAGGCCAGTAAGTCTAACCTCTATTGTTGGTAAAATATTTGAAGGGTTTCTGAGGGATGTTATTCTGGATTATCTCAATGAGAATAACTGTTTAACTCCATATCAGCATGGGTTTATGAGAAATCGCTCCTGTCAAACCAATCTAATCAGTTTTTATGAAGAGGTAAGCTATAGGCTGGACCACGGTGAGTCATTGGACGTGGTATATCTCGATTTTTCCAAAGCGTTTGATACCGTGCCGCACAAGAGGTTGGTACACAAAATGAGAATGCTTGGTCTGGGGGAAAATGTGTGTAAATGGGTTAGTAACTGGCTTAGTGATAGAAAGCAGAGGGTGGTTATAAATGGTATAGTCTCTAACTGGGTCGCTGTGACCAGTGGGGTACCGCAGGGGTCAGTATTGGGACCTGTTCTCTTCAACATATTCATTAATCATCTGGTAGAAGGTTTACACAGTAAAATATCGATATTTGCAGATGATACAAAACTATGTAAAGCAGTTAATACAAGAGAAGATAGTATTCTGCTACAGATGGATCTGGATAAGTTGGAAACTTGGGCTGAAAGGTGGCAGATGAGGTTTAACAATGATAAATGTAAGGTTATACACATGGGAAGAGGGAATCAATATCACCATTACACACTGAACGGGAAACCACTGGGTAAATCTGACAGGGAGAAGGACTTGGGGATCCTAGTTAATGATAAACTTACCTGGAGCAGCCAGTGCCAGGCAGCAGCTGCCAAGGCAAACAGGATCATGGGGTGCATTAAAAGAGGTCTGGATACACATGATGAGAGCATTATACTGCCTCTGTACAAATCCCTAGTTAGACCGCACATGGAGTACTGTGTACAGTTTTGGGCACCGGTGCTCAGGAAGGATATAATGGAACTAGAGAGAGTACAAAGGAGGGCAACAAAATTAATAAAGGGGATGGGAGAACTACAATACCCAGATAGATTAGCGAAATTAGGATTATTTAGTCTAGAAAAAAGACGACTGAGGGGCGATCTAATAACCATGTATAAGTATATAAGGGGACAATACAAATATCTCGCTGAGGATCTGTTTATACCAAGGAAGGTGACGGGCACAAGGGGGCATTCTTTGCGTCTGGAGGAGAGAAGGTTTTTCCACCAACATAGAAGAGGATTCTTTACTGTTAGGGCAGTGAGAATCTGGAATTGCTTGCCTGAGGAGGTGGTGATGGCGAACTCAGTCGAGGGGTTCAAGTGAGGCCTGGATGTCTTCCTGGAGCAGAACAATATTGTATCATACAATTATTAGGTTCTGTAGAAGGACGTAGATCTGGGGATTTATTATGATGGAATATAGGCTGAACTGGATGGACAAATGTCTTTTTTCGGCCTTACTAACTATGTTACTATGTTATATCCTCCATCCCATAGTCCCATGCCCATATACCCATCATACATATCCTCCATCCCATAGTCCCGTGCCCATATACCCATCATACATATCCTCCATCCCATAGTCCCGTGCCCATATACCCATCATACATATCCTCCATCCCATAGTCCCGTGCCCATATACCCATCATACATATCCTCCATCCCATAGTCTCGTACCCATATACCCATCACACATCCTCCATCCCATAGTCTTGTGCCCATATACCCATCATACACACCCTCCATCCCATAGTCCCGTGCCCATATACCCATCATACATATCCTCCATCCCATAGTCCCGTGCCCATATACCCATCATACATATCCTCCATCCCATAGTCCCGTGCCCATATACCCATCATACATATCCTCCATCCCATAGTCCCGTGCCCATATACCCATCATACATATCCTCCATCCCATAGTCTCGTACCCATATACCCATCACACATCCTCCATCCCATAGTCTTGTGCCCATATACCCATCACACATCCTCCATCCCATAGTCTTGTGCCCATATACCCATCATACATATCCTCCATCCCATAGTCCCATGCCCATATACCCATCATACACACCCTCCATCCCATAGTCTCGTGCCCATATACCCATCATACACACCCTCCATCCCATAGTCCCGTGCCCATATACCCATCACACACCCTCCATCCCATAGTCTCGTACCCATATACCCATCACACATCCTCCATCCCATAGTCTCGTGCCCATATACCCATCATACACACCCTCCATCCCATAGTCTCGTGCCCATATACCCATCATACATATCCTCCATCCCATAGTCCCGTGCCCATATACCCATCATACATATCCTCCATCCCACAGTCCCATGCCCATATACCCATCATACACATCCTCCATCCTATAGTCCCATGCCCATATACCCATCATACACACCCTCCATCCCATAGTCCCGTGCCCATATACCCATCATACATATCCTCCATCTCATAGTCCCGTGCCCATATACCCATCATACATATCCTCCATCCCATAGTCCCATGCCCATATACCCATCATACACACCCTCCATCCCATAGTCTCGTGCCTATATACCCATCATACATATCCTCCATCCCATAGTCTCGTACCCATATACCCATCACACATCCTCCATCCCATAGTCTTGTGCCCATATACCCATCATACACACCCTCCATCCCATAGTCTCGTGCCCATATACCCATCATACATATCCTCCATCCCATAGTCTCGTGCCATATACCCATCATACATATCCTCCATCCCATAGTCCCATGCCCATATACCCATCATACATATCCTCCATCCCATAGTCCCATGCCCATATACCCATCATACACACCCTCCATCCCATAGTCTCGTGCCCATATACCCATCATACATATCCTCCATCCCATAGTCTCGTACCCATATACCCATCACACATCCTCCATCCCATAGTCTTGTGCCCATATACCCATCACACATCCTCCATCCCATAGTCTCGGGCCCATATACTCATCATACACACCCTCCATCCCATAGTCTCGTACCCATATACCCATCACACACCCTCCATCCCATAGTCTCGTGCCCATATACCCATCATACATATCCTCCATCCCATAGTCCCGTGCCCATATACCCATCATACATATCCTCCATCCCACAGTCCCATGCCCATATACCCATCATACATATCCTCCATCCCATAGTCCCATGCCCATATACCCATCATACATACCCTCCATCCCATAGTCTCGTGCCCATATACCCATCATACATATCCTCCATCCCATAGTCTCGTGCCCATATACCCATCATACACACCCTCCATCCCATAGTCTCGTGCCCATATACCCATCATACATATCCTCCATCCCATAGTCCCATGCCCATATACCCATCATACACACCCTCCATCCCATAGTCCCATGCCCATATACCCATCATACACACCCTCCATCCCATAGTTTCGTGCCCATATACCCATCATACATATCCTCCTCCCCATAGTCTCGTGCCCATATACCCATCATACATATCCTCCATCCCATAGTCCCATGCCCATATACCCATCATACACACCCTCCATCCCATAGTCCCATGCCCATATACCCATCATACACACCCTCCATCCCATAGTTTCGTGCCCATATACCCATCATACACACCCTCCATCCCATAGTCTCGTGCCCATATACCCATCACACATCCTCTATCCCATAGTTCCGTGACCATATCCCCTTTATGACATCATCTTCGCCATGGCAACCATTCTGACATCATAGTCACCATGGCAACCTATTATGACATCATCATCACCATGGCAACCATTATGACATAGCAGTCATCATGGCAACCTATTATGACATCATCGTCAACATGGCAACCATTATGATATCATCTTCGCCATGGCAACCTTTATGACATCATCGTTGCCATGGCAACCATTATGACCTCGTCATACACACATATCGACATCATTGTCACCATGGCAACCATTGAAATAACCATCACGATTGCAACCTATTATGACATCATCTTTGCCATGGCAACCATTATGACATCATCGTCGATACACACATACACACACACATACATACACTAGTTATCTATCAATGTGATCATCTAAGGGGTACTTCCGTCTGTTTGTCTGTCTGTAACGGAAATCCCGTGCCGCTGATTGGTCGCGGCTGGCAGGCCGCAACCAATCAGCGACGGGCACAGTCCGGCCGCAAATTCTCCCCTCCATACTCCCCTCCAGTCAGCGCTCACACAGGGTTAATGGCAGCGTTAACGGAACGCGTTATGCCGCGGTGTAACACAGTCCGTTACCGCCACTATTAACCCTGTGTGACCAAGTTTTTACTATTGATGCGGCCTATGCAGCATCAATAGTAAAAAGATCTAATGTTAAAAATAATTAAAAAAATAAAAAATCATTATATACTCACCTTCCGTCGTCCACCGATGCGCGCGAGGCTACCGCCAGCTTCTGTTCCCAGCGATGCATTGCGAAATTACCCAGATGACTTACCGGTCTCGCGAGACCGCTAAGTCATCTGGGTAATTTCGCAACGCATCGCTGGGAAAAGAAGCTTGCGGCCGCATCGCATCGGGATAGCTTCGCTGGACGCCTGAGAGTAAGTATATAACTATTTTTTATTTTCATTCTTTTTTTAACAGGGATAAGGTTCCCACAGTGCTATATAGTACTTGGGCTGTGTTATATACTGCGAGGCTGCTATATACTACGTGGGCTGTGTTATATACTACGTGGGCAATGTTATACACTACGTGCCTGTGTTATATACTGCATGGGCAGTGCTATATACTGCGTGGGCAGCGCTATATAGTGCGTGGGCAGCGCTATATACTGCGTGGGCAGCGCTATATACTGCGTGGGCAGCGCTATATACTGCGTGGGCAGTGTTATATACTGCGTGGGCAGAGCTATGTACTGCGTGGGCAGTGTTATATACTGCGTGGGCAGTGTTATATACTGCCTGGGCAGTGTTATATACTGCGTGGGCAGTGTTATATACTGCCTGGGCAGGGCTATATACTGCGTGGGCAGCGCTACATACTGCGTGGGCAGCGCTATATACTGCGTGGGCTGTGTTATATACTGCGTGGGCAGTGTTATATACTGCGTGGGCAGTGTTATATACTGCGTGGGCAGTGTTATATACTGCGTGGGCAGTGTTATATACTGCGTGGGCAGCGCTATATACTGCATGGGCAGCGCTATATACTGCGTGGGCAGCGCTATATACTGCGTGGGCAGCGCTATATACTGCGTGGGCAGCGTTATATACTGCGTGGGCAGCGCTATATACTGCGTGGGCAGCGCTATATACTGCGTGGGCAGCGCTATATACTGCGTGGGCAGCGTTATATACTGCGTGGGCAGCGCTATGTACTGCGTGGGCAGCGCTATGTACTGCGTGGGCAGTGTTATATACTGCGTGGGCAGTGTTATATACTGCGTGGGCAGTGTTATATACTGCGTGGGCAGTGTTATATACTGCGTGAGCAGTGTTATATACTGCGTGGGCAGTGTTATATACTGCGTGGGCAGCGCTATATACTGCGTGGGCAGCGCTATATACTGCGTGGGCAGCGCTATATACTGCGTGGGCTGTGTTATATACTGCGTGGGCAGTGTTATATACTGCGTGGGCAGTGTTATATACTGCGTGGGCAGTGTTATATACTGCGTGAGCAGTGTTATATACTGCGTGGGCAGTGTTATATACTGCGTGGGCAGTGTTATATACTGCGTGGGCAGCGCTATATACTGCGTGGGCTGTGTTATATACTGCGTGGGCAGTGTTATATACTACGTGGCTGTGCTATATACTACGTAGCTGTGCTATATACTACGTGGCTGTGCTATATACTATGTGGCTGCTATATACATACATACATACATATTCTAGAATACCCGATGCGGTAGAATCGGGCCACCATCTAGTATATATATATATATATATAGATATGAGAACCATCGCCGGCTTTCAGTGACCTCGGGAGGATGACCCCCCATAGTGAAACCAATGTGCCTCTTTCTATAAGGACTTATAGGCCACAGTCTGAAGCCACCTTAAAGTGCATTGCTAAACTTCTGCTTAAAGCATAACCCATCCACAAATGGTGGCACCATAAAGCCCCTCCTAGATCCTCCGTGCTTAACACCCAACTGTGCTGTAGCCCAACCCAAAGAATTGCTGCCCCTCACTGATACCACGACACCCATGCCCCATCACATATCCTCCTATGGTGACCATCCACCAGTGGTCGCCTACGCCTCGGTTTACAGTACCACCCACCCCCCCAATAGTAGAGACCACGACAGAGAAGTCTTTGGCCGGCCCGACACCACTGGCATCTCACAATGTCACCCACCTCCAGCTCCACTCCAATATAGACGGGGGGCAGTAAGGTGCTGGTGTCCAGGGTGTTGCCCACGTAATGAACCAGTGCTGGATAAAGCTTCTGCTCATGCTCCACCAGGACCCTCTGACCGACCTTGGCATGGACATCCTCCAGGAGCCCCCTGTCCAGGAAGCAGTTCAGCCTCTCTGTTGGGTTGCGGATGGCCAGGAGGAGGGCGGCTTTTTTCTGGCTCAGAGGCTGAAGAACATTGACATCCACATCTATCATGACGTTCTCCTCGATGACCGTGACACTGAGGGAGTGGGCCATGCTCTGGTCCTCGGTCACTTTCTGGATATAGGACTCCTCACTCATGCAGCACAATCTACCGGACTCCACCGTCCGAGCGCCCACCGGGACCTTCTCCAACAAGATGAAATACATCAGGAAGTCGTCCACCTCCCTGACCTCGGCCATGATGTCCTACAGATGGAGGAGACGCGGACACTCAGGTCTCACCTGCAGAGATAAAGAGATTTCCTGTGTCAGTAATTCCCATAATCCCAGCAAGGCTGCCATAATCCCCGACAGCTCTGAGCACCAAGTAATCCCTGGGCCAAGATCCATACAGGACGAGAGGAGAAGACCGCGGGTCCCCGATGGTGGGGAGCGGAGACACCCCACGGCACCAACCACAGGCATGCACACGGCGAGTGTGTTACATGGGACTGCAGGGGACATCTAATGCATCAAGGACTTATCAATGTGTTATACATGGTATTACATGGGACTGCAGGGGACATCTAACGCATGAAGGACTTATCAATGTGTTATACGTGGTGTTACATGGGACTGCAGGGGACATCTAACGCATCAAGGACTTATCAATGTGTTATACGTGGTGTTACATGGGACTGCAGGGGACATCTAACGCATCAAGGACTATCAAGGTGTTATACATGGTATTACATGGGACTGCAGGGGACATCTAACGCATGAAGGACTTATCAATGTGTTATACGTGGTGTTACATGGGACTGCAGGGGACATCTAACGCATCAAGGACTTATCAATGTGTTATACGTGGTGTTACATGGGACTGCAGGGGACATCTAACGCATCAAGGACTTATCAAGGTGTTATACATGGTGTTACATGGGACTGCAGGGGACATCTAACGTATCAAGGACTTATCAATGTGTTATACGTGGTGTTACATGGGACTGAAGGGTACATCTAACGCATCAAGGACTTATCAAGGTGTTATACATGGTGTTACATGGGACTGCAGGGGACATCTAACGCATCAAGGACTTATCAATGTGTTATACGTGGTGTTACATGGGACTGCAGGGGACATCTAACGCATCAAGGACTTATCAATGTGTTATACGTGGTGTTACATGGGACTGCAGGGGACATCTAACGCATCAAGGACTTATCAATGTGTTATACGTGGTGTTACATGGGACTGCAGGGGACATCTAACGCATCAAGGACTTATCAAGGTGTTATACATGGTGTTACATGGGACTGCAGGGGACATCTAACGTATCAAGGACTTATCAATGTGTTATACGTGGTGTTACATGGGACTGAAGGGTACATCTAACGCATCAAGGACTTATCAAGGTGTTATACATGGTGTTACATGGGACTGCAGGGGACATCTAACGCATCAAGGACTTATCAATGTGTTATACGTGGTGTTACATGGGACTGCAGGGGACATCTAACGCATCAAGGACTTATCAATGTGTTATACGTGGTGTTACATGGGACTGCAGGGGACATCTAACGCATCAAGGACTTATCAATGTGTTATACGTGGTGTTACATGGGACTGCAGGGGGACATCTAACGCATCAAGGACTTATCAATGTGTTATACGTGGTGTTACATGGGACTGCAGGGGACATCTCCATTCTCAGCACATTACTCAGCAGCACAGAGTATGTCAGCAGTCCCCGCCCTCTCCTCTTCTTCCTCCTCCTTTGTTGTTGTTGTGTTGATACTTTGTGACAATATTTGTAAACAATGTAACCACCAAATCCACAGACCAATCAGCGGCTCCAGAACTACAAGTCTCAGCAGTGGGGGGTGTTCGCTCCTGACACCTCTGTACATTGGGGTCCTGTACTCACAGTTAGCGGTGGAGGAGACCCCGATATCAGGGCCGCAGCTCCGGCAGCAGGAAGAGGCTCCGTCCAATCAGCAGCGACCGGGGCGGAGAGAGGAGGAGACGGAACCGCAGCTGAGCCGTGTATCTAATCCTCTCCTGTGTGATACTGTCTGCTGAGCCGTGTATCTAATCCTCTCCTGTGTGATACTGACTGCTGAGCCGTGTATCTAATCCTATCCTGTGTGATACTGACTGCTGAGCCGTGTATCTAATCCTATCCTGTGTGATACTGTCTGCTGAGCCGTGTATCTAATCCTCTCCTGTGTGATACTGACTGCTGAGCCGTGTATCTAATCCTATCCTGTGTGATACTGTCTGCTGAGCCGTGTATCTAATCCTCTCCTGTGTGATACTGACTGCTGAGCCGTGTATCTAATCCTCTCCTGTGTGATACTGACTGCTGAGCCGTGTATCTAATCCTCTCCTGTGTGATACTGTCTGCTGAGCCGTGTATCTAATCCTCTCCTGTGTGATACTGACTGCTGAGCCGTGTATCTAATCCTCTCCTGTGTGATACTGTCTGCTGAGCCGTGTATCTAATCCTCTCCTGTGTGATACTGTCTGCTGAGCCGTGTATCTAATCCTATCCTGTGTGATACTGTCTGCTGAGCCGTGTATCTAATCCTCTCCTGTGTGATACTGACTGCTGAGCCGTGTATCTAATCCTCTCCTGTGTGATACTGTCTGCTGAGCCGTGTATCTAATCCTCTCCTGTGTGATACTGACTGCTGAGCCGTGTATCTAATCCTCTCCTGTGTGATACTGTCTGCTGAGCCGTGTATCTAATCCTCTCCTGTGTGATACTGACTGCTGAGCTGTGTATCTAATCCTCTCCTGTGTGATACTGACTGCTGAGCCGTGTATCTAATCCTCTCCTGTGTGATACTGACTGCAGAGCCGTGTATCTAATCCTCTCCTGTGTGATACTGACTGCTGAGCCGTGTATCTAATCCTCTCCTGTGTGATACTGACTGCTGAGCCGTGTATCTAATCCTCTCCTGTGTGATACTGTCTGCTGAGCCGTGTATCTAATCCTCTCCTGTGTGATACTGTCTGCTGAGCCGTGTATCTAATCCTCTCCTGTGTGATACTGTCTGCTGAGCCGTGTATCTAATCCTCTCCTGTGTGATACTGTCTGCTGAGCCGTGTATCTAATCCTCTCCTGTGTGATACTGTCTGCTGAGCCGTGTATCTAATCCTCTCCTGTGTGATACTGACTGCAGAGCCGTGTATCTAATCCTCTCCTGTGTGATACTGACTGCTGAGCCGTGTATCTAATCCTCTCCTGTGTGATACTGACTGCTGAGCCGTGTATCTAATCCTCTCCTGTGTGATACTGTCTGCTGAGCCGTGTATCTAATCCTCTCCTGTGTGATACTGTCTGCTGAGCCGTGTATCTAATCCTCTCCTGTGTGATACTGTCTGCTGAGCCGTGTATCTAATCCTCTCCTGTGTGATACTGTCTGCTGAGCCGTGTATCTAATCCTCTCCTGTGTGATACTGTCTGCTGAGCCGTGTATCTAATCCTCTCCTGTGTGATACTGTCTGCTGAGCCGTGTATCTAATCCTCTCCTGTGTGATACTGTCTGCTGAGCCGTGTATCTAATCCTCTCCTGTGTGATACTGACTGCTGAGCCGTGTATCTAATCCTCTCCTGTGTGATACTGACTGCTGAGCCGTGTATCTAATCCTCTCCTGTGTGATACTGTCTGCTGAGCCGTGTATCTAATCCTCTCCTGTGTGATACTGACTGCTGAGCCGTGTATCTAATCCTATCCTGTGTGATACTGACTGCTGAGCCGTGTATCTAATCCTCTCCTGTGTGATACTGTCTGCTGAGCCGTGTATCTAATCCTCTCCTGTGTGATACTGTCTGCTGAGCCGTGTATCTAATCCTCTCCTGTGTGATACTGTCTGCTGAGCCGTGTATCTAATCCTCTCCTGTGTGATACTGACTGCTGAGCCGTGTATCTAATCCTATCCTGTGTGATACTGACTGCTGAGCCGTGTATCTAATCCTCTCCTGTGTGATACTGTCTGCTGAGCCGTGTATCTAATCCTCTCCTGTGTGATACTGTCTGCTGAGCCGTGTATCTAATCCTCTCCTGTGTGATACTGTCTGCTGAGCCGTGTATCTAATCCTCTCCTGTGTGATACTGACTGCTGAGCCGTGTATCTAATCCTCTCCTGTGTGATACTGTCTGCTGAGCCGTGTATCTAATCCTCTCCTGTGTGATACTGTCTGCTGAGCCGTGTATCTAATCCTCTCCTGTGTGATACTGACTGCTGAGCCGTGTATCTAATCCTCTCCTGTGTGATACTGACTGCTGAGCCGTGTATCTAATCCTCTCCTGTGTGATACTGTCTGCTGAGCCGTGTATCTAATCCTCTCCTGTGTGATACTGTCTGCTGAGCCGTGTATCTAATCCTCTCCTGTGTGATACTGACTGCTGAGCCGTGCATCTAATCCTCTTCTGTGTGATACTGTCTGCTGAGCCGTGTATCTAATCCTCTCCTGTGTGATACTGACTGCTGAGCCGTGTATCTAATCCTCTCCTGTGTGATACTGACTGCTGAGCCGTGTATCTAATCCTATCCTGTGTGATACTGACTGCTGAGCCGTGTATCTAATCCTCTCCTGTGTGATACTGTCTGCTGAGCCGTGTATCTAATCCTCTCCTGTGTGATACTGTCTGCTGAGCCGTGTATCTAATCCTCTCCTGTGTGATACTGTCTGCTGAGCCGTGTATCTAATCCTCTCCTGTGTGATACTGACTGCTGAGCCGTGTATCTAATCCTCTCCTGTGTGATACTGTCTGCTGAGCCGTGTATCTAATCCTCTCCTGTGTGATACTGTCTGCTGAGCCGTGTATCTAATCCTCTCCTGTGTGATACTGACTGCTGAGCTGTGTATCTAATCCTCTCCTGTGTGATACTGACTGCTGAGCCGTGTATCTAATCCTCTCCTGTGTGATACTGTCTGCTGAGCTGTGTATCTAATCCTCTCCTGTGTGATACTGTCTGCTGAGCCGTTGTATCTAATCCTCTCCTGTGTGATACTGACTGCTGAGCCGTGTATCTAATCCTCTCCTGTGTGATACTGACTGCTGAGCCGTGTATCTAATCCTCTCCTGTGTGATACTGACTGCTGAGCCGTGTATCTAATCCTCTCCTGTGTGATACTGACTGCTGAGCTGTGTATCTAATCCTCTCCTGTGTGATACTGACTGCTGAGCCGTGTATCTAATCCTCTCCTGTGTGATACTGACTGCTGAGCCGTGTATCTAATCCTCTCCTGTGTGATACTGTCTGCTGAGCCGTGTATCTAATCCTCTCCTGTGTGATACTGTCTGCTGAGCCGTGTATCTAATCCTATCCTGTGTGATACTGACTGCTGAGCCGTGTATCTAATCCTCTCCTGTGTGATACTGTCTGCTGAGCCGTGTATCTAATCCTCTCCTGTGTGATACTGTCTGCTGAGCCGTGTATCTAATCCTCTCCTGTGTGATACTGACTGCTGAGCCGTGTATCTAATCCTATCCTGTGTGATACTGACTGCTGAGCCGTGTATCTAATCCTCTCCTGTGTGATACTGTCTGCTGAGCCGTGTATCTAATCCTCTCCTGTGTGATACTGACTGCTGAGCCGTGTATCTAATCCTCTCCTGTGTGATACTGACTGCTGAGCCGTGTATCTAATCCTCTCCTGTGTGATACTGTCTGCTGAGCCGTGTATCTAATCCTCTCCTGTGTGATACTGACTGCTGAGCCGTGTATCTAATCCTATCCTGTGTGATACTGTCTGCTGAGCCGTGTATCTAATCCTCTCCTGTGTGATACTGACTGCTGAGCCGTGTATCTAATCCTCTCCTGTGTGATACTGACTGCTGAGCCGTGTATCTAATCCTCTCCTGTGTGATACTGTCTGCTGAGCCGTGTATCTAATCCTCTCCTGTGTGATACTGACTGCTGAGCCGTGTATCTAATCCTCTCCTGTGTGATACTGTCTGCTGAGCCGTGTATCTAATCCTCTCCTGTGTGATACTGACTGCTGAGCCGTGTATCTAATCCTCTCCTGTGTGATACTGACTGCTGAGCCGTGTATCTAATCCTCTCCTGTGTGATACTGACTGCTGAGCCGTGTATCTAATCCTCTCCTGTGTGATACTGTCTGCTGAGCCGTGTATCTAATCCTCTCCTGTGTGATACTGACTGCTGAGCCGTGTATCTAATCCTCTCCTGTGTGATACTGTCTGCTGAGCCGTGTATCTAATCCTCTCCTGTGTGATACTGACTGCTGAGCCTGTGTATCTAATCCTCTCCTGTGTGATACTGTCTGCTGAGCCGTGTATCTAATCCTCTCCTGTGTGATACTGACTGCTGAGCCGTGTATCTAATCCTCTCCTGTGTGATACTGACTGCTGAGCCGTGTATCTAATCCTCTCCTGTGTGATACTGACTGCTGAGCCGTGTATCTAATCCTCTCCTGTGTGATACTGTCTGCTGAGCCGTGTATCTAATCCTCTCCTGTGTGATACTGTCTGCTGAGCCGTGTATCTAATCCTCTCCTGTGTGATACTGTCTGCTGAGCCGTGTATCTAATCCTCTCCTGTGTGATACTGTCTGCTGAGCCGTGTATCTAATCCTCTCCTGTGTGATACTGTCTGCTGAGCCGTGTATCTAATCCTCTCCTGTGTGATACTGTCTGCTGAGCCGTGTATCTAATCCTCTCCTGTGTGATACTGTCTGCTGAGCCGTGTATCTAATCCTCTCCTGTGTGATACTGACTGCTGAGCCGTGTATCTAATCCTCTCCTGTGTGATACTGTCTGCTGAGCCGTGTATCTAATCCTCTCCTGTGTGATACTGTCTGCTGAGCCGTGTATCTAATCCTCTCCTGTGTGATACTGTCTGCTGAGCCGTGTATCTAATCCTCTCCTGTGTGATACTGTCTGCTGAGCCGTGTATCTAATCCTCTCCTGTGTGATACTGTCTGCTGAGCCGTGTATCTAATCCTCTCCTGTGTGATACTGTCTGCTGAGCCGTGTATCTAATCCTCTCCTGTGTGATACTGTCTGCTGAGCCGTGTATCTAATCCTCTCCTGTGTGATACTGACTGCTGAGCCGTGTATCTAATCCTCTCCTGTGTGATACTGACTGCTGAGCCGTGTATCTAATCCTCTCCTGTGTGATACTGTCTGCTGAGCCGTGTATCTAATCCTCTCCTGTGTGATACTGTCTGCTGAGCCGTGTATCTAATCCTCTCCTGTGTGATACTGACTGCTGAGCCGTGTATCTAATCCTCTCCTGTGTGATACTGTCTGCTGAGCCGTGTATCTAATCCTCTCCTGTGTGATACTGTCTGCTGAGCCGTGTATCTAATCCTCTCCTGTGTGATACTGTCTGCTGAGCCGTGTATCTAATCCTCTCCTGTGTGATACTGACTGCTGAGCCGTGTATCTAATCCTCTCCTGTGTGATACTGACTGCTGAGCCGTGTATCTAATCCTCTCCTGTGTGATACTGTCTGCTGAGCCGTGTATCTAATCCTCTCCTGTGTGATACTGTCTGCTGAGCCGTGTATCTAATCCTCTCCTGTGTGATACTGTCTGCTGAGCCGTGTATCTAATCCTCTCCTGTGTGATACTGACTGCTGAGCCGTGTATCTAATCCTCTCCTGTGTGATACTGTCTGCTGAGCCGTGTATCTAATCCTCTCCTGTGTGATACTGTCTGCTGAGCCGTGTATCTAATCCTCTCCTGTGTGATACTGACTGCTGAGCCGTGTATCTAATCCTCTCCTGTGTGATACTGACTGCTGAGCCGTGTATCTAATCCTCTCCTGTGTGATACTGTCTGCTGAGCCGTGTATCTAATCCTCTCCTGTGTGATACTGTCTGCTGAGCCGTGTATCTAATCCTCTCCTGTGTGATACTGACTGCTGAGCCGTGTATCTAATCCTCTCCTGTGTGATACTGTCTGCTGAGCCGTGTATCTAATCCTCTCCTGTGTGATACTGTCTGCTGAGCCGTGTATCTAATCCTCTCCTGTGTGATACTGTCTGCTGAGCCGTGTATCTAATCCTCTCCTGTGTGATACTGACTGCTGAGCCGTGTATCTAATCCTCTCCTGTGTGATACTGTCTGCTGAGCCGTGTATCTAATCCTCTCCTGTGTGATACTGTCTGCTGAGCCGTGTATCTAATCCTCTCCTGTGTGATACTGTCTGCTGAGCCGTGTATCTAATCCTCTCCTGTGTGATACTGACTGCTGAGCCGTGTATCTAATCCTCTCCTGTGTGATACTGTCTGCTGAGCCGTGTATCTAATCCTCTCCTGTGTGATACTGTCTGCTGAGCCGTGTATCTAATCCTCTCCTGTGTGATACTGACTGCTGAGCTGTGTATCTAATCCTCTCCTGTGTGATACTGACTGCTGAGCCGTGTATCTAATCCTCTCCTGTGTGATACTGTCTGCTGAGCTGTGTATCTAATCCTCTCCTGTGTGATACTGTCTGCTGAGCCGTGTATCTAATCCTCTCCTGTGTGATACTGACTGCTGAGCCGTGTATCTAATCCTCTCCTGTGTGATACTGACTGCTGAGCCGTGTATCTAATCCTCTCCTGTGTGATACTGACTGCTGAGCCGTGTATCTAATCCTCTCCTGTGTGATACTGACTGCTGAGCTGTGTATCTAATCCTCTCCTGTGTGATACTGACTGCTGAGCCGTGTATCTAATCCTCTCCTGTGTGATACTGACTGCTGAGCCGTGTATCTAATCCTCTCCTGTGTGATACTGTCTGCTGAGCCGTGTATCTAATCCTCTCCTGTGTGATACTGTCTGCTGAGCCGTGTATCTAATCCTATCCTGTGTGATACTGACTGCTGAGCTGTGTATCTAATCCTCTCCTGTGTGATACTGTCTGCTGAGCCGTGTATCTAATCCTCTCCTGTGTGATACTGTCTGCTGAGCCGTGTATCTAATCCTCTCCTGTGTGATACTGACTGCTGAGCCGTGTATCTAATCCTATCCTGTGTGATACTGACTGCTGAGCCGTGTATCTAATCCTCTCCTGTGTGATACTGACTGCTGAGCCGTGTATCTAATCCTCTCCTGTGTGATACTGACTGCTGAGCCGTGTATCTAATCCTATCCTGTGTGATACTGACTGCTGAGCTGTGTATCTAATCCTATCCTGTGTGATACTGACTGCTGAGCCGTGTATCTAATCCTCTCCTGTGTGATACTGACTGCTGAGCCGTGTATCTAATCCTCTCCTGTGTGATACTGTCTGCTGAGCCGTGTATCTAATCCTCTCCTGTGTGATACTGACTGCTGAGCCGTGTATCTAATCCTCTCCTGTGTGATACTGACTGCTGAGCCGTGTATCTAATCCTCTCCTGTGTGATACTGACTGCTGAGCCATGTATCTAATCCTCTCCTGTGTGATACTGACTGCTGAGCTGTGTATCTAATCCTCTCCTGTGTGATACTGACCGCTGAGCCGTGTATCTAATCCTATCCTGTGTGATACTGACTGCTGAGCTGTGTATCTAATCCTATCCTGTGTGATACTGTCTGCTGAGCTGTATCTAATCCTATCCTGTGTGATACTGTCTGCTGAGCCGTGTATCTAATCCTATACTGTGTTTTACTGTCTGCTGAGCCGTGTATCTAATCCTCTCCTGTGTGATACTGTCTGCTGAGCCGTGTATCTAATCCTATCCTGTGTGATACTGTCTGCTGAGCCGTGTATCTAATCCTCTCCTGTGTTTTACTGTCTGCTGAGCCGTGTATCTAATCCTATCATGTGTGATACTGACTGCTGAGCCGTGTATCTAATCCTCTCCTGTGTGATACTGACTGCTGAGCTGTGTATCTAATCCTCTCCTGTGTGATACTGACCGCTGAGCCGTGTATCTAATCCTATCCTGTTTGATACTGACTGCTGAGCTGTGTATCTAATCCTATCCTGTGTGATACTGTCTGCTGAGCTGTATCTAATCCTATCCTGTGTGATACTGTCTGCTGAGCCGTGTATCTAATCCTATACTGTGTTTTACTGTCTGCTGAGCCGTGTATCTAATCCTATCCTGTGTGATACTGACTGCTGAGCCGTGTATCTAATCCTATCCTGTGTGATACTGTCTGCTGAGCCGTGTATCTAATCCTCTCCTGTGTTTTACTGTCTGCTGAGCCGTGTATCTAATCCTATCCTGTGTGATACTGTCTGCTGAGCCGTGTATCTAATCCTCTCCTGTGTTTTACTGTCTGCTGAGCCGTGTATCTAATCCTATCCTGTGTGATACTGTCTGCTGAGCCGTGTATCTAATCCTCTCCTGTGTGATACTGACTGCTGAGCCGTGTATCTAATCCTATCCTGTGTGATACTGACTGCTGAGCCGTGTATCTAATGCTCTCCTGTGTGATACTGTCTGCTGAGCTGTGTATCTAATCCTATCCTGTGTGATACTGACTGCTGAGCTGTGTATCTAATCCTATCCTGTGTGATACTGTCTGCTGAGCTGTATCTAATCCTATCCTGTGTGATACTGACTGCTGAGCTGTGTATCTAATCCTATCCTGTGTGATACTGTCTGCTGAGCTGTATCTAATCCTATCCTGTGTGATACTGTCTGCTGAGCCGTGTATCTAATCCTATACTGTGTTTTACTGTCTGCTGAGCCGTGTATCTAATCCTCTCCTGTGTGATACTGTCTGCTGAGCCGTGTATCTAATCCTCTCCTGTGTGATACTGACTGCTGAGCCGTGTATCGAATCCAATCCTGTGTGATACTGACTGCTGAGCCGTGTATCTAATCCTCTCCTGTGTGATACTGACTGCTGAGCCGTGTATCTAATCCTATCCTGTGTGATACTGACTGCTGAGCCGTGTATCTAATCCTCTCCTGTGTGATACTGTCTGCTGAGCCGTGTATCTAATCCTCTCCTGTGCGATACTGACTGCTGAGCCGTGTATCTAATCCTCTCCTGTGCGATACTGTCTGCTGAGCCGTGTATCTAATCCTATCCTGTGCGATACTGTCTGCTGAGCCGTGTATCTAATCCTCTCTTGTGTGATACTGACTGCTGAGCCGTGTATCTAATCCTCTCCTGTGTGATACTGACTGCTGAGCCGTGTATCTAATCCTATCCTGTGTGATACTGACTGCTGAGCCGTGTATCTAATCCTATCCTGTGTGATACTGACTGCTGAGCCGTGTATCTAATCCTCTCCTGTGTGATACTGACTGCTGAGCCGTGTATCTAATCCTATCCTGTGTGATACTGACTGCTGAGCCGTGTATCTAATCCTATCCTGTGTGATACTGACTGCTGAGCCGTGTATCTAATCCTATCCTGTGTGATACTGTCTGCTGAGCCGTGTATCTAATCCTATCCTGTGTGATACTGACTGCTGAGCCGTGTATCTAATCCTATCCTGTGTGATACTGACTGCTGAGCCGTGTATCTAATCCTATCCTGTGTGATACTGACTGCTGAGCCGTGTATCTAATCCTATCCTGTGTGATACTGTCTGCTGAGCCGTGTATCTAATCCTATCCTGTGTGATACTGTCTGCTGAGCCGTGTATCTAATCCTATCCTGTGTGATACTGTCTGCTGAGCCGTGTATCTAATCCTCTCCTGTGTGATACTGTCTGCTGAGCCGTGTATCTAATCCTCTCCTGTGTGATACTGACTGCTGAGCCGTGTATCTAAACCTCTCCTGTGTGATACTGTCTGCTGAGCCGTGTATCTAATCCTCTCCTGTGTGATACTGTCTGCTGAGCCGTGTATCTAATCCTCTCCTGTGTGATACTGACTGCTGAGCCGTGTATCTAATCCTCTCCTGTGTGATACTGTCTGCTGAGCCGTGTATCTAATCCTCTCCTGTGTGATACTGACTGCTGAGCCGTGTATCTAATCCTCTCCTGTGTGATACTGACTGCTGAGCCGTGTATCTAATCCTCTCCTGTGTGATACTGTCTGCTGAGCCGTGTATCTAAACCTCTCCTGTGTGATACTGTCTGCTGAGCCGTGTATCTGATCCTCTCCTGTGTGATACTGACTGCTGAGCCGTGTATCTAATCCTCTCCTGTGTGATACTGATCGCTGAGCCGTGTATCTAATCCTATCCTGTGTGATACTGATCGCTGAGCCGTGTATCTAATCCTATCCTGTGTGATACTGACTGCTGAGCTGTATCTAATCCTATCCTGTGTGATACTGTCTGCTGAGCCGTGTATCTAATCCTATACTGTGTTTTACTGTCTGCTGAGCCGTGTATCTAATCCTCTCCTGTGTGATACTGTCTGCTGAGCCGTGTATCTAATCCTATCCTGTGTGATACTGTCTGCTGAGCTGTGTATCTAATCCTATCCTGTGTGATTCTGTCTGCTGAGCCGTGTATCTAATCCTCTCCTGTGTGATACTGACTGCTGAGCCGTGTATCTAATCCTCTCCTGTGTGATACTGACTGCTGAGCCGTGTATCTAATCCTCTCCTGTGTGATACTGACTGCTGAGCTGTGTATCTAATCCTCTCCTGTGTGATACTGACCGCTGAGCCGTGTATCTAATCCTATCCTGTGTGATACTGACTGCTGAGCTGTGTATCTAATCCTATCCTGTGTGATACTGTCTGCTGAGCTGTATCTAATCCTATCCTGTGTGATACTGTCTGCTGAGCCGTGTATCTAATCCTATACTGTGTTTTACTGTCTGCTGAGCCGTGTATCTAATCCTCTCCTGTGTGATACTGTCTGCTGAGCCGTGTATCTAATCCTATCCTGTGTGATACTGTCTGCTGAGCCGTGTATCTAATCCTCTCCTGTGTTTTACTGTCTGCTGAGCCGTGTATCTAATCCTATCATGTGTGATACTGACTGCTGAGCCGTGTATCTAATCCTCTCCTGTGTGATACTGACTGCTGAGCTGTGTATCTAATCCTCTCCTGTGTGATACTGACCGCTGAGCCGTGTATCTAATCCTATCCTGTGTGATACTGACTGCTGAGCTGTGTATCTAATCCTATCCTGTGTGATACTGTCTGCTGAGCTGTATCTAATCCTATCCTGTGTGATACTGTCTGCTGAGCCGTGTATCTAATCCTATACTGTGTTTTACTGTCTGCTGAGCCGTGTATCTAATCCTCTCCTGTGTGATACTGTCTGCTGAGCCGTGTATCTAATCCTATCCTGTGTGATACTGTCTGCTGAGCCGTGTATCTAATCCTCTCCTGTGTTTTACTGTCTGCTGAGCCGTGTATCTAATCCTATCCTGTGTGATACTGTCTGCTGAGCCGTGTATCTAATCCTCTCCTGTGTTTTACTGTCTGCTGAGCCGTGTATCTAATCCTATCCTGTGTGATACTGTCTGCTGAGCCGTGTATCTAATCCTCTCCTGTGTGATACTGACTGCTGAGCCGTGTATCTAATCTTATCCTGTGTGATACTGACTGCTGAGCCGTGTATCTAATGCTCTCCTGTGTGATACTGACTGCTGAGCCGTGTATCTAATCCTATCCTGTGTGATACTGACTGCTGAGCTGTGTATCTAATCCTCTCCTGTGTGATACTGTCTGCTGAGCTGTGTATCTAATCCTATCCTGTGTGATACTGACTGCTGAGCTGTGTATCTAATCCTATCCTGTGTGATACTGTCTGCTGAGCTGTATCTAATCCTATCCTGTGTGATACTGACTGCTGAGCTGTGTATCTAATCCTATCCTGTGTGATACTGTCTGCTGAGCTGTATCTAATCCTATCCTGTGTGATACTGTCTGCTGAGCCGTGTATCTAATCCTATACTGTGTTTTACTGTCTGCTGAGCCGTGTATCTAATCCTCTCCTGTGTGATACTGTCTGCTGAGCCGTGTATCTAATCCTATCCTGTGTGATACTGTCTGCTGAGCCGTGTATCTAATCCTCTCCTGTGTTTTACTGTCTGCTGAGCCGTGTATCTAATCCTATCCTGTGTGATACTGTCTGCTGAGCCGTGTATCTAATCCTCTCCTGTGTTTTACTGTCTGCTGAGCCGTGTATCTAATCCTCTCCTGTGTGATACTGACTGCTGAGCCGTGTATCTAATCCTCTCCTGTGTGATACTGTCTGCTGAGCCGTGTATCTAATCCTATCCTGTGTGATACTGACTGCTGAGCCGTGTATCTAATCCTCTCCTGTGTGATACTGACTGCTGAGCCGTGTATCTAATCCTCTCCTGTGTGATACTGACTGCTGAGCCGTGTATCTAATCCTCTCCTGTGTGATACTGACTGCTGAGCCGTGTATCTAATCCTCTCCTGTGTGATACTGACTGCTGAGCCGTGTATCTAATCCTCTCCTGTGTGATACTGACTGCTGAGCCGTGTATCTAATCCTATCCTGTGTGATACTGACTGCTGAGCCGTGTATCTAATCCTCTCCTGTGTGATACTGACTGCTGAGCCGTGTATCTAATCCTCTCCTGTGTGATACTGTCTGCTGAGCCGTGTATCTAATCCTCTCCTGTGTGATACTGACTGCTGAGCCGTGTATCTAATCCTCTCCTGTGTGATACTGTCTGCTGAGCCGTGTATCTAATCCTCTCCTGTGTGATACTGTCTGCTGAGCCGTGTATCTAATCCTCTCCTGTGTGATACTGACTGCTGAGCCGTGTATCTAATCCTCTCCTGTGTGATACTGACTGCTGAGCCGTGTATCTATTCCTCTCCTGTGTGATACTGACTGCTGAGCCGTGTATCTAATCCTCTCCTGTGTGATACTGACTGCTGAGCCGTGTATCTAATCCTATCCTGTGTGATACTGACTGCTGAGCCGTGTATCTAATCCTATCCTGTGTGATACTGACTGCTGAGCCGTGTATCTAATCCTCTCCTGTGTGATACTGACTGCTGAGCCGTGTATCTAATCCTCTCCTGTGTGATACTGTCTGCTGAGCCGTGTATCTAATCCTCTCCTGTGTGATACTGACTGCTGAGCCGTGTATCTAATCCTCTCCTGTGTGATACTGACTGCTGAGCCGTGTATCTAATCCTCTCCTGTGTGATACTGACTGCTGAGCCGTGTATCTAATCCTCTCCTGTGTGATACTGACTGCTGAGCTGTGTATCTAATCCTCTCCTGTGTGATACTGACTGCTGAGCTGTGTATCTAATCCTCTCCTGTGTGATACTGACCGCTGAGCCGTGTATCTAATCCTATCCTGTGTGATACTGACTGCTGAGCTGTGTATCTAATCCTATCCTGTGTGATACTGTCTGCTGAGCTGTATCTAATCCTATCCTGTGTGATACTGTCTGCTGAGCCGTGTATCTAATCCTATACTGTGTTTTACTGTCTGCTGAGCCGTGTATCTATTCCTCTCCTGTGTGATACTGTCTGCTGAGCCGTGTATCTAATCCTCTCCTGTGTGATACTGTCTGCTGAGCCGTGTATCTAATCCTCTCCTGTGTGATACTGACTGCTGAGCCGTGTATCTAATCCTCTCCTGTGTGATACTGACTGCTGAGCCGTGTATCTAATCCTCTCCTGTGTGATACTGACTGCTGAGCCGTGTATCTAATCCTCTCCTGTGTGATACTGACTGCTGAGCCGTGTATCTAATCCTATCCTGTGTGATACTGACTGCTGAGCCGTGTATCTAATCCTATCCTGTGTGATACTGACTGCTGAGCCGTGTATCTAATCCTCTCCTGTGTGATACTGACTGCTGAGCCGTGTATCTAATCCTCTCCTGTGTGATACTGTCTGCTGAGCCGTGTATCTAATCCTCTCCTGTGTGATACTGACTGCTGAGCCGTGTATCTAATCCTCTCCTGTGTGATACTGACTGCTGAGCCGTGTATCTAATCCTCTCCTGTGTGATACTGACTGCTGAGCCATGTATCTAATCCTCTCCTGTGTGATACTGACTGCTGAGCTGTGTATCTAATCCTCTCCTGTGTGATACTGACTGCTGAGCTGTGTATCTAATCCTCTCCTGTGTGATACTGACCGCTGAGCCGTGTATCTAATCCTATCCTGTGTGATACTGACTGCTGAGCTGTGTATCTAATCCTATCCTGTGTGATACTGTCTGCTGAGCTGTATCTAATCCTATCCTGTGTGATACTGTCTGCTGAGCCGTGTATCTAATCCTATACTGTGTTTTACTGTCTGCTGAGCCGTGTATCTAATCCTCTCCTGTGTGATACTGTCTGCTGAGCCGTGTATCTAATCCTATCCTGTGTGATACTGTCTGCTGAGCCGTGTATCTAATCCTCTCCTGTGTTTTACTGTCTGCTGAGCCGTGTATCTAATCCTATCATGTGTGATACTGACTGCTGAGCCGTGTATCTAATCCTCTCCTGTGTGATACTGACTGCTGAGCTGTGTATCTAATCCTCTCCTGTGTGATACTGACCGCTGAGCCGTGTATCTAATCCTATCCTGTTTGATACTGACTGCTGAGCTGTGTATCTAATCCTATCCTGTGTGATACTTACTGCTGAGCCGTGTATCTAATCCTCTCCTGTGTGATACTGTCTGCTGAGCCGTGTATCTAATCCTCTCCTGTGTGATACTGACTGCTGAGCCGTGTATCTAATCCTCTCCTGTGTGATACTGACTGCTGAGCCGTGTATCTAATCCTCTCCTGTGTGATACTGACTGCTGAGCCATGTATCTAATCCTCTCCTGTGTGATACTGACTGCTGAGCTGTGTATCTAATCCTCTCCTGTGTGATACTGACTGCTGAGCTGTGTATCTAATCCTCTCCTGTGTGATACTGACCGCTGAGCCGTGTATCTAATCCTATCCTGTGTGATACTGACTGCTGAGCTGTGTATCTAATCCTATCCTGTGTGATACTGTCTGCTGAGCTGTATCTAATCCTATCCTGTGTGATACTGTCTGCTGAGCCGTGTATCTAATCCTATACTGTGTTTTACTGTCTGCTGAGCCGTGTATCTAATCCTCTCCTGTGTGATACTGTCTGCTGAGCCGTGTATCTAATCCTATCCTGTGTGATACTGTCTGCTGAGCCGTGTATCTAATCCTCTCCTGTGTTTTACTGTCTGCTGAGCCGTGTATCTAATCCTATCATGTGTGATACTGACTGCTGAGCCGTGTATCTAATCCTCTCCTGTGTGATACTGACTGCTGAGCTGTGTATCTAATCCTCTCCTGTGTGATACTGACCGCTGAGCCGTGTATCTAATCCTATCCTGTTTGATACTGACTGCTGAGCTGTGTATCTAATCCTATCCTGTGTGATACTGTCTGCTGAGCTGTATCTAATCCTATCCTGTGTTTTACTGTCTGCTGAGCCGTGTATCTAATCCTCTCCTGTGTGATACTGTCTGCTGAGCCGTGTATCTAATCCTCTCCTGTGTTTTACTGTCTGCTGAGCCGTGTATCTAATCCTATCCTGTGTGATACTGTCTGCTGAGCCGTGTATCTAATCCTCTCCTGTGTTTTACTGTCTGCTGAGCCGTGTATCTAATCCTATCCTGTGTGATACTGTCTGCTGAGCCGTGTATCTAATCCTCTCCTGTGTGATACTGACTGCTGAGCCGTGTATCTAATCCTATCCTGTGTGATACTGACTGCTGAGCCGTGTATCTAATGCTCTCCTGTGTGATACTGTCTGCTGAGCTGTGTATCTAATCCTATCCTGTGTGATACTGACTGCTGAGCTGTGTATCTAATCCTATCCTGTGTGATACTGTCTGCTGAGCTGTATCTAATCCTATCCTGTGTGATACTGACTGCTGAGCCGTGTATCTAATCCTATCCTGTGTGATACTGTCTGCTGAGCCGTGTATCTAATCCTATACTGTGTTTTACTGTCTGCTGAGCCGTGTATCTAATCCTCTCCTGTGTGATACTGTCTGCTGAGCCGTGTATCTAATCCTCTCCTGTGTGATACTGACTGCTGAGCCGTGTATCGAATCCAATCCTGTGTGATACTGACTGCTGAGCCGTGTATCTAATCCTCTCCTGTGTGATACTGACTGCTGAGCCGTGTATCTAATCCTATCCTGTGTGATACTGACTGCTGAGCCGTGTATCTAATCCTCTCCTGTGTGATACTGTCTGCTGAGCCGTGTATCTAATCCTCTCCTGTGTGATACTGTCTGCTGAGCCGTGTATCTAATCCTCTCCTGTGCGATACTGACTGCTGAGCCGTGTATCTAATCCTCTCCTGTGCGATACTGTCTGCTGAGCCGTGTATCTAATCCTATCCTGTGCGATACTGTCTGCTGAGCCGTGTATCTAATCCTCTCCTGTGTGATACTGACTGCTGAGCCGTGTATCTAATCCTCTCCTGTGTGATACTGACTGCTGAGCCGTGTATCTAATCCTATCCTGTGTGATACTGACTGCTGAGCCGTGTATCTAATCCTATCCTGTGTGATACTGACTGCTGAGCCGTGTATCTAATCCTCTCCTGTGTGATACTGACTGCTGAGCCGTGTATCTAATCCTATCCTGTGTGATACTGACTGCTGAGCCGTGTATCTAATCCTATCCTGTGTGATACTGACTGCTGAGCCGTGTATCTAATCCTATCCTGTGTGATACTGTCTGCTGAGCCGTGTATCTAATCCTATCCTGTGTGATACTGACTGCTGAGCCGTGTATCTAATCCTATCCTGTGTGATACTGACTGCTGAGCCGTGTATCTAATCCTATCCTGTGTGATACTGACTGCTGAGCTGTGTATCTAATCCTATCCTGTGTGATACTGTCTGCTGAGCCGTGTATCTAATCCTATCCTGTGTGATACTGTCTGCTGAGCCGTGTATCTAATCCTATCCTGTGTGATACTGTCTGCTGAGCCGTGTATCTAATCCTCTCCTGTGTGATACTGTCTGCTGAGCCGTGTATCTAATCCTCTCCTGTGTGATACTGACTGCTGAGCCGTGTATCTAAACCTCTCCTGTGTGATACTGTCTGCTGAGCCGTGTATCTAATCCTCTCCTGTGTGATACTGTCTGCTGAGCCGTGTATCTAATCCTCTCCTGTGTGATACTGACTGCTGAGCCGTGTATCTAATCCTCTCCTGTGTGATACTGTCTGCTGAGCCGTGTATCTAATCCTCTCCTGTGTGATACTGACTGCTGAGCCGTGTATCTAATCCTCTCCTGTGTGATACTGTCTGCTGAGCCGTGTATCTAATCCTCTCCTGTGTGATACTGTCTGCTGAGCCGTGTATCTAATCCTCTCCTGTGTGATACTGACTGCTGAGCCGTGTATCTAATCCTCTCCTGTGTGATACTGACTGCTGAGCCGTGTATCTAATCCTCTCCTGTGTGATACTGTCTGCTGAGCCGTGTATCTAAACCTCTCCTGTGTGATACTGTCTGCTGAGCCGTGTATCTGATCCTCTCCTGTGTGATACTGACTGCTGAGCCGTGTATCTAATCCTCTCCTGTGTGATACTGATCGCTGAGCCGTGTATCTAATCCTATCCTGTGTAATACTGATCGCTGAGCCGTGTATCTAATCCTATCCTGTGTGATACTGACTGCTGAGCTGTATCTAATCCTATCCTGTGTGATACTGTCTGCTGAGCCGTGTATCTAATCCTATACTGTGTTTTACTGTCTGCTGAGCCGTGTATCTAATCCTCTCCTGTGTGATACTGTCTGCTGAGCCGTGTATCTAATCCTATCCTGTGTGATACTGTCTGCTGAGCCGTGTATCTAATCCTCTCCTGTGTTTTACTGTCTGCTGAGCCGTGTATCTAATCCTATCCTGTGTGATACTGTCTGCTGAGCCGTGTATCTAATCCTCTCCTGTGTTTTACTGTCTGCTGAGCCGTGTATCTAATCCTATCCTGTGTGATACTGTCTGCTGAGCCGTGTATCTAATCCTCTCCTGTGTGATACTGACAGCTGAGCCGTGTATCTAATGCTCTCCTGTGTGATACTGACTGCTGAGCCGTGTATCTAATCCTATCCTGTGTGATACTGACTGCTGAGCCGTGTATCTAATCCGATCCTGTGTGATACTGTCTGCTGAGCTGTGTATCTAATCCTATCCTGTGTGATACTGACTGCTGAGCTGTGTATCTAATCCTATCCTGTGTGATACTGTCTGCTGAGCTGTATCTAATCCTATCCTGTGTGATACTGACTGCTGAGCTGTGTATCTAATCCTATCCTGTGTGATACTGTCTGCTGAGCTGTATCTAATCCTATCCTGTGTGATACTGTCTGCTGAGCCGTGTATCTAATCCTATACTGTGTTTTACTGTCTGCTGAGCCGTGTATCTAATCCTCTCCTGTGTGATACTGTCTGCTGAGCCGTGTATCTAATCCTATCCTGTGTGATACTGTCTGCTGAGCCGTGTATCTAATCCTCTCCTGTGTTTTACTGTCTGCTGAGCCGTGTATCTAATCCTATCCTGTGTGATACTGTCTGCTGAGCCGTGTATCTAATCCTCTCCTGTGTGATACTGACTGCTGAGCCGTGTATCTAATCCTCTCCTGTGTGATACTGTCTGCTGAGCCGTGTATCTAATCCTATCCTGTGTGATACTGACTGCTGAGCCGTGTATCTAATGCTCTCCTGTGTGATACTGTCTGCTGAGCCGTGTATCTAATCCTATCCTGTGTGATACTGACTGCTGAGCCGTGTATCTAATCCTATCCTGTGTGATACTGTCTGCTGAGCTGTGTATCTAATCCTCTCCTGTGTGATACTGTCTGCTGAGCTGTGTATCTAATCCTCTCCTGTGTGATACTGACCGCTGAGCCGTGTATCTAATCCTATCCTGTGTGATACTGACTGCTGAGCTGTGTATCTAATCCTATCCTGTGTGATACTGTCTGCTGAGCCGTGTATCTAATCCTATCCTGTGTGATACTGTCTGCTGAGCTGTGTATCTAATCCTCTCCTGTGTGATACTGACTGCTGAGCCGTGCATCTAATCCTATCCTGTGTGATACTGACTGCTGAGCTGTGTATCTAATCCTATCCTGTGTGATACTGACTGCTGAGCCGTGCATCTAATCCTATCCTGTGTGATACTGACTGCTGAGCCGTGTATCTAATCCTATCCTGTGTGATACTGACTGCTGAGCCGTGTATCTAATCCTATCCTGTGTGATACTGACTGCTGAGCCGTGTATCTAATGCTCTCCTGTGTGATACTGTCTGCTGAGCCGTGTATCTAATCCTCTCCTGTGTGATACTGACTGCTGAGCTGTGTATCTAATCCTATCCTGTGTGATACTGACTGCTGAGCCGTGTATCTAATCCTATCCTGTGTGATACTGACTGCTGAGCTGTGTATCTAATCCTATCCTGTGTGATACTGTCTGCTGAGCCGTGTATCTAATCCTATCCTGTGTGATACTGTCTGCTGAGCTGTGTATCTAATCCTCTCCTGTGTGATACTGACTGCTGAGCTGTGTATCTAATCCTATCCTGTGTGATACTGAGTGCTGAGCCGTGCATCTAATCCTATCCTGTGTGATACTGACCGCTGAGCCGTGTATCTAATCCTATCCTGTGTGATACTGACTGCTGAGCCGTGCATCTAATCCTATCCTGTGTGATACTGACTGCTGAGCTGTGTATCTAATCCTATCCTGTGTGATACTGACTGCTGAGCTGTATCTAATCCTATCCTGTGTGATACTGTCTGCTGAGCCGTGTATCTAATCCTATACTGTGTTTTACTGTCTGCTGAGCCGTGTATCTAATCCTCTCCTGTGTGATACTGTCTGCTGAGCCGTGTATCTAATCCTCTCCTGTGTGATACTGTCTGCTGAGCTGTGTATCTAATCCTATCCTGTGTGATTCTGTCTGCTGAGCCGTGTATCTAATCCTATCTTGCGTGATACTGTCTGCTGAGCCGTGTATCTAATCCTATCCTGTGATACTGACTGCTGAGCTGTGTATCTAATCCTATCCTGTGTGATGCTGACTGCTGAGCCGTGCATCTAATCCTATCCTGTGTGATACTGACCGCTGAGCCGTGTATCTAATCCTATCCTGTGTGATACTGACTGCTGAGCCGTGCATCTAATCCTATCCTGTGTGATACTGACAGCTGAGCTGTGTATCTAATCCTATCCTGTGTGATACTGACTGCTGAGCTGTATCTAATCCTATCCTGTGTGATACTGTCTGCTGAGCCGTGTATCTAATCCTATACTGTGTTTTACTGTCTGCTGAGCCGTGTATCTAATCCTCTTCTGTGTGATACTGTCTGCTGAGCCGTGTATCTAATCCTCTCCTGTGTGATACTGTCTGCTGAGCTGTGTATCTAATCCTATCCTGTGTGATACTGTCTGCTGAGCCGTGTATCTAATCCTATCTTGCGTGATACTGTCTGCTGAGCCGTGTATCTAATCCTATCCTGTGATACTGACTGCTGAGCCGTGTATCTAATCCTATCCTGTGTGATACTGTCTGCTGAGCTGTGTATCTAATCCTCTCCTGTGTGATACTGTCTGCTGAGCTGTGTATCTAATCCTCTCCTGTGTGATACTGACCGCTGAGCCGTGTATCTAATCCTATCCTGTGTGATACTGACTGCTGAGCTGTGTATCTAATCCTATCCTGTGTGATACTGTCTGCTGAGCCGTGTATCTAATCCTATCCTGTGTGATACTGTCTGCTGAGCTGTGTATCTAATCCTATCCTGTGTGATACTGTCTGCTGAGCTGTGTATCTAATCCTATCCTGTGTGATACTGTCTGCTGAGCTGTGTATCTAATCCTCTCCTGTGTGATACTGACTGCTGAGCCGTGCATCTAATCCTATCCTGTGTGATACTGACTGCTGAGCCGTGTATCTAATCCTATCCTGTGTGATACTGTCTGCTGAGCCGTGTATCTAATCCTATCCTCTGTGATACTGTCTGCTGAGCTGTGTATCTAATCCTATCCTGTGTGATACTGTCTGCTGAGCTGTGTATCTAATCCTCTCCTGTGTGATACTGTCTGCTGAGCCGTGTATCTAATCCTATCCTGTGTGATACTGTCTGCTGAGCTGTGTATCTAATCCTCTCCTGTGTGATACTGACCGCTGAGCCGTGTATCTAATCCTATCCTGTGTGATACTGACTGCTGAGCCGTGTATCTAATCCTATCCTGTGTGATACTGTCTGCTGAGCCGTGTATCTAATCCTATCCTGTGTGATACTGTCTGCTGAGCTGTGTATCTAATCCTATCCTGTGTGATACTGTCTGCTGAGCTGTGTATCTAATCCTATCCTGTGTGATACTGACTGCTGAGCCGTGTATCTAATCCTATCCTGTGTGATACTGTCTGCTGAGCCGTGTATCTAATCCTATCCTGTGTGATACTGTCTGCTGAGCTGTGTATCTAATCCTATCCTGTGTGATACTGTCTCCTGAGCCGTGTATCTAATCCTATCCTGTGTGATACTGTCTGCTGAGCTGTGTATCTAATCCTATCCTGTGTGATACTGTCTGCTGAGCTGTGTATCTAATCCTATCCTGTGTGATTCTGTCTGCTGAGCCGTGTATCTAATCCTATCCTGTGTGATACTGTCTGCTGAGCTGTGTATCTAATCCTCTCCTGTGTGATACTGACCGCTGAGCCGTGTATCTAATCCTATCCTGTGTGATACTGACTGCTGAGCTGTGTATCTAATCCTATCCTGTGTGATACTGACCGCTGAGCCGTGTATCTAATCCTATCCTGTGTGATACTGACTGCTGAGCTGTGTATCTAATCCTATCCTGTGTGATACTGTCTGCTGAGCTGTGTATCTAATCCTATCCTGTGTGATACTGTCTGCTGAGCTGTGTATCTAATCCTATCCTGTGTGATACTGTCTGCTGAGCTGTGTATCTAATACTATCCTGTGTGATACTGTCTGCTGAGCCGTGTATCTAATCCTATCCTGTGTGATACTGTCTGCTGAGCCGTGTATCTAATCCTATCCTGTGTGATTCTGTCTGCTGAGCCGTGTATCTAATCCTATCCTGTGTGATACTGTCTGCTGAGCTGTGTATCTAATCCTATCCTGTGTGATTCTGTCTGCTGAGCCGTGTATCTAATCCTATCTTACGTGATACTGTCTGCTGAGCCGTGTATCTAATCACCAGACTGCAAACACCAGACTGACACTGACTCTGATCCTGACTCATCCTATACTGCAGGGTTTTAACCTGGAATCTGTGGCCTTCAGCCTCCAGGAAAACCCGGCCTGGGAATGAATCGGACGGCACCACTACCATCCTGCAGTCTGTTTCAAAACACAAAAGCCCAGAGCAGGTTTTCCCTACATCTGCCCGGGACAGCCAGCATGTCCAAGACCTATACTCACTTTAGTCTGCATTACAACCACAGCTACACCTGTGACTGCAATGCTCTCTCTGGCCTCAATGCGCCTCTGTGCGCATCCTTGGGGGGCACACAGGGACCCTCACATGTAACACCAGTCACTGCCTCACAACAGATAGAAATCCTGAAAATGGGGAGAAGTTTTAAAAATGAAAATGTATTAAAAAAGTTGTGGACAATAATGTAACAGAGGAGGACGGTGACGCTGCGTAGCCTAATAAAGCAGGAGGGGCGTTACAGTGTGTCAGCATTTACAGTGTGTATTGATGTTGGAGGAGCGCAATGTGTGAACAGCTGAGAAATATCGTGCTGCAATGAGCTCTTCTGCCAGCAGATGGCGATCACATACAAAACGTAGAGGCCGCACCATGTTACGCATACCGTACAGCGTCGAGACCACACCGTGTCACCACACACATTGTACAGCGTAGAGCCCGCACCGTGTCACCACACACATCGTACAGCGTTGAGGCCGCACCGTGTCACCACACACATCGTACAGCGTTGAGGCCGCACCGTGTCACACACACTGTACAGCTTAGAGGCCGCACCGTGTCACCACACACATCGTACAGCGTTGAGGCCGCACCGTGTCACACACACTGTACAGCTTAGAGGCCACACCATGTCACATACATCATACAGCGTAGAGGCCACACCGTGTCACATACATCATACAGCGCAGAGACCGCACCGTGTCACACACATCGTACAGCGTAGAGGCCGCACCGTGTCACACACATCGTACAGCGTAGAGGCCACACCGTGTCACATACATCATACAGCGCAGAGACCGCACCGTGTCACACACATCGTACAGCGTAGAGGCCGCACCGTGTCACACACATCGTACAGCGTAGAGGCCACACCGTGTCACATACATCATACAGCGCAGAGACCGCACCGTGTCACACACATCGTACAGCGTAGAGGCCGCACCGTGTCACACACATCGTACAGCGTAGAGGCCACACCGTGTCACATACATCATACAGCGCAGAGACCGCACCGTGTCACACACATCATACAGCGTAGAGGCCACACCGTGTCACACACATCGTACAGCGTAGAGGCCACACCGTGTCACATACATCATACAGCGCAGAGACCGCACCATGTCACACACATCGTACAGTGTAGAGGCCGCACCGTGTCACACACACCGTACAGCGTAGAGACCGCACCGTGTCACACACATCGTACAGCGTAGAGACCGCACCGTGTCACATACATCATACAGCGCAGAGACGGCATCGTGTCACACACACCGTACAGCGTAGAGGCCGCACCGTGTCACACACATCGTACAGCGTAGAGACCGCACCGTGTCACACACATCGTACAGCGTAGAGACCGCACCGTGTCACACACATCGTACAGCGTAGAGGCCGCACCGTGTCACATACATCATACAGCGCAGAGACCGCACCGTGTCACACACATCGTACAGCGTAGAGCCCGCACCGTGTCACACACACTGTACAGCATAGAGCCCGCACCGTGTCACACACACCGTACAGCATAGAGCCCGCACCGTGTCACACACACCGTACAGCGTAGAGCCCGCACCGTGTCACACACACTGTACAGCGTAGAGACCGCACCGTGTCACACACATCGTACAGCGTAGAGACCGCACCGTGTCACACACATCGTACAGCGCAGAGACCGCACGGTGTCACACACATCGTACAGCGTAGAGGCCGCACCGTGTCACACACATCGTACAGCGTAGAGGCCGCACCGTGTCACATACATCATACAGCGCAGAGACCGCACCGTGTCACACACATCGTACAGCGTAGAGCCCGCACCGTGTCACACACACTGTACAGCATAGAGCCCGCACCGTGTCACACACACCGTACAGCGTAGAGACCGCACCATGTCACACACATCGTACAGTGTAGAGACCGCACCGTGTCACACACACTGTACAGCATAGAGCCCGCACCGTGTCACACACATCGTACAGCGTAGAGGCCGCACCGTGTCACACACATCGTACAGCGTAGAGACCGCACCGTGTCACACACATCGTACAGCGCAGAGACCGCACCGTGTCACACACATCGTACAGCGTAAAGGCCGCACCGTGTCACACACATCGTACAGCGTAGAGGCCGCACCGTGTCACATACATCATACAGCGCAGAGACCGCACCGTGTCACACACATTGTACAGCGTAGAGGCCGCACCGTGTCACATACATCATACAGCGCAGAGACCGCACCGTGTCACACACATCGTACAGCGTAGAGACCGCACCGTGTCACATACATCATACAGCGCAGAGACGGCATCGTGTCACACACACCGTACAGCGTAGAGGCCGCACCGTGTCCCACACACCGTACAGCATAGAGCCCGCACCGTGTCACACACACCGTACAGCGTAGAGCCCGCACCGTGTCACACACACCGTACAGCGTAGAGACCGCACCGTGTCACCACACATATCGTACAGCGTAGAGGCCGCACCGTGTCCCACACACCGTACAGCGTAAAGGCCGCACCATGTCATACACACCATACAGTTTAGAGGCCGCACCGTGTCACACACACCGTACAGCGTAGAAACCGCACTGTGTCACACACATCGTACAGCGTAGAGGCCGCACCGTGTCACACACATCATACAGCGTAGAGGCCACACCGTGTCACACAGACCGTACAGTATAGAATTTGCAGTGTCAAACACACTGTAGAACGTAGAGGCCGCACCGTGTCACACACATCGTACAGCGTAGAGACCGCACTGTGTCACACACATCGTACAGCGTAGAGACCGCACCGTGTCACACACATCGTACAGCGTAGAGACCGCACCGTGTCACATACATCATACAGCGCAGAGACCGCACCGTGTCATACACACCATATAGCGTAGAGACCGCACCATGTCACACACATCGTACAGCGTAGAGACCGCACCGTGTCACACACATCGTACAGCGTAGAGACTGCACCGTGTCACACACATCGTACAGCGTAGAGACCGCACCGTGTCACACAAATCGTACAGCGTAGAGACCGCACCGTGTCATACACACCATATAGCGTAGAGACCGCACCGTGTCACACACATCGTACAGCGTAGAGACCGCACCGTGTCACACACATCGTACAGCGTAGAGACCGCACCGTGTCACACACACCGTACAGCATAGAGACCGCACCGTGTCATACACACCATATAGCGTAGAGACCGCACCGTGTCACACACATTGTACAGCGTAGAGACCGCACCGTGTCACACACATCGTACAGCGTAGAGACCGCACCGTGTCATACACACCATATAGCGTAGAGACCGCACCATGTCACACACATCGTACAGTGTAGAGACCGCACCGTGTCATACACACCATATAGCGTAGAGACCGCACCGTGTCACACACATCGTACAGCGTAGAGGCCGCACCGTGTCACACACATCGTACAGCGTAGAGACCGCACCGTGTCACACACATCGTACAGCGTAGAGACCGCACCGTGTCACACACATCGTACAGCGTAGAGACCGCACCGTGTTATACACACCATATAGCGTAGAGACCGCACCGTGTCACACACATTGTACAGCGTAGAGGCCGCACCGTGTCACACACATCGTACAGTGTAGAGACGGCACCGTGTCACACACATCGTACATTGTAGTAACCGCACTGTGTCACACACATTGTACAGCGTAGAGGCCGCACCGTGTCACACACATCGTACAGCGTAGAGGCCGCACAGTGTCACACACATCGTACAGCGTAGAGGCCGCACCCTGTCACACACCGTACAGTATAGAATCTGCAGTGTCATACACACTGTAGAACGTAGAGGCCGCACAGTGTCACACATCGTACAACGTACAGACCGCACCGTGTCACACACATCGTACAGTGTAGTAACCGCACCGTGTCACACACATCGTACAGTGTAGTAACCGCACCGTGTCACACACATCGTACAGCGTAGTAACCGCACTGTGTCACACACATTGTACAGCGTAGAGGCCGCACCGTGTCACACACATTGTGCAGCGTAGAGACCGCACCGTGTCACACACATCGTACAGCGTAGAGGCCGCACAGTGTCACACACATCGTACATCGTAGAGGCCGCACCGTGTCACACACATCATACAGCGTAGAGGCCGCACAGTGTCACACACATCGTACAGCGCAGAGGGCGCACAGTGTCACACACATCGTACAGCGTAGAGGCCGCACCGTGTCACACACATCGTACAGCGTAGAGGCCGCACAGTGTCACACACATCGTACAGCGCAGAGGCCGCACAGTGTCACACACATCGTACAGCGTAGAGGCTGCACCGTGTCACACACATCGTACAGCGTAGAGGCCGCACAGTGTCACACACATCGTACAGCGTAGAGGCCGCACCGTGTCACACACATCGTACAGCGCAGAGGCCGCACAGTGTCACACACATCGTACAGCGTAGAGGCCGCACAGTGTCACACACATCGTACAGCGCAGAGGCCGCACAGTGTCACACACATCGTACAGCGTAGAGGCTGCACCGTGTCACACACATCGTACAGCGTAGAGGCCGCACCGTGTCACACACATCGTACAGCGCAGAGGCCGCACCGTGTCACACACATCGTACAGCGTAGAGGCCGCACAGTGTCACACACATTGTACAGCGCAGAGGCCGCACAGTGTCACACACATTGTACAGCGCAGAGGCCGCACCGTGTCACACACATCGTACAGCGTAGAGGCCGCACCATGTCACACACATCGTACAGCGTAGAGGCCGCACAGTGTCACACACATCGTACAGCGCAGAGGCCGCACAGTGTCACACACATTGTACAGCGCAGAGGCCGCACAGTGTCACACACATCGTACAGCGTAGAGGCCGCACAGTGTCACACACATTGTACAGCGCAGAGGCCGCACAGTGTCACACACATCGTACAGCGTAGAGGCCGCACAGTGTCACACACATCGTACAGCGCAGAGGCCGCACCTTGTCACACACACTGTACAGTATAGAATCTGCAGTGTCATACACACTGTAGAACGTAGAGGCCGCACAGTGTCACACATCGTACAACGTACAGACCGCACCGTGTCCCGCTCCTCCCAACCGTCCTGGATCCAGCGGGACAGTCCTGATTTTGAGATTGTGTCCCGGCCAGGATCTTACTTTTCCCGGCATGGGGGCGCAGTCACCTAATGCGGCGGTCCGTAGTTTCTTCCTCAGCGGCTGCAAGAGTTCTTTTTTGCTTTTTTTTCACCCAGCTCAGTCTTTGCACAGCCGGATCTATTGTGGGGGCTGTAGTTCAGTAAGGTTTTTTTGGAAGCAGAGAACATCCGCCTGGATCTACAGCTCCCAGAATCCTGTGCGCGTTATCCAGGGCCGGATTTAAGAGGTGGGCGGCCCGGGGCCCATATTTCAAGGTGCTGCAATATGTGATGCAAAAACACAACGTGAAAACGAACCCAAGTTTATTTACAAAAATCATTTACGCAGAGTAATTCAGGTAAAATCATTCATTCTTTACAGTCCGGGCACTTTCCTTGATTTTCGTGCTGCAAACTCACTAATGACGTCACTAAAGTCCAATTCTCGCAGTATATCTGACTCGATGCTCATGATAGCCAGATTTGGCTACGTTCACATTTGCGTTGTGCGTCGGCGACGCAACGCACAACGCAAATAAAATTACACCAAAACGCACGCAAAAACGCCGTGTTTTGCGACGCATGCGACGTTTTTTGCCGAAGTTTGGACGCAAGAAAAATGCAACTTGTTGCGTTTTCTGCGCCCGAAGCTTGCGGCAAAAAAAACGCATGCATCGCACAACGCAGCACAACGCATGTCCATGCGTCCCCCATGTTAAATATAGGGGCGCATGACGCATGCGCCGCCGCTGCGTCGCCCGACGCAAACACGCAAAACGCTAATGTGAACGTAGCCTTTACAAGTCGTTCCTGCTTCATGGACGTCCTTGATCGGTTTTCAACTAATTTGAGTTTTGAGGAGTAACGCTCACCACTGCAGTTTGTTACCATCAAATTTAGATATATCCTTAGGGCTATCTCAGTAGTCTCAACACAGACAGACAGACACACACAGACGGACAGAGGTCATACTCACCCACCGCGACACTGTGAAGTCTGAACAATTTCACCTCTGGATCTTCAGTGACTGAAGTCCTGCCGCGCTCCGCGGTGGAGAATCCTCTTCTCGCGCCAACTTCGTAGCTCTGCCTCCTTCCTCGATCTGAACAAATGCTCATCAGATCTAATCTGACGGAGCGATCATATAGCTGAACAGGTAGCGCCTAGAAGCTTCTGTTGGGATCGGACAAGGCTGCCGCGTGCCATAAGCTGAGCATTAGGTACAGGGAGGGCACTAAGGAAGTCTGGCTAGGCTAGCCAGGTCAGTGGATGCTGACGCAGGTCAGGTGCCATGACTCTGCCGCTCTGCGCCAGCCACTGAGATGTAGGACCGTAGCCAGGTCCCTACACTTTCAATAGTTTCTCTTTTGTTAAATGTTCCTTAACATTAGAAACGGTTCACAGCAAAGAGACGTGTATTTTACATGTGCAGCGCCCCAGAGATCATCTGGTCGTTGCAGTATGACACTCTGCCGCTAAGGGGAGTGATGGTACATCTGATGGCACTGAAGGAATTCTTCTGACCAGGTATCACCAGCACACATTACACTTCACACTCCGGCCACTAGGGGGAGAAAAAGGCTTTATTTATTGGGCCCCTCCTCACACTGCTAAAACTAGGGGTCGGATCGGAAGTTAGTCAGAAGCTGACTGGGTTGGATTCAGGCAACATCCCGTGGCAGGGGGTGTTGCAGGGAGAAGATTCAGGGGGGTGCCTGTCAGGCGTGGGAACCTGGCAGGTACCTAGCGAACAGAACAGAACGTTACGGAACCGTGCCTGCACTACCTTGCGGCAGTATCCTAAGAAAGAGACACGAAGCGAAGGATATTGTGGAACAGTGAGAAACGAGATCAGCACAAAGGAGAACCAGTAGGAGTCGTGCCCCGAAAACGGCAACATCCTACTGAGGCGCGTAGCCGGTGACCGGAACACCGAGGAAGTAACTGACTCTATGCCTTACTTCAAACTCCGCAGGACAGTTTATTATAGGTTGGCTGTCTACCTTAAATTTCCTACGAAGACATAGGGGGTAACGCGTGGAGAGGGGCGTCTCTAGGGTCCCAGAAGAGCTCCGAGCCTTCCCGTCATACGGGTGCGTCCTAGCCATAACATACCTGGGGGACGAGAAACTAGAAACATGTGGAACGAAAGAGAAAGAATTAGGAAGAACTAGAAAGAACAAACGAACAAACTAGAACAGCAGTTGTGAGGACTATTCCGAATGCTCAGCAGGGTAGCACTACAACACACAGGCGCTAGTGGTGGGCAACGATTTCCACCTGCAAAGGGAACTCTGGATGTGCCATCGGACCGGCCGGTCTCAGATAGCCCTGTTAAACGTGCTCTGGACTGAGGATCCTGAAGTCTTCAGTAAAGAGGTAAAGAGACTGCAACCCTGTGTCCTCGTTAATGTCTGCACCTCACACCATCACCATCCACCTTACTGGGAAGCCCTGGGGACATACTTCACCTGTGGGAAGGTATACCATCCAGCTGCCATCACATCACCCCAGCGGACCCCGAGCAGCATCGGTCACCCTGACTGAATACCACAGATGGCGTCACGAAACTTTGACAGACTCCTATCACCTTTTATTGGACGCCCCTTAGCAGGGTCACGGACCGGGTCCAGTCACCGTGACAACCCGAGAACTGAGACAGAAAGGACCGGTACTGAGTAACCTGTGGCCCTGTGTCTGGGGGCGACCCACATGTTTTGAGATATTTATCCCTATATTGGTGGGAGGCCCCCGCTTGGTGGGTGGCCCCTTGGGCCCCCTGTAAATCCGGGCCTGACATTATCAGCTGCCCCTGCACAGGCACAGAGTCACAATTGTGTCCTACTATCACACCTAGGGAGGAGGATGATTTCACCCGGAGCCTACAGCAATGTGAGGCATGGAGCAGGGGCTGGTGCTGGGTGTGACAGCAGAGCTGGATGGGAGCAGGTTTAGGGAGCAGCACTCACAATGGGGTCTCTGCTGTCATTTCTTTTGTGATTACATGGTGTATTGTTCTGGATGGCAGGCTTTGCTGGAGGATTGCAGTCACTAATGGGTTTATATGGCACTGGTGTGCTCTCTGGTGTTGTACAAAGCAGGAAAGTGGGTACTTGTGATCCAGTGGGACAGTCCCAAATTTCAGACTCTGTCCCGCTGTCCCAGCCGGGATCTTACTTTTCCCGGCAGGGTGGGCAGCCGGGGCATGTACCCCGAGCACAGCCGGCAGGGGAGCGCAGTCGGTCCGCCTAATATGGTGGGCCACAGAGTCTCCCCCGCAAGCTGCATTCTGCCACCCCCAGTCTAAGGCCGGCGTCACACTTGCGAGTTTTACGAACGTAAGAGCGCAGAATCTACGTCCGTAAAACTCGCAAAAAATACGGCACAATTATTCTCTATGCCCCTGCTCCTATCTGCCGTATTTTACTGATCAGTATTATACGGCTTTCTACGGCCGTACAAAATCGCAGCATGCTGCGTTTGTCACCGTACTGCGCAAGAAATACGCCAATGAAAGTCTATGGAAGCGTGAAAAATACGGATTACACACGGACAAGCAGTGTGACTTGCGAGAAATACGCAGCGCTGTTAGAGAGAAAAGCCGGTAATTCAGTGCGGTGTACAGTAAAATCACACTGACAGCTTACAGTAGAATAGGTAGAATAAATGTGTACACATAGAATAGGTATATATATATATATATGTCAGTGAGACACATATATGTATATATATTAATATTTATTCCAGCGCTAGACAGCTTGAAAGCCGGTAATTCAATTACCGGCTTTTTCCTTCTCCTTCCTAAAACCCGACATGATTTGAGACATGGTTTACATACAGTAAACCATGTCTTCTCTCCATTTTTTTTGCAGATTCCACACTACTAATGTCAGTAGTGTGTATCTGCCAAATTTGGCCGTTCTAGCTCTTAAAATAAAGGGTTAAATGGCGGAAAAAATTGGCGTGGGCTCCCGCGCAATTTTCTCCGCCAGAGTAGTAAAGCCAGTGACTGAGGGCAGATATTAATAGCCTGGAGAGGGTCCACGGTTATTGGCCCCCCCCTGGCTAAAAATATCTGCCCCCAGCCACCCCAGAAAAGGCACATCTGGAAGATGCGCCTATTCTGGCACTTGGCCACTCTCTTCCCATTCCCGTGTAGCGGTGGGATATGGGGTAATGAAGGGTTAATGCCACCTTGCTATTGTAAGGTGACATTAAGCCTAATTAATAATGGAGAGGCGTCAATTATGACACCTATCCATTATTAATCCAATTGTAGTGAAGGGTTAAATAAAACACAAACACATTATTTAACATTATTTTAATGAAATAAAAACAATGGTTGTTGCAGTATTTTATTCAACGCCCAATCCAGTCACTGAAGACCCTCGTTCTGTGAGTAAAAAAACATAATAAACCAACAATATACTTACCCTCCGCAGATCTGTAACGTCCAACGATGTAAATCCTTCTGAAGGGGTTAAAACATTTTGCAGCAAGGAGCTGTGCTAATGCAGGCTGCTCCTCCTCGCTGCAAAACCCCGGGGAATGAGGCTAAAAATAGATCAATGATCTATATTTAGCTTCATTTGCGGTGAGGCGCCCTCTGCTGGCTGTTCATAGATCGTGGGAACTTACCTAGAAAGCCAGGGAAAGCCGGTAATTCAGTGCGGTGTACAGTAAAATCACACTGACAGCTTACAGTCCAATAGGTAGAATAAATGTATACACATAGAATAGGTATATATATATATATATATATATATATATATGTCAGTGAGACACATATATGTATATATCTTCTCTCCATTTTTTTTGCAGATTCCACACTACTAATGTCAGTAGTGTGTATCTGCAAAATTTGGCCGTTCTAGCTCTTAAAATAAAGGGTTAAATGGCGGAAAAAATTGGCGTGGGCTCCCGCGCAATTTTCTCCGCCAGAGTAGTAAAGCCAGTGACTGAGGGCAGATATTAATAGCCTGGAGAGGGTCCATGGTTATTGCCCCCCCCCCTGGCTAAAAACACCTGCCCCCAGCCACCCCAGAAAAGGCACATCTGGAAGATGCGCCTATTCTGGCACTTGGCCACTCTCTTCCCATTCCCGTGTAGCGGTGGGATATGGGGTAATGAAGGGTTAATGCCACCTTTATTTTAAGAGCTAGAACGGCCAAATTTTGCAGATACACTCTACTGACATTAGTAGTGTGGAATCTGCAAAAAAAATGGAGAGAAGATATGGTTTACTGTATGTAAACCATGTCTCAAATCATGTCGGGTTTTAGGAAGGAGAAAGAAAAAGCCGGTAATTGAATTACCGGCTTTCAAGCTGTATAGCGCTGGAATAAATATCAATATATATACATATATGTGTCTAATGACATTATATATATATATATATATATATATATATATAGACAGTATATATATATATATTTTTTTCTTTTTGGGACACATGGATCACTTCTATAGCGGTATGTTGGTTTTGCTAGCCTGCGAGAAAACCACGCAGTACGGATGCCATACGGATTACATACGGAGGATGCCATGCGCAAAATACGCTGACACACCCTGCCTACGGAGGAGCTACGGACCACTATTTTCGGGACTTTTCAGCGTATTACGGCCGTAATATACAGACCGTATTTTCATACGCTGAGTGTGAAGCCGGCCTTAGAGTCACGCGTACAATTGAAGCTCTGACCGCTGGGTCAGAGCGACACAAGCAGCGTAATCAAATCATGTGATCACGCTGCTGACATCACTCGCCAGAGATGCAGGATGGGTGGTAAGTGCTCCAGTGGAGCTGAAGACACCGAAGATTAAGTGCATGGGGGGAGATTTGGAGTGGGGATGGGGAATTTAATGTGTGGGGGGAGATTTGAGGGCACAAAATGAGGAGCAAAGGGGGAGATGGGGGAATGTACGAGAAAACAGTACAGAGGAATGCGGGCATGTATGAGGAAACAGTACAGGGGGCATATACGAGGAAACATTATGGGGGAAAGGGGGCATGTATGAGGAAACAGTATGGGGGAATAGGGGACATGTATTAGGAAACAGTACAGGGGAATAATAATAATAATAATCTTTATTTATATAGCGCCAACATATTCCGCAACGCTTTACAGTTTAACAGTTTCAAGCACAACAGTCATAAGTAACAACATTAACAATACAATAATTAAAGCGAAATAAGACGACCCTGCTCGTGAGAGCTTACAATCTACAATGAGGTGGGGGAGATACAACGTACAGGTGTGTATTTACAATGATGTATTTACAATGATGGTCCGGCCATCTTCAGGGGGTGGGGGATAGATGTAAGTAGTGAATGGGCTACACACACACAAACATAAAATGACTTTGATTAGTGAATGTGGTAGGCCGCTCTGAACAAATGAGTTTTGAGCAAGCGCCTAAAACTATGCAAATTGTGGATGGTCCTAATATCTTGGGGTAGAGCATTTCAGAGGATTGGTGCAGCACGGGAGAAGTCTTGGAGTCGGGAGTGGGAGGTACGGATTAGTGCAGAGGTTAGTCGAAAGTCATTTGCAGAGCGCAGTGGTCTGTTAGGCTGATAGAAATGAGGGAGGAGATGTAAGGGGGGCCGCACTGTGGAGAGCTTTGTGGGTGAGAACAAGTACTTTGAATTGGATCATATAATGAATGGGCAGCCAGTGTAACGACTGGTGAAGAGCGGACGCGTCCGAGTAACGATTAGCCAGATGGACAACCCTGGCTGCTGCATTAAGGATGGACTGGAGAGGGGAAAGTCGAGTGAGGGGGAGGCCAATTAGTAGAGCGTTGCAGTAGTCCAGGTGGGAGTGGATCAGGGCGACAGTGAGGGGTTTTTGTTGTTTCCATGGTGAGAGAAAGGGTGGATTATAGAGATGTTCTTTAGGTGTAAGCGGCACGAGCGGGCAAGAGATTGTATATGGGAGGTGAAGGAGAGATCGGAGTCAAACATAACACCCAGACAGCGCGCCTGCTGCTGGGGTGTTATTATGGTGCCACCCACGGAGAGGGAAATGTCAGATTTAGGGAGGTTAGTAGATGGTGGGAGCAGAAGAAGTTCAGTTTTGGAGAGGTTGAGTTTCAGATAGAGAGCGGACATGATGTTGGAGACTGCAGACAGACAGTCAGTGGCGTTCTGTAGTACAGCGGGGGTAAGGTCAGGGGATGACGTATATAGTTGTGTGTCATCGGCATAAAGATGATACTGAAAGCCAAATCTGCTGATGGTCTGTCCAATTGGGGCCATGTAGAGGGAGAAGATAGGGGGGCCATGGACTGAGCCCTGAGGTACCCCAACAGTGAGAGGAAGATAAGATGAAGTTGAGCCGGAGAACAGAACACTGAAGGAGCGGTCAGAAAGATAGGAGGAGAACTAGGAGAGAGCAGTGTCCTTAATGCCTAGTGACTGGAGCCTAGAGAGCAGGAGAGGGTGGTCAACAGTGTCGAAAGCTGCAGAAAGGTCGAGAAGAATGAGCAGAGAGTGGTCACCGTTACGTTTTCCTGTCAGAAGGTCATTGGTTACTTTGATGAGTGTAGTTTCAGTCGAATGTAGGGGGCGGAAACCGGACTGTGAAGGGTCTAGGAGGGAGTGAATGGAGAGGTAATGGGTAAGGCGGGAGAATATCAGGCGCTCCAAGAGTTTAGAGATGAAGGGGAGATTGGAGACCGGTCTGTAGTTATTTGTGCAGGATGGGTTGAGAGCGGGTTTCTTTAGTAATGGAGTAATGATAGAGTGTTTGAAGGAGGAGGGGAAAATGCCAGAGGAGAGGGAGAGATTAAAGATTGTAGTTAGGTGAGTTGTGATGACTGGAGAGACTGGAGGAGATGTGAGGGAATGGGGTCGGTGGTGCATGTAGTCGGACGAGAAGAGGAGAGGAGCCTGGAGACTTCTTCTTCTGTCATGGGATCGAATGTGGAGAGTGAGCCAGGGGAAATGCAGGAAGGGATGGAAGTCACTGAACTTGGTGATTGGGAGCGGATTTCCTGACGGATATTGTCTATTTTCTCTATAAAGTGGGAGGCCAGGTCCCAGCACAAATGTCTGTGATAGGGGCTTGTGCTTTTGGCCTGAGGAGGGAGTGAAAGGTGTCAAAAAGTTTCTTGGGGATGTTGGCTAGTGATAAGATCAGGGTGGTGAAGTAGGTCTGTTTGGCGAGGTGAAGGGCAGAATTATAGGTCCTTAACATAAATTTGAAGTGTTTGAAGTCTTCTGGTGTGCGTGTTTTCCTCCATAAGCGTTCAGCACACCTAGAGCATTGCTGTAGAAATCAAGTTTGCGATGTGAGCCACTTGGTCCAGGGTGCTTCTAAGAGTGTCGTTGAAGTGATGTACAGCCAGATCAGGACAGGAAAAAGATTGGGGACTATGATGAGTGTAGGGAGTCTGAAAATTTATGAGGGTTAATGGCTTGTAGATTTCTGAATGTGCAGTAGGTAGGAGTGTGCTGGGGTGGGCAAGGATTTGTGAGTGTGAAGGAGAGAATGTTGTGGTCAGAGAGGGGAAGCGGTGAGTTATCTAGGTAGGAGATTGAGCAGAGCCGGGCGAAGACCAGGTCAAGGGTGTTACCGTCCTTGTGTGTTTCAGAGGTTGAGAGCTGTGAGAGGCCTAGACAAGTGCTTAGTGATAGAAGCTGGGATGCAGATGTGGAAGTGGGGCTGTTAATGGGGATGTTGAAGTCTCCCAGGATAAAGGTTGGTAGTTCTGAGGACATGAAGTGTGGCAGCCAGGCAGAGAAATGGTCCAGGAAGTGGGTGGGTGAGCCTGGAGGCCGGTATATGACCGCTACTCTGAGGGAGAGGGGATGGAAGAGCCTGATGGTGTGGACCTCAAAAGAAGGGCATGAGAGTGATGGAGTTGGTGGGATGACCTGGAAGTTGCATTGTGGGGAGAGAAGTATGCCAACTCCACCACCAGGTCTGTTTGTGGGCCTCAGGGAATGTGAGAATTGTAAGCCACCATGGGAAATGGCAGCAGGAGAGACCGTGTCAGAATCCTGAATGCAGGTTTCTGTGAGGGCCAGCAGATTCAGAGAGTTTTTCAGAAAATAATTGTGTAGGAAAGGAAGCTTGTTGCATACAGACCGTGGATTCCAAAGGGCACAATTAAAAGAAGGAGATGAAGGAGTGAAAGTAATATTAGTAAGATTATTAAGGTTTCTATGTGAGGTAGGGTAGGGGTTGAGGTTGGAGGATGGTGGACAGGGGTTGGGGGAGATGTCCCCTGAAATCAGTTCGAGTAGGAAGATAAAAAGCAAGTAGTTTTTGGAAGTGTATGAAGTTTTTTTTGTGCAGAGTGTTTGGGCAAGATGGACTGAGGTTTTTCAGGAAGGTGAGAAGTGCATGGGTGCTGTACATGGGAGATGGAAGGAGAAAGGAGTTGATGTATATGAGTCGTGATGGAGGGGGGATTGTGCGGTGAAAGTGGATTGCAAGGGAACTTAGGAGGATAGGAATAAAGCACATGGATAGACGGGAGTGCAGAGTGTGGGTTACCTGACTCCTGCCCTGACTAACTGCCATGGAATAACTGCTGTATCACGACGCTTAGCTTCATGACGCTTTGCTTCTGGGATGCTTGCGTGCACCCCCACATGCGTGCACCCCTAAGGATGTTTCTAAATTTATAGTCCAGACTGCTGGGTCAGAAGAGATGGATTGTGGGAACTGGTTGAGGATAATTTGGCAGCTGGGGCCAGCACACCAGGGATTTTTTTTTTAGATGATTAAAGACATTCAGCCTGGCAACATCTATTTTGACACCTTCCACCAGATAAGATCTGCACTGATCCCAGTCATGGATATGCAACAGTGAGCTTTAAGTACAATGCACCAAATGAATTATACCGATGAATTGCGATACTAATTTACTATTGAGATACTAATTTGGCTTTTATCCTAAGTCATATTGCACGACTCGTTAAAGAGTTGATTGTGACTTGCAGGATCGCTACTTCCAACAGGTGGCGCTTTTGAGTTAAGTCCTCTTTTTCTCAGAAGAGGCAATTTGCATACCGATGAATTATTAAACACATTTAATTATGTTTCAAGATGGTAAAGCAGCAGATGACAGACAGCAAGCAGAGGTGGGAAGTTATACCATAAGAGTCTATTGCAGCAGATGAGACAGCAAGCAGAGGTGGGAAGTTATACCATAAAAGTATATTGCAGCAGATGAGACAGCAAGCAGAGGTGAGAAGTTATACCATAAGAGTCTATTGCAGCAGATGAGACAGCAAGCAGAGGTGGGAAGTTATAATATAAGAGTCTATTGCAGCAGATGAGACAGCAAGCAGAGGTGGGAAGTTATAACATAAGAGTCTATTGCAGCAGATGAGACAGCAAGCAGAGGTGGGAAGTTATACCATAAGAGTCTATTGCAGCAGATGAGACAGCAAGCAGAGGTGGGAAGTTATACCATAAGAGTCTATTTCAGCAGATGAGACAGCAAGCAGAGGTGGGAAGTTATATCATAAGAGTCTATTGCAGCAGATGCAACAGCAAGCAGAGGTGGGAAGTTATACCATAAAAGTCTATTGCAGCAGATGCAACAGCAAGCAGAGGTGAGAAGTTATACCATAACCATGGGAATGGGGCATGTATGAGGAAACAGTACAGGGGGCATGTACGAGGAAACAGTAAGGGGGAATGGGGGGCACATATGAGGAAACAGTACAGGGGGCATTTACAAGGAAATAGTAAGGGGAAATGGAGGGCATGTATGAGGAAACAGCACGGGGGAATGGGGGGCATATATGAGGAAACAGTATGGGGCAATAGGGGGCATGTATAAGGAAACAGTATGGGGGAATGGGGGCATGTATGAGGAAACAGTATTTGGAAATAGGGGGCATGTACGAGGAAACAGTACAGGGGGCATGTACGAGGAAACAGTACCGGGGAATGGGGGGAATGAATGAGGAAACTGTATGGGGGATGGGTGCAGACACAGTGGTGATTGGGGAGGGGTTCAGACAGTATGGGGAGTGAACGGGGAATGTATGGGGACACAGTATGAGTAGTGATGTGAAAAATGTATGTGGACAGAGTATGGGGAGTGAGGGTGATGGGATGTGTGCAAACACAGTATGGGGAGTCAGGTGAGCAGGCAGTATAGAAAGTGAGCGGGTAAATATATGAAGAGACAGTATGGTGAACAGGGGGATGTGAGAGAAGACAGTATGAGGAGGGAGGGGAATAGTGTGAGGAGACAGTATGGGGGAGAAAAGTGAGTGGGCACAGAATAGAAACTTAGTGGGGGCGTAGCATGTACTTGAATTCATTACTTGTAAATAAGTTTAATTTTTTTTTCTGCTTATAATTGTTGTTTATGAAAGTGTGATCAGCAGTGCTAAATGGGTATGGTTGGGGCGTGGATATGGGTGTGACTAGTTGTGAAATGGGCGTGGTCAGGGGCGTGGCCTCAATTTTGCGGCAATTTCCCACAAAGCAGGTTCTATAGTCAGGTTCTTGGCCAGGCCAAGCGTTTTTAAAAAATTAGTTTTACATAAAGCACATTTAATTGTAAGCATGAATTATTGAATCCATATAAAGTTTTGGAACCTTTTTCTAGTTTAATATACCAGTGAAATGTAACAAGAACCAAGCTACAGTACATGGATGAATCCTTCAATCCGTAAACATTTTTGCAAGTTTTTTTGTGAGTTTAATATACCAGCGAAAAGTAACAAGAACCGCGTTATGGAGTATGGATGAATCATTAAATTCATAAACATTTTGTTACGTTTTTTTTAAAATTTTTATATAACACCAAAATTTAACAAAGCACGTAAAACTGGATGAGTAATTAAATCCAGACAAATTTCTCACTGCTTTTTGTAGTGTTATATATACCACTGAAATGTACCCAAGAGCACGTAATACTGTATGTATGAGCAATATAATAGTGATAAATTTTGTAACAATTCTTTTGAGAGATAGGTACCATGGAAATGTGCCCAAGAAGATGTAATACTGTATGGATGAGTAATTGAATCCAGATTTCTTTTAAATGTTTTTTTGCAGTGTTATATATCACAGCAATGTACCCCAGACCTTGGAATAGTGTATGGATGAGAAATTTAACATAGAAAAATGTTTTAACTTTTTTTTAGAGGAATAGATATCATAGAAATTTATCCCAGACCATGGAATAATGTATGGGTGAGAAATTTAACCCAGCCAAAATTTTATAACTTTTTTGGAGTGATAGATATCTTTTATGAATAGGTAATTCAGAACCACAATGGACCTTGAAGTTCAGAGCACACAAAGTGACCTGACAATAACCAAAAACATAGGATGAGCTCTGAGAGGTGGGAACTCTGCTGACCGCAGTCCCTAATCCTATCACACCACACTAGAGGTAGCCGTGGATTGCACCTAACACTCCCTATGCAACTTGGCACAGCCTGAGAAACTAGCTAGGCCTGAAGATAGAAAAATAAGCCTACCTTGCCTCAGAGAAATTCCCCAAAGGAAAAGGCAGCCCCCCACATATAATGACTGTGAGTTAAGATGAAAATACAAACACAGAGATTAAACAGATTAAGCAAAGTGAGGCCCGACTAACTGAATAGACCGAGGATAGGAAAGATAGCTTTGCGGTCAACACAAAAACCTACAAACAACCACGCAGAGGGGCAAAAAGACCCTCCGCACTGACTAACGGTACGGAGGTGCTCCCTCTGCGTCTCAGAGCTTCCAGCAAGCAAGAAAAACCAAAATAGCAAGCTGGACAGAAAATAAAGCAAACAAAAGTAACACCAGCAGGACTTAGCTTAAGCTGGGCAGACAGGCCACAGGAACGATCCAGGAGGAAGCAAGACCAATACTAGAACATTGACTGGAGGCCAGGATCAAAGCACTAGGTGGAGTTAAATAGAGTAGCACCTAACGACTTAACCTCATCACCTGAGGAAGGAAACTCAAAAGCCGCAGTACCACTTGTGTCCACAGGAGGGAGCTCGACCACAGAATTCACAACAGATATCGCAGCAATGTACCACAGACCACGGAGTACTGTATGGGTGAGAAATTTATCCCAGTCAAAAATTTTAACACTTTTTTTGTTTTACATACCACCATAATGTACCATAACTCCATTAGACTGCATGGATGACTAATTGAATTCAGAAATAAATTTGGAATGTAAATACTTTGAAAGTGTACTTTATGTATGTGTAGATATCGGGGTCAGTGGGTGCTCTTGTACACTGGCCTAGCTGTCTTTAGAAAGATTGCATGGACCAGGTCTCATACCACTGAACGCCCACTCTCTGTCCCCGTGGGCAGAACACTACTCAGACAACACAGGTTAAGGGTAAGACAGTATGGCAATCATTTATTGAACTACCAACAACACAATAGCATACATAACAGTCCCAGCATTTGCCCAAGATGGTGCAAATTACAGAGTCTCACCCTTCCGTTGACTCGCCGGGACAAGAGCTGCTTCCAATGCTGAATTCTCCCACCAGTGGCTCCCCGCTTTTGGCGGGCTCCCACACAGGCGTTAACAACAAGCTTAGGAAGCTAACTGAGAGCAGTGAGGTATTTGGCCAGGTGACGAGATTGTCCCAACCTGGATTCTTTAAGACGTCTCTGGGGTTTCAGTGATTGTCAATGAATCAGTCCGGTGTTCTTTCAGCTAGGGCCCTAGTCCCCTAAACTGATCTGTAGAGTCCCACAGAAGAAGAAAAAGTCTGTTTATATAGTTCACAACTGGCAACCAGCATCCAGAGGTCAGAGAGTTGTGAATGAGGCCAACCTGCATTGTTTGATTATGTAGTCTATTTGTATAGCTTTTCCTCCTCAGTTTGGGAATGCCACCAAACTGTCTAGCATAGACAATGTATGTAATCAACATATCAGCAAACATCATTGTTCAGTGGCCATGCATTACTGTTTTGCAAAGATAACAAAAAAACAAACTGTAGGAGAAAATATTAGAGGTAAATATTCTCTACAAGAAGAGTCAATACGTCAGAAAACAGTTTATGATTCTGGGCTTACAAAATTAACGTCTGGCATAATTAGGAAGAAATGCTGTGTCATCACAATGAACTACACTCATAAAGGCTTTGCAGAAAGTGTAAAGCCAGTATAAAATTATAAAGAGGGTAATACAATAATCCTCCTCATGTGTATTCTTCTCCTTCCTTGGGAGGCTGGGGGGACTGCCTCCATCTTCTTCCAGGAACCCAATTCCCAGGTGCCTGGGTTGTAAGAGACTTGGCTTCCAGTGGTGCCAGAGCCCTCGACAAATAGAAATGGGGAACAGCTCCCTGTGTCACTTGACCATCAGCTGCTCCCGCATAGGAATTGGAGAACCCCAAGCACAGTACAATCTCGGGGGGGTATAGTAGGTCTGTCTCAAGGAGCCTCTCCCAGGCCCTTTCATTCCTCAAGAAGGGTTCATCCTGCTCCCTTCCTTCTCGGATCAAACCAACCACATGCTAGCAATGTTGTCCCTCAATTTGAGGAACATGACCCTGGTCCCACCCTTCAGCTTTTGTAGCCTTCGAGGCAAGCGTACCATCTCTACTGCCCGTTAGTTGATCAAGATGAGATGACGGGTCCCAAGGTCTTCAATGGACCCCCATTTCCACTGACGGTCATAAGTAACGACCACCCCCCGGGGATGCCAACTGTCGGTACCATGCGGTTAGCGGGCTTGATAATATTTCTCCACCCCAACAATATATTGAATTTTTTCACACACATAAAAAAGAAAATTGCCACAGCTAAATATTTTGCAAGGGACTGCACAGGCCTAATCCCTGTCTACTGACTGGATTCTGTCACTCTCCCTGCTCCTAGACTCTCTCCCTCCCTAGGCTAAATGCAGATTGTATGTGGAGTGCCCCCAGACACAGGGCCACGAGTTCTCGGTACCGGGCCTATCTGGTTCGGTTCTGAGGCTGTCACAGTGGCTAGACCCGGTCTGCGACCCTGCTAAGGGGCGTCCAATAAAGGTGGTACAGTCTGTCAAGGGTTCGTGACACCACCTGTGGTGTTCGGTCAGGGTGACCGACGATGCTGTGTGGTCCGCTGGGGTGATGGAATGGCAGCTGGATGGTATAACTTCCCACAGGTGAAGTATGTCCCCAGGGCTTCCCAGTAAGGTAGATGGTGATGGTGTAAGGTGCAGTCAATAATGAGGACACAAGGTTGCAGTCTCTTTACCTCTTTACTGAAGACTTCAGGATCCACAATCCAGAGCACGCTTAAAGGGAAGGTGCCACCAGTTTTCTTGTATTTTGTTTTTTTTTGTGAAATTAAGCTTAAAATAGTAATTAAAATGTATTAATGCAATGTTTGCACTGTTTGCAAACATTTCTATATGAAAAATATTATATACTAGCTGAAGAGCCCGGCGTTGCCTGGGCATAGTAAATATCTGTGGTTAGTTATAGCACCTCACTTCTCTTATTTTCCCATCACGCCTCTCATTTTCCCAATCACATCTTTCATTTTCCCCCTCATATCTCTCATTTTCTCCCTTACACCTCTCATTTTCTCCCTCACTCCTCTCATTCCCCCCTAACACTTGTCATTTCGACCTCACATCTGTCATTTTCCGATCACTCCACTATTTTCCCTCACTCCTCTCATTTTGCACTCACACCTTTTCATTTTCACCTCAGTATATACCTGTTTGTCATCTCCCTTATATATAGTATACACCTGTATGTCATCTCCTGTATATAGTATATACCTGTATGTCATCTCCCCTGTATATATAATATACCTGCTGTGTGTCATCTCCCCTGTATATAGTATATACCTGTATGTCATCTCCTCCTATATATAGTATATACCTGTATGTCATCTCCTTTTATATATAGTATATACCTGTATGTCATCTCCTCCTGTATATAGTATATACCCGTGTGTCATCTCCCCTGTATATAGTATATATCTGAGTGTCATCTCCTCCTGCATATAGTATATACCTGCATGTCATCTTCTATATATAGCATATACCTGTATGTCATCTCCTCCTGTATATAGTATATACCTGTATGTCATCTCCTCCTGTATATATATGTACCTATATGTCATCTCCTCCTCTATATAGTATATACCTGTGTGTCATCTCTCCTGTATATAGTAGATATCTGTGTGTCATCTCCCCTGTATATAGTATATACCTGTGTGTCATCTCCTCCTGTATTAGACCTCGTTCACACGTTATTTGCTCAGTATTTTTACCTCAGTATTTGTAAGCTAAATTGGCAGCCTGATAAATCCCCAGCCAACAGGAAGCCCTCCCCCTGGCAGTATATATTAGCTCACACATACACATAATAGACAGGTCATGTGACTGACAGCTGCCGTATTTCCTATATGGTACATTTGTTGCTCTTGTAGTTTGTCTGCTTATTAATCTAATTTTTATTTTTGAAGGATAATACCAGACTTGTGTGTGTTTTAGGGCGAGTTTCGTTTCTCAAGTTGTGTGTGTTGAGTTGCGTGTGGCGACATGCATGTAGCGACTTTTGTGAGATGAGTTTTGTGTGGCAACATGCGTGTAGCAACTTTTTGTGTGTCGAGTTGCATGTGACAGGTTAGTGTAGCAAGTTGTGTGCAGCAAGTTTTGCGCATGGCGAGTTTTGCGCATGGCGAGTTTTATGTGTGGTGCCTTTTGAGTATGTGCAAGTTTTGTGTGAGGCAACTTTTGCATGTGCTGCAACTTTTGTGCATGTGGCAATTTTTCCGCGTGTGCAAGTTTTGCATGTGGTGAGTTTTCCATGAGGTGAGTTTTGCACTTGTGGCGAGTTTTGCATGAGCCTAGTTTTTGCATGTGGCGAGTTTTGCACGTGGCGAGTTTTGAGCGGCGACTTTTGTGTTTCGACTTTTATGTGGCGAGGTTGGTGTATGTGTGGTGAAATGTGTGCTGAGGGTGGTATATGTGTTCAAGCACGTGGTGGTGTGTGGCGCATTTTGTGTGTGTGTGTTTATATCCTCGTGTGTGGTGAGTATCCCATGTCGGGGCCCCACCTTAGCAACTGTACGGTATATACTCTTTGGCGCCATCGCTCTCACTCTTTAAGTCCCCCTTGTTCACATCTGGCAGCTGTCAATTTGCCTCCAACACTTTTCCTTTCACTTTTTTCCCCATTATGTAGATAGGGGCAAAATTGTTTGGTGAATTGGAAAGCGCGGGGTTAAAATTTCGCCTCACAATATAGCCTATGACGCTCTCGGGGTCCAGACGTGTGACTGTGCAAAATTTTGTGGCTGTAGCTGCGACGGTGCAGATGCCAATCCCGGACATACATACATACACACACACATACACACATTCAGCTTTATATATTAGATTTTTCTACAAATATACATATTTACCACTAGGGGGAGCATTTTCCGTTTTAGACCTCAAGCAGCTATAGTAAGATTTAGCAGCTCTGCCCCAGGGATATTAGACCACCCAAAAGGGGAGGAAAATGGTGATGTCAGCAGTTACTGCCCCAATTTTGCTTCTGACAGTAAGAATGAAGAGCAGCATCACAGGGCAGCACCATTTTGTGTGTGACTGCCCTGTGATCGGCTATCACCAGCAGTTACTGCATCAGAGGCACAGCTTGTTTACAGAGGAGCAGAACACAGTGGGCTCAGCAGCATTTTTTGTGAATAACATTCTTGCCATCCCCCTTCCCCCACCTTAATCCCTGTCCTGTCAGCTGCCCTGCTCTCTCTCTCCAGGTGTCACCTCCCTCTCTGCAGTCTGTGAGTGCAGCTTACTGGAGATCACAGGGACTGTGTGTGAGGGGGAGGCAGAGACACAGCAGGAGAAGCACACAGGGCAGCATGTGAGGAGTAGAGGATGTGCCTGCTTGGAGTACAGAGGAGCTTCTGTCCTGTGATAGAGAGCACAGGGCTATAATAAAATGGCAGCTAGTCACACCTACAGCAGTGAGTTGTGCAGCCCACAGAGGCGTGCCCAGCTCACTGCTAATGCTGCTGCAATGTTACAGATAGGGTCCGTGCTGGTCTATTATCTCCTATGTCCATGGGGTGCCGTAATCTGACACTGATAGTGCCCTGCTACTGCTGCAAAACCAAGATGTCAGCCCCCAGTGCATTCTTTAAACTCATATAACACATGAAATCTGTTTCACGTGCATTTCAAACTTGCTTATAGCAGCATGTTATGCTACATTACAGTGATTTATTAATGACCTACAAACGCGGTACCTTCCCTTTAACAGGGCTATCTGAGACCGGCCGGTCCGATGTGCACATCCAGAGTTTCCTTCGCAGATGGAAATCGTTGCCCACCACTAGCGCCTGTGTGGTTGTAGTCCTACCCTGCTGAGCATTCGGAATAGTCCTCACAACTGCTGTTCTCGTTCGTTCTCTACAGCTCTCTCTCTCTTTGGTTCCAGATCTTTCTAGTTCAACGTCCCCCAGGTATGTTATGGCTAGGACGCACCCGTATGACGGGAAGGCTTGGAGGTCTTCCGGGACCCTAGAGACGCCCCTCTCCCACAGTTGCCCCCTATGTCTTCGTAGGTGTTTAGGTGAGACAGCCAACCTATAATCAACTGTCCTGCGGAGTTTGGAGTAAGGCCTAGAGTCAGTTACTCCCGCGGTGTTCCGGCCACCGGCTACGCGCCTCAGTAGGATGTTGCCTCGGTCTCACGGCACGACTCCTACTGGTTCTCCTTTGTGCTTGATCTCGTTTACACTGTTCCACAATATCCTTCCCTTCGTGTCTCTCTCTTGGATACCGCCGCGGGGTGTGCAGGCGCGGTTCCGTAACGTTCTGTTCGCTAGGCACCTGCCAGGTTCCCACACCCGACAGGGACCCCCCTGTGTCTTCTCCCCGCAACACCCCCTGCCATGGGATGTTGCCTGAATCCAACCCAGTCAGCTTCTGACTAACTTCCTCCCCGACCCCTAGTTTTACCAGTGTGAGGAGTGGCCCAATAAATAAAGCCTTTTGCTCCCCCTAGTGGCCGGAGTGTGAAGTGTAAAGTGTTCTGGTGATACCTGGTCAGGAGAACTCCTTTAGTGCCATCAGACGTACCATCACTCCCCTTAGTGGCAGAGCATCATACTGCAACGACCAGGTCTCTGGGGAGCTGCATATGTAATACAGACGATTAACCCTTAGAAGGGCTGTTGGTATGACGGCTCAGCTTCAAGCCCAATATCTACACTACAGGCCCCTGAATCCTTATACTATGCACACACAGGCCTGGAAAAACACTTTCTCCCTCTAATACGAAGTGTCACAGAGCTGTGTAATGGTGTCAGTGTGCAGAGTCGGGCGGCGCCTGTCCTTTTATAACCCCTGATGATGTCACACGACCAGCCAATCACAGTAATGCCACAACCAAGATGGCTACGGCATTACAATGACGTGCAGGCAATCCCCACATGCTTATTGGCTCCATAACAGGTGCCTGATATGGGCAGGGAGTCGAGTTTGATGACCAATGGTAACCGAGCACCATGATACTGCTAACCAAGAATGTTCACTCATCTCTAGTGAGGAGATTTCTGCCAGAGAAGATGCTGATAGACGGAAAAGGCCGCGACATAGGTAGAGAGGTGTTGGGCGCCGCTGAGGAGTTAAGTCACAATCATCAATGGTACCGTTCACCTGCTGGAGAGGCCCCGCATCCTTCTGTATACACAGATTGTCCAGAGACAACCCGGGGTGGTAAGAAAACTAAGGCCCACAGCGCCATCGCAGTGCGTAACCGTGCACACACCTCACTATATTCTGGCTCCAAAATACTCAAGGCTGAGATAGAGCCTGTAGTTAGATACAAAGGCACATTGATTGTTACAGGCCACATTTATAGCCAAAATCAGCGTCCAGAACCTCCAGATTTGCTGCCACGTTTCATGTTTGTTCCATAAGTAAAGATCCTAATCCAGGCCTAGGTGCTGATACGACGCACAACAGACTTCAGACCAAACTTGAACTGCGTTTTGTTTCAGGACAGAGTTTCTGAGGAACGTTATCTTATGGGATAATTACCGTATTCAACTTCTATAGACTTCATTTACGGTTGAATAGCCGGCGCAGTTGGTTTGCTGTTTGGCTGTTTTCCTTGTAGTTTAGGACGGACTATTCCTCTTAGTTCATTGAAGTCACATTAGCACAGGGAAGGGATATTTGGTTGGGGATAAAGGTAATTGTAAGATTATAAACTGTTGTGCTGTACCGCAGGTGAGCCCTCACGTTACACTCATATAATTGTCCTAGTTCCCAGGGTGGTCGGTTTAGACAGGCATGACAGCAGATAGATTTATAGAAATATAGTAGGTACAGGTTATTTGGGTGCCACGCTGCACAGCACAAGGGTCTCAGCCTCCCTGCTGAATGTCTGTATAATGTTTTGAATGTATTCTATTTTCTGGTTGAGTCAATCACATAGCTAAGTAAAATAATTACAGTGAGTGAAGTGTGTAGGAGTCGGTTTTCTCGCCCGTGACATCACTATATCCTGAGGAACACACCCCGGTTCATTATTATTATTATTTATTTCTATAGCATCATTGATTCCATGGTGCTGTACATGAGAAAGGGGTTACATACAAATTACAGTAAACAGACTAACAATGACAGACTGGTACAGAGGGGCGAGGACCCTGCCCTTGCGGGCTTACATTCTACAGGATGGTGGGGATGGAGACAATAGGTTGAGGGTTGCAGGAGCTCCAGTGTTGGTGAGGCGGTATCTCCGATAAATGGTGAGGAGGCAGCGGGGTCAGTGCAGGCCGTAGGCTTTCCTGAGGAGATGAGTTTTCATGTTCCGTCTGAAGGATCCGAATGTGGTTGATAGTCGGACGTGTTGGGCCAAGAATTCCAGAGGATGGGGGATATTCGGGAGAAGTCTTGGATGCGGTTGGATGAGGAACGAATAAGTGTGGAGGAGAGAAGGAAGTCTTGGGAGGACCGGAGATTACGTGAGGGAAGATATCGGGAGATTAGTTCAGAAATATGAACCTTTGTGATTTTGCCTGGGCTCCGCTCTCTTGCAGCTTTGCATCTGGTCCACACTCCTGCGGTTCTGCTCCGTTCTACTCTGCTCTGCGGCTGCACAGACCTCTTGCTGCAGCTCCTCTCCGCATTCCTTGCGGTTCCACTCTGCTTAGCTTTTGCTGCTGCAGAAACCTCTTGCTGCAGCTCCTCTCCGCATTCCTTGCGGTTCCGCTCTGCTTAGCTTCTGTTGCTGCTCCATCTTCTGCTACTCTACCATTCCTATCTGCAGCTTTGTGGTTCTCTTTTTGTGTGAACAGGTCCCTACCTGTTCCTTCACACTTCATTCCTTCCTGCTTGTTTCCATACCTGCATCTTCTGTGTGAACAGGTCCCTACCTGTTCCTTGGTACTCCTTTCCTTCTGGCTTTTTTCCGTACCTGCATTTCCTGTGTGAACAGGTCCCAACCTTCATACTTCATTCCTTCCTGCTTGTTTTCTTACCTGCACCTCCTGTGTGAACAGGTCCCTACCTGTTCCTTGATACTACATATCCATACCTGCACCTCCTGTGTGAACAGGTCCCTACCTGTTCCTTCATACTACATATCCGTACCTGCACCTCCTGTGTGAACAGGTCCCTACCTGTTCCTTCATACACCACACCAACCTGCCCTGTGTCTCTGCCGTTCCTGCCAGCCCTGTGTCTCTGCCGTTCCTGCCAGCCCTGTGTCTATGTCATTCCTGCCAGCCCTGTGTCTATGCCGTTCCTGCCAGCCCTGTGTCTATGCTGTTCCTGCCAGCCCTGTGTCTCTGCCGTGCCTGCCAGCCCTGTGCCTCTGCCGTGCCTGCCAGCCCTGTGTCTCTGCCGTGCCTGCCAGCCCTGTGTCTCTGCCGTTCCTGCCCGTCCTGTCTCTGCCAGCCTTGTGTCTCAGCCGTGCCAGCCTACTCGTCTGAGTTTCATCCGTGCTCATCTGCTAGTCCTGCCTGATGCCCACACCTGTCCTAGTGTTCCTGTTCTCCAAGTGGGATCAGCAGCCACAGCCAGACCCCACCCTGGAGTAGCACCTGGCAGCGCCTGCCGCACAAGCCTGACTTCACCATCAGAGGCTCCAGTGAAAACCAAGGCAGCTGTCATATTCACGCCCCTTCCAGGGTAGTCTGGTTTGTGGCACAGTGGAGCCATAAACCCCCTGAGCTCACGCCCACCAGTCAGGGCGTGAGCGTGACAGTTTGCACAGGCCATGGCCTCCGTTCTATCTCAAGTCCTACTGCTCGCATAGCATCATGAACTTTCTCTCTATCCGTATGAGCAACCTGAAAAATTTGTTCCACCAAGGGTGGTCCAGATTGAGGAGACTTCTGACCCAATCATAGTCTCAAACGCTCTCTTCAAGCAACTTCAGGCCTATGAGGAGGAGGAGCACGACCCAGCAGACCCGCCTAGATTCTATGGGAATCCAGAAGAATGCCAAAGCTTCCTGGAACAGTGCTTGCGCTACATCCTGCAGAATGCAGCTTGTTTCCCCTCTGACTGGGTTAAGGTGGGTTACATTATATCCTACCTAGTAGGAGATGCTGTATTATGGATTTGTCCCCTCTGGGAAGCAGGGGATCCTATCGTCATGAACCTAGGGGCCTTCCTGGTGGCCTTCCATAGAGTCTTTGACATACCTCGTCCTGCTGCTGAAGTCTTCCCCATCTAGATCCGAGAGGCGCTCCAGGTGGGCGAAACCCGTAAAGAAACCTCCACGTCAAGCCATGACCGTCTTTGATCCTCCAGTTCCTCTACTCGTTAAAGCAGCTATCCGAGTGAAGCCTAAGAAAGTTGATGAGAGTGGGCTGGCAAAGCAGCAGCCTGAAATCAGCCATAAGAAGGGCATACAGTGTTGCTGCAGTTGTGAGGAACACCTGGATGGCCTCTGTTCAGTGGATCTAGAGCTCCAAAACTTTGGGTCAGTAGGAGAGGCTGCCCTTGGTGAGAATAACTCCCTTCCGTTCAATTCTCTGTCTGTTCTGGTCCCTTATGGGAGCTTCGGCCCTGCAGATGTATTCAAGCTGCTAACCAGACGGAGTCTAAGTGTGGTTCCTGTTTCACTGCTCCAGAATCCTGTGAAGGTTTTTGGTGATTGCCGAGCCCTACTTATGAACAGTCCAGAGTTGAAGGGACAACTACAGCTCCAAATTGGAGCATTATATTCGAAGAAATGTATTTTCCACTTGTTGAGTGTGCTGACCTTACTGAAGTAAAGGAATTAATGGCACCCTCTCCGCACACCTCCAGTGACAATACCAGTGACCTGTCCAGTTCCCAGGAACATCCCTGTTGCTTAAAAAATGAACTATGGGCAGAAGATGCTTCCTGTAAAGACGCCTTCAGACTCCATGTGGCAGGTGGATGAAGAAGTTGAAGCAGAAGCTCTTGTATCTCTGTTCTTCACCAATCTGGAGGAAGAGATGGTCCAGTTTTGTCAGAGTAACAGGCTGATGGGGCTTCCTGAATGTATGCCTTTTGCTTCCAAGTGGCTAATTGCTGATAATACTAAGACAGAGACTTACTCATCCTCTAATCCGGAAGAGGAGGTCCAATTTTTTCTGGGTTCCAGGCTGAAGATGCTTCCTGTATGTATGCCTCCAGCTTCCATCTGGCTATTGGGTGAAGATCCCAAGACAGAAGTGTTCTCATGTCTGCTTTCCACCAGTCTAAAGGAGGAGGTTCAATTTTCTTGTGATGATGGGCTTAAGTTGGATCCAGTGAAGGTGTCTTCAGTTTCCAAAGAATCGGATTATGTTGAGGTCAAATCAGAAGCTTCCAAGTCCCTGCTTTCAGTCAACCAGGTGAAAGAAGTCCTGGCCCTTGTATCTTCTGTGTGGGAAGTTGATCTTGCTGGACTCAAATAGACTGGGCAACCTGAGATCTCTAATGTCTCATCTACCTCATTCTACCAGAGGAATGTTGTGATGGCTCTGACTATGTGTGCTCCTATCCTTCTACAAGTTATTCTGGCGGGCTTGAAGAAGAGGGGCCGTAAAGGGCGGCACTGTAACAACTCTGCTGGCAGCACGGTTTGGCCTCTCATCTCTCACACTATCTTACCCACTGCTCCAGGTCATGTTGTGGTTTCTGTTTCTTGCCAGCTCCATACTCTGTGCCTCTGCTCTGTGCATGCTTCCTGGCTGTGTGCATGGGGGGGGCGGCGCCTGGACTCTCTGGTTCTTATAGGAATCAGGTGCATCTGTCTAATCTGTTCCTGACCAATTACCAAGAGGCCTCCAGTATTTAGTGCAGCTCCACCCAGTGGACTGGGCCTGTGCCATGTGTGCGCCATTCTCCAGTGCACATTGCCCCATTCTCCAGTGCACATTGCACCATTCTCCAGCGCACATTGCGCCATTCTCCAGCGCACATTGCCCCATTCTCCAGCGCACATTGCCCCATTCTCCAGCGCGCACATTGTGCCATTCTCCAGCGCACATTACGCCATTCTCCAGCGCACATTGCGCCATTCTCCAGCGCACTTTGCGCCATTCTCCAGCGCACATTGCCCCATTCTCCAGAGCACATTGCCCCATTCTCCAGCGCACATTGCGCCATTCTCCAGCGCACATTGCCCCATTCTCCAGCGCACATTGCGCCATTCTCCAGTGCACATTGCCCCATTCTCCAGCGCACATTGCCCCATTCTCCAGCGCACATTGCGCCATTCTCCAGTGCACATTGCGCCATTCTCCAGAGCACATTGCTCCATTCTCCAGCGCACATTGCCCCATTCTCCAGCGCACATTGCCCCATTCTCCAGCGCACATTGCCCCATTCTCCAGCGCACATTGCCCCATTCTCCAGTGCACATTGCCCCATTCTCCAGCGCACATTGCGCCATTCTCCAGTGCACATTGCCCAATTCTCCAGTGCACATTGCCCCATTCTCCAGAGCACATTGCGCCATTCTCCAGCGCACATTGCCCAATTCTCCAGCGCACATTGCCCCATTCTCCAGCGCACATTGCCCAATTCTCCAGCGCACATTGCCCCATTCTCCAGTGCACATTGCCCCATTCTCCAGAGCACATTGCCCCATTCTCCAGTGCACATTGCCCCATTCTCCAGAGCACATTGCCCCATTCTCCAGTGCACATTGCCCAATTCTCCAGCGCACATTGCCCCATTCTCCAGTGCACATTGCCCCATTCTCCAGCGCACATTGCGCCATTCTCCAGTGCACATTGCCCAATTCTCCAGCGCACATTGCCCCATTCTCCAGCGCACATTGCCCCATTCTCCAGTGCACATTGCCCAATTCTCCAGTGCACATTGCGCCATTCTCCAGTGCACATTGCCCAATTCTCCAGCGCACATTGCCCCATTCTCCAGCGCACATTGCCCCATTCTCCAGTGCACATTGCCCAATTCTCCAGTGCACATTGCTCCATTCTCCAGTGCACATTGCCCTATTCTCCAGTGTACATTGCCCCATTCTCCAGAGCACATTGCGCCATTCTCCAGTGCACATTGCCCAATTCTCCAGCGCACATTGCCCCATTCTCCAGTGCACATTGCCCCATTCTCCAGTGCACATTGCCCCATTCTCCAGCGCACATTGCCCCATTCTCCAGTGCACATTGCCCAATTCTCCAGCGCACATTGCCCAATTCTCCAGCGCACATTGCCCCATTCTCCAGCGCACATTGCCCCATTCTCCAGCGCACATTGCCCCATTCTCCAGCGCACATTGCGCCATTCTCCAGCGCACATTACGCCATTCTCCAGCGCACATTGCGCCATTCTCCAGCGCACTTTGCGCCATTCTCCAGCGCACATTGCCCCATTCTCCAGCGCACTTTGCGCCATTCTCCAGCGCACATTGCCCCATTCTCCAGCGCACATTGCCCCATTCTCCAGGGCACATTGCCCCATTCTCCAGCGCACATTGCCCCATTCTCCAGCGCACATTGCCCCATTCTCCAGCGCACATTGCCCCATTCTCCAGCGCACATTGCCCCATTCTCCAGCGCACATTGCCCCATTCTCCAGTGCACATTGCCCCATTCTCCAGTGCACATTGCCCAATTCTCCAGTGCACATTGCCCCATTCTCCAGGGCACATTGCCCCATTCTCCAGCGCACATTGCCCAATTCTCCAGCGCACATTGCCCCATTCTCCAGTGCACATTGCCCAATTCTCCAGTGCACATTGCCCCATTCTCCAGAGCACATTGCTCCATTCTCCAGGGCACATTGCCCCATTCTCCAGGGCACATTGCCCCATTCTCCAGCGCACATTGCCCCATTCTCCAGGGCACATTGCCCCATTCTCCAGCGCACATTGCCCCATTCTCCAGCGCACATTGCCCCATTCTCCAGCGCACATTGCCCCATTCTCCAGCGCACATTGCCCCATTCTCCAGGGCACATTGCCCCATTCTCCAGCGCACATTGCGCCATTCTCCAGCGCACATTACGCCATTCTCCAGCGCACATTGCGCCATTCTCCAGCGCACTTTGCGCCATTCTCCAGCGCACATTGCCCCATTCTCCAGCACACATTGCCCCATTCTCCAGCGCACATTGCGCCATTCTCCAGTGCACATTGCCCCATTCTCCAGTGCACATTGCCCCATTCTCCAGTGCACATTGCCCCATTCTCCAGTGCACATTGCCCCATTCTCCAGTGCACATTGCCCCATTCTCCAGAGCACATTGCCCCATTCTCCAGCGCATATTGCCCCATTCTCCAGTGCACATTGCCCCATTCTCCAGCGCACATTGCCCTATTCTCCAGTGCACATTGCGCCATTTTCCAGCGCACATTGCCCCATTCTCCAGCGCACATTGCGCCATTCTCCAGCGCACATTGCCCCATTCTCCAGTGCACATTGCCCCATTCTCCAGTGCACATTGCCCCATTCTCCAGTGCACATTGCCCCATTCTCCAGTGCACATTGCCCCATTCTCCAGTGCACATTGCCTCATTCTCCAGCGCACATTGCTCCATTCTCCAGCGCACATTGCCCCATTCTCCAGTGCACATTGCGCCATTCTCCAGCGCACATTGCGCCATTCTCCAGCGCACATTGCGCCATTTTCCAGTGCACATTACTCCCTCTTCTTTCTCCACATTTTACCCCATTTAATTATTTACAAAAAAATTCTGCAGAAAAACCCGAAGTCTCCTTTGTCCTGGTGATCAGACTAAAGGTACCGTCACATTAAGCGACGCTGCCGCGATATAGACAACGATGCCGATCGCTGCAGCGTCGCTGTGTGGTCGCTGGAGAGCTGTCACACAGACAGCTCTCCAGCGACCAACGATGCCGAAGTCCCCGGGTAACCAGGGTAAACATCGGGTTACTAAGCGCAGGGCCGCACTTAGTAACCCGATGTTTACCCTGGTTACCATTGTAAATGTAAAAAAAAAAAACACTACATACTTACATTCCGGTGTCTGTCGCGTCCCCCGGCGTCAGCTTCCCTGCACTGTGTAAGCGCCGGCCGTAAAGCAGAGTGGTGACGTCACCGCTGTGCTCTGCTTTACAGCCGGCCGGCGCTGACACAGTGCTGAGAAGCTGATGCTGAGGGACGCGACAGACACCGGAATGTAAGTATGTAGTGTTTTTTTTTTTTTCATTTACAATGGTAACCAGGGTAAACATCGGGTTACTAAGCGCGGCCCTGCGCTTAGTAACCCTATATTTACCCTGGTTACAAGTGAAGACATCGCTGGATCGGCGTCACACACGCCGATTCAGCGATGTCAGCAGGTGATCCAGCGACCAAATAAAGTTCTGGACTTCTAGCTCCGACCAGCGATGTCACAACAGGATCCAGATCGCTGCTGCGTGTCAAACACAACGATATCGCTATCCAGGACGCTGCAACGTCACGGATCGCTATCGTTATCGTTGTAAAGTTGCTCAGTGTGAAGGTACCTTTAGTCTGAGTAATTGTTATTCTTTGCTAACGATGATATTTCGGGCTTAGTCGTTAATTATATCGTGAGAACCTGTAATTATTAGGTTTGGTAATATGTGAAGATGTCACAGCACGGCCGTCCGCACTTCTGCACATTGCCGCCCCGTGCGTTGGGCGGACGGATGGGTAAAATCGCTGGACATAAACGATACAATGGAAAATCCGCTCTTTGGAGTCAACAACTTATTACAATTTTACAGCTATATAAAAAGAGTTTGTTGTTAGTTTTGACGTCAGTGACATTTATCTGTGCCGTCCACAGTGTAATATCTGACATTTTGGGCTCCGACACTCGTCCTTCATCAGATGCACGGGCGGGAAGGAAAGGAAATGACACAAGATGAAATGGCGCCATATACAAATACTAGGAGGTCGGCACACTGCGATTTTTTGTAATGCAAAATGAGGCCCTTGTTATGGGGGACTTTAACTACCCGGATATTAACTGGGAAACAGAAACCTGTGAAACCCATAAAGGCAACAGGTTTCTGCTAATAACCAAGAAAAATTATCTTTCACAATTGGTGCAGAATCCAACCAGAGGAGCAGCACTTTTAGACCTAATACTATCTAATAGACCTGACAGAATAACAAATCTGCAGGTGGTTGGGCATTTAGGAAATAGCGACCACAATATTGTGCAGTTTCACCTGTCTTTCACTAGGGGGACTTGTCAGGGAGTCACAAAAACATTGAACTTTAGGAAGGCAAAGATTGACCAGCTTAGAGATGCCCTTAATCTGGTAGACTGGGACAATATCCTCAGAAATAAGAATACAGATAATAAATGGGAAATGTTTAAGAACATCCTAAATAGGCAGTGTAAGCGGTTTATACCTTGTGGGAATAAAAGGACTAGAAATAGGAAAAACCCAATGTGGCTAAACAAAGAAGTAAGACAGGCAATTAACAGTAAAAAGAAAGCATTTGCACTACTAAAGCAGGATGGCACCATTGAAGCTCTAAAAAACTATAGGGAGAAAAATACTTTATCTAAAAAACTAATTAAAGGAAACCGAGAAGCACATTGCTAAGGAGAGTAAAACTAATCCCAAACTGTTCTTCAACTATATCAATAGTAAAAAATCATAAGTGAAAGTGTCGGCCCCTTAAAAAATTGTAAGGAAAGAGTGGTTGTAGATGACGAGGAAAAAGCTAACATATTAAACACCTTCTTCTCCACGGTATTCACGGTGGAAAATGAAATGGCGAGTGTCACGATTCACACTGTGACTGTCACCCCTATGTCACGGATCGGGGTGACCTTAGGCCAACAGACAGCTATCACATGTGCAGGGGGGCTTACACTCTGTACCCCTGCACTCCCGGCCGTGAAGATGTTATGTCAGTAAATAAAGACACCTGCTTCTGAAGATCGGTGAGTGCTGCCTTCTTTTTTCTCTGCATTCGTTAGTTATTCCTCCACTGCTACACTGTGATGAAAACACACACAAGGCTATTGACCTATCGATTTACAGCAGGGGCTTATTTTAGTTATCCCACTGCTCTGCAATATAACACGAATTTCAGGAATTTATGTATATCCCGCTTTACAGTTCCGCTTGCAAACTTACAGCTCTCTGGCGCCCCCCTTACCCTCAGGTCTGATTAGGTACTGCACCTAGGGTAATTATTCTCCAGAAAGGCTGCCTGCTATGTACTGGCTATTGGGCACGGTGCAGCTAGGCAATATAACTACTCCCACTCAGGCAGGAACAATAATTATCAACGCTGCCATCGCTACAACGACTCCCAAAGGCACAGAACAAGGTATGCTGCCACCAGCTTCGATTAACAGGTCTGAAGCTAACCCAAAACAGTAGCGTAATTCCCTTCAGAAGACTTAGGGTACGTTTTAGAGCAGGAGAACGAATCTAGTATTTTAAATATTTTACTCCATAAAAGATTAAGGCAGTGTTTATAAAAAATATTACAAGGAGGTTACAAAAGAGACAATTGAAAATGTGTACAAGGTAATTATAAAATAACAGGGGTTAAATGAGAAGTTAACACTTACATGTGTTCAGGTCATTGCAGGCAAACCATGGTGGCAGGCAGAACCCCAAATGTCCCAGTGTATCAGGAGGTCTGGATAGGAACAGTTCCTCAAGTAAGACTGAAGGCTGGGTGACTTGCAGAAAACTTGCAGCTCAGCCTGGTGACATCACTAAAAGGGTTGGTTTCCTCAGACCCTCCCCTCTCCTCAGACTTACCAAATTTTTACACAAATTTGTATAAGTCTCGTATCTCCGTTCCAGAACATATCAGAATCCCAGCACACCCCTCATTCTTCTTATTTTACAATTGGCTTTCTATTGGTACCAAGTTCGGGCTAGTTGGAACACACAGTTCTGGAGAAATCTGTATTTTTTACCTGTTGGAATTAGAGGCTCGCGCTTACAGTGGCTGATAGATCCGCCGATGGAGATTCACAAAATGGACTTATTATTTTCCTAGACAAAATCGTTGGCCCAATATCTTACAATATTAGAACAAAGAACTTTAGAGAAATTCTATACCAGTTCTAGCTGGAGGGAGATTTGAGCCTACACCAGCGGTCGTAAAAATTCCTTGGGTGGGAGGAGAGGAATAAGTCGCTCCAAACCTGGAATTTGCAGCTAGAGCAATAAAACCTCAGCAAAACACAGAGTGAAGGGGGGTCAATGCCCACCCTATAGGTGCTGGCAAGAGAAACTAAAACTTATATTATACATTATCTTCACAGCGAGAGACAAAGAAAACCGTATATTAAGGGTCACCAATCTATCCCAAGAAAAGGTGCGAAACCAGCTAAATAAGATTAAAATAGATAAATCTCCGGGTCCGGATGGCATACAACCACGAGTACTAATGGAGCGCCCCCAGACATAGGGCCACGAGTTCTCGGTACCGGGCCTCTCTGGTTCGGTTCTGAGACTGTCACGGTGGCTAGACCCGGTCCGCGACCCTGCCAAGGGGCGTCCAATAAAGGTAGTGCAGTCTGTCAAGGTTTCGTGACGCCACCTGTGGTGTTTGGTCAGGGTGACCGACGCTGCAGTGGGGTCCGCTGGGGTGATGGAATGGCAGCTGGATGGTATACCTTCCCACAGGTGAAGTATGTCCCCAGGGCTTCTCAGTAAGGTGGATGGTGATGGTGTGAGGTGCAGTCAATAACGAGGACACAAGGTTGCAGTCTCTTTACCTCTTTACTGAAGACTTCAGGATCCTCAATCCAGAGCACGCTTAACAGGGCTATCTGAGACCGGCCGGTCCGATGGGCACTTCCAGAGTTCCCTTTGCAGGTGGAAATCAGTGCCTACAATTAGCGCCTGTGTGTTGTAGTGCTACCCTGCTGAGCATTCGGAATAGTCCTCACAACTGCTGTTCTCGTTCATTCGTTCTTTCTAATTCTCTCTCGCTTGTTCCAGATGTTACTAGTTTCTTGTCCCCCAGTATGTTATGGCTAGGACGCACCCGTATGACAGGAAGGCTCGGAGCTCTTCCGGGACCCTAGAGACGCCCCTCTCCACGCATTGCCCCCTATGTCTTCATAGGAAATTTAAGGTAGACAGCCAACCTATAATTAACTGTCCTGCAGAGTTCGAAGTAAGGCCTAGAGTCAGTTACTCCCGCGGTGTTCCGGCCACCGGCTACGCGCCTCAGTAGGATGTTGCCTCGGTCTCACAGCACGACTCCTACTGGTTCTCCTTTGTGCTTGATCTCGTTTCTCACTGTTCCACAATATCCTTCCCTTCGTGTCTCTCTCTTAGGATACCGCCGCGGGGTGTGCAGGCGCGGTTCCATTACGTTCTGCTCTGTTCGCTAGGCACCTGCCAGGTTCCCACGCCTGACAGGGACCCCCCTGTGTCTTCTCCCTGCAACACCCCCTGCCACGGGATGTTGCCTGAATCCAACCCAGTCAGCTTCTGACTAACTTCCTATCCAACCCCTAGTTTTACCAGTGTGAGGAGTGGCCCAATAAATAAAGCCTTTTTCTCCCCCTAGTGGCCGAAGTGTGAAGTGTAATGTGTTCTGGTGATACCTGGTCAGTAGAATTCCTTCAGTGCCATCAGACGTACCATCACTCCCCTTAGTGGCAGAGTGTCATACTGCAACGACCAGATCTCTGGGGCGCTGCACTAAGATAACTAAGTAATGAAATAGACAAGTCATTATTTCTTATATTTAGGGACTATATAGCGACGGGGTCTGTTCCACAGGATTGGCGCATAGCAAATGTGGTACCAATATTCAAAAAGGGCTCTAAAAATGAACCTAGAAATTATAGGCCAATAAGTTTAACTTCTATTGTTGATAAAATATGTGAAAGGTTTCTGAGGGATGTTATTCTGGATTATCTCAATGAGAATAACTGTGTAACTCCATATCAGCATGGTTTTATGAGGAATCGCTCCTGTCAAACCAATCTAATCAGCTTTTATGAAGAGGTAAGCTATAGACTGGACCAAAGTGAGTCATTGCATGTGGTATATCTTGGTTTTTCCAAAGCATTTGATACCGTGCCACTAGGGTTGAGCGAAACGGGTCGGCCATTTTCAGAAGTCGCCGACTTTTGGCAAAGTCGGGTTTCATGAAACCCGACCCGACCCCTGTGTGGGGTCGGCCATGAGGTCGGCGATCTTCTGAATCTGGTATCGGAATTCCGATACCGAATTCCTATATGTTTGCAATATCGGAAATCGGTATCGGAATCCATATTTAAGTGTAAAATAAAGAATTAAAATAAAAAATATTGCTATACTTACCCTCTGACGCGCCCTGGTACTAACCGGCAGCCTTCCTTCCTTAGAATCAGCGCGTGAAGGACCTTTAGATGACGTCGCGGCTTGTGATTGGTCGCGCGACCGCCCATGTGACCGCTCACGTGACCAATCACAAGCCGCGACGTCACCGAAGGTCCTTCAAGCGCTGATTCTTAGGAAGGAAGGCTGCCGGAAAGAAGCAGGGCGCGTCCGAGGGTGAGTATATTCCTATTAGGACCAATCACAAGCCGCGACGTCATCTAAAGGTCCTTCACGCGCTGATTCTAAGGAAGGAAGGCTGCCGGTTAGTACCAGGGCGCGTCAGAGGGTAAGTATAGCAATATTTTTTATTTTAATTCTTTATTTTACACTTAAATATGGATCCCAGGGCCTGAAGGAGAGTTTCCTCTCCTTCAGACCCTGGGAACAATTGGAAACCCAATGCACTGCATTGGATTTCGTGTTTCGGCCGACCCGGACCCTGACTTTTCTATAGGATCGGCCGATTTCACTCGACCCGACTTTTGAGAAAGTCGGGTTTCGTGAAACCTGACCCGATCCTATAAAAGTAAAAGTCGCTCAACCCTACGTGCCACTACACAAAATGAGAATGCTGGGTCTGGGGGAAAATGTGTGTAAATGGGTTAGTAACTGGCTTAGTGATAGAAAGCAGAGGGTGGTTATAAATGGTATATTCTCTAAGTGGATCGCTGTGACCAGCCCAGTGGGGACCGCAGGGGTCGGTATTGCGGCCTTTTCTCTTCAACATATTTATTAATAATCTGGTATAAGCTTTCCAGAGTAAAAAAATCGATATTTTCAGATGATGGAAAACTATGTAAAGCAGTCAATACAAGAGAAGATTAGATAGTTTTCTGCTACAGATGGATCTGGATAAGTTGGAAACTTGGGCCGAGAGGTGGCAGATGAGGTTTAACAATGATAAATGTAAGGTTATACACATGAGAAGAAGGAATCAATATCACCATAACACACGGAACGGGAAACCACTGGGTAAATCTGACATGGAGAAGGACTTGGGGATCCTAGTTAATGATAAACTTACCTGGAGCAGCCAGTGCCAGGCAGCGGCTGCCAAGGCAAACAGGATGATGGGGTGCATTAAAAGAGGTCTGGATACACATGATGAGAGCACTATACTGCCTCTGTACAAATCCCTGGTTAGACCGCACATGGAGTACTGTGTCCAGTTTTTGGCACCGGTGCTTAGGAAGGATATAATGGAACTAGAGCGAGTACAAAGGAGGGCAACAAAATTAATAAAGGAGATGGGGAAGCTACAATACCCAGAGAGATTAGCAAAATTAGGATTATTTAGTCTAGAAAAAAGACGGCTGAGGGGCGATCTAATAACCATGTATAAGTATATAAGGGCACAATACAAATATCTCTCCGAGGATCTGTTTATACCAAGGAAGGTGACGTCACAAGGGGGAAGGCTCATACTGGCCCACAGGTTAACAGGGGAATCCCATGGTGGGCCACTATCTAGATCTGGGTCCCCAACCCCACTTTATGGGCAGTCTTTGGCATAATTCACTTGATTCACTCTGTACAGAAAAAAGTAGCATCTCATCATTCATTAACCATGCTACCCAGTTTATTATTATATAGAGATAAATTTGTGAACAAAGGTAGTATAATATTTGCATGCAGGTGAAAAGTGTCCCCCTTCCCCCCCAGGTCAATGTTATTTGTGGGCCCATGTCACCCCAGTCCGACACTGCAAGGGGACATTCTCTGCGTCTGGAGGAGAGAAGGTTTTTCCACAACATAGAAGAGGATTCTTTACTGTTAGGGCAGTGAGAATCTGGAACTCCTTGTCTGAGGAGGTGGTGATGGCGAACTCAGTCTAGGGGTTCAAGAGAGGCCTGTATGTCTTCTTGGAGTGTAACAATATTGTATCATACAGTTATTAGGTTCTTTAGAAGGACGTAGACCTGGGGATTTATTCTGACGGAACATAGGCTGAACTGGATGGAAAAGTGACTTTTTTCGGTCTTGCTAATTATTTTACTATGTTACTCCTGGGAAATCACCTTACGGCAAGCTTCAGGAATATGATACAGCCTTTTGGTTCACCCTCACATGTGGTTCAGTCAGGATCTCAGGATCTCGTGCTCTACCACCTGCGTACATCCTGGTAACTCCGAAAACAGGTCTCGGTTCCGCTGAAGCAGCTCATGGCACTGTTGTTTCTGGGCCGGTGACAGTGTCTCTGCCACTATGACATCCTTGATCTTTGCTTCAAGATGGGCTCCTAGGCACGGTTCTTCTACTAGATCCCTGTCTTGCCACGATTTCAGCAGGTTAACATGGTACACTCAGTACAGCTTCTTTCTCCCTGGTTGGAGGACCTTATAGTTGACATCACTCAACTTCTCGGACACCTCATATGGCCCTTACCACTTGGCCAGGAATTTGCTTTCCATGGTGGGGATCAACACGAGCACCCAGTCCCCAGGGCTAAACTGTCTCAGTGACGAAGCTGCTGTCGCAGTGAAACGCGCGTTGAGGTGCGCTCAGTCTGTACGACCCCTCTCTCCCTGGTTCCTACATGACCACAGGTAACTACCGCTCCTAGCTGGGACTTACTATTTAGCTGGTGACTATTGTGTCTATTATGGGATGCTAGAGCAGCTAGAGTGTAGTAGTAGTTACACATATACCGTGGATCTACCATGTATTTAGTAGTACTAGGGAGTTGGTAACATGTTATGGTCATTTGGATGTTATGGTAATCTGTCATTTGACTTGTGATATATATTAGGGGTCCCACCAGTCTGTAGCTTCTGTTTCGATCCTGTATCCGTTTATTATAACGTCTCACCAGTATGTTTTTCGATTTATATGTATTTTTAGATGTTTTGTAATAAAAGTTGTGATTTTAATATTTACCTTGTGATCCAGAGTCTTCATAGTTCCCTATTGGTGTGCAGTATCTATTTGTGAAGGGATCCTGTCATTAGATATGAGGGTGTATTGTTTTGTCTCAGTGTCGCAGTCCAGTTGTAGACCCTCGCCTGGGCTTCTTGTGCTTGAAGGAGACTCTCCCTCACAATCAGCATCACCCTTGGGATTCGTTCCTGCATTTGGGCCACATGCTCGATGACGCTCCGGTGGGGCGTATCTTCTGCTTCGCAAGTCTCCTTCGCAACATCTAGAAGTCCCCAGGGGTGCCGTCTATATTACAGCTCGAAAGGTGAGAACCCCATAGAGGCCTGTGGGACTTTCTTGATGGAGAACAGTAGGTATGGTAGGAGGCAATCCCAATCTCGGCCATCCCTCTCCATGACCTTCTTCAGCATGGCCTTCAAGGTCTTATTGAACCTCTCCACCAGGCCGCCTGTCTGCGGATGGTACACTGATGTCCTAAATTGGATAATCTGGAGGGTGTTGCACAATTCCTTCATTACTCTGAATATAAACGATGTCCCCTGGTCTGTCAGGATCTCATTTCGCAGGCCCGTCCGGAGAGAAAATATGGACTAGCTCTCGTGCTATAGTCCGGGCGGAGGTGTTTCTCAGGGGTACTGCTTCCGTGTACTGCGTAGCATAGTCCATTACCACAAGGATGTATTGATGACCTCTGGTGGAGTTAACTAAGGTCCCGACCAGTTTCTTGGCAATCCGGTCGAATGGGACTTCGATTGTTGGTAATGGAACTAGTGGACTGCGGAAGTAGGTTATGGGAGCAGTTAGCTGACACCCAGGCCAGTAAAACCTCTGAAGGACTTGTTTTTGGGTCTTATCTACAACTAGGTGTCCCCAATACATGAGCATGGGCCAGATCTAATACCTTACATCTATAGGATCTCGGGACTAATAGCTGCTCTAACACTTCCCCTCTCTGTTTAGTGACTCGATATAGCAACTCCCCATTGACAGCAAAGTACGGGAACCTGGTGTTGGCCCTCGGCTCTTGGGCATTTATCACAGTCACATTTTTCCGTTTATTTTTCAAGGTCAAGTCCTGCATTTGGGCAGTCCCAAAATTCCAGAAACCCCCAGTTCAGGAATTTCAAACTCACTGGTCACCATTTCGTCCTCCTCATCAACCAGGACACACAATGGGAACTCATCCATCTCTAACTGTGATGGGGTTTCAACAGGGTTGGGCCTGTCTGCGTCTGTTGATACCACTGCCTTTCCCCACAAGTCCCAGAAAAGGCCGATGTCCCTCCTGACTATCACGGGGTGCAGCAAACCTTTGACCACCCTGACCTTATGGGACTCCGTACCCTGGCTTTTTTTAACCAACACTCTGGCAACAGGATAGTCTTTAGCGACCTCCTGGATACAGTGTACACCCACGTGTTTCCCCCTGATTAACTGATGGGGTAGTGTGTCACCAGCACCACATTTATTGACATGGGACATGCTTGTGGCCCCTCACCAGGCTGATAGACCAGACTGCAGGCGGGGTAGGCATAGTAGGAGCAGTGCCTCCCTAGGCTACAGTCTATCTCTTTGGAGGACAAGGGACAATGGGCGGCTATATGTCCTGGACCGCAACATCTCCAGCAAAGCAAGTCTTTACCCGTGGCCTTTGACAACCCCTCAGTGACACCTTGGGATCTATTACTTCCCCCAGTGGTAGCTTTTCTACCCCTCTTTTGGAGCTCGGGTTCTCATTGAGTACCCCCATATGAGGATGCACCACACCTTGGCTTTCTTAGGGACCTCTCAACCACCTGGAACTGTTCCACTAGGCCCACCAGTTCGTCTGCATTTTGAGGATCTCCCTGGGCAACCCAGGTCTGCAGCAGTCTAGGAAGGGAGTATATGAACCTGTCCATAACAATGCGCTTTACCATCTGGGCTGGAGTGGAGGATTCCGGATGCAGCCATTTTTGCACCAGATGCAGTAGGTGAAACATTTGGAACTGAGGCGGTTTATCCCCACAAAATGCCCAGTGGTGAACCCATTGTGCTCTGACCGACATAGTACTCCTGCGCGTGCCAAAATTTCAGTCTCTAACTTGGCATACTCCTGCACATCCTGCAATTCCAAATCCTAATAGGCCTTCTGGAGCTCACCAGTCAAATAGGGTGCCAGCACCCCCACCCACTGCTCTGACAGTAGCTTCTCATGCTCCGCTATCCACTCGAATACAGTCAAAAATTCCTCCACATCTTCACCCTGGGTAATTTTTTGCATTGCTGTTTTTACTGTCATCTGGATGTAAGTGTCGTCACCTGGACCTGGGGTAGGTGCTGCCGACCATCCACGAACCGCCTCTGCAAGTAAGTCAGTCTTTTGCTGGTGTTGCTGCTGCTGCATCTGCTGTATAAGCAGCTTAATTGTCTCCTGTTGCGTCATCTGTTGCTGCTGTAATTGCTGCTGATGTTGTAGCTGCTGTTGCTGCTGTGCTTGCAGTAGATGTTTGGGCAGGTCCTCCATCTTGCCTGACGTTATCCTCTGGTTTGTGGCTGTCACACGTGTTCACTTCTAATACCATCTGTGGTAGATCGGCTCACTCAGCTGCACACGGAGGTAGTCAATGGAACACTGTGCCTTTAAGGATGCACTTGGTTTATTACTACCGCATAAACCAAGGTGTGGTAAAGAAAATACAGCCCTCTGGGCAAAACAAAACAAACCGGTAGCACTTTGTGCAGTTCTTGTGCTAGTGGGGGTCAGCCCGCTCAGGGTTAACAATGTCCTTACACAAGCAATATGTGCACAAACACTCTCCTGGAGTCTTTCTATCCAGGCCCTCAACAGCCCGCACTAACCCTGGAGTTCAGCTATTTAAAGCCAGACCATGTGACTCTCCATCATGTGACTGATCACATGATCCTGATATCACACAGGTCCTATAAGAACACTGCCACTGGAGATATGTGGTCCTCCTCACACCCGGTCTATGGCGGTCCACTAAAACCAGCCCATAATATAACTTTCAATAAACTGATCCAACACGGTGTGCTGGAGGAACTGATTCTGGTTTTATATCGCTGATGCCATCATGCGCAGTGACACGTATCTCCCCTTCATCACTTCACCAGTGACTCTGTCACACTCTTCAAGTGATTCCAGACAGAATGGATGATGTGAGATCAGGGCTCTGTGCTGTCAGATAATCACCTCCAGTACTCCTCCTCATCCCTGCCGGTCAGAGAGCCATGGTTCCCACGCTGTCAAAGACAGCGTGAGCGTTCCGCTATGATCAGAGGTATAAAGTTTACCTCCGGTCACTGGTGTCAGCTGATGGGTGTAACACCAGTGTATTTGTGCCTTGTTTCCCCGATGTTACACTATATGTCTGTGCGCTTACCCTTTGCTACTTTCCCCCTAATCAGATGGGATGCTATTGTCTGTTACCTGTATGGATGCTGCTCCATTCCCTGCTCTGCTGTGTGTTATGATCCGGTGACCTTGGAGCTGCATGAGAACTTTCACTGGAGAAGGTGGCCACTATACTGACCGCAATCCTAAACTTAACACCGCAACGAGAAGTAGCCGTGGAGTGTACCTAACACACCTAGACACCTCGTCACAGCCGGAGGACTAAATACCCCTAAAGATGGAAATTGCAATACTATCTTGCCTCAGAGAAAATCCCCAAAGGATAGACAGCCCCCCACAAATATTGGCGGTGAGTCGGAGAGGAAAAAACATACACAGGCAGAAAAACAGGATTTAGCACAGGAGGCCACTCTAGCTAGATAGGACAGAGTTCTGTGCGGTCAGTATTAAAACCCTTCAAAATAATCCACAGCAGAATATACAAAAAAAACTTCCTACATCTAACTAAAAGATGTAGGAGCGTAAATCTGCAACTCCAGTGAATCCTACAATCAGAGCAGGAATAAAACTGAAACAAGCACACAGCAGTGTGCCACAGATACAAAAACCAAACACTTATCTTTGCTGAATTTGTCAGCAAGCAGGAGAAGCCAGAAAGTGATCCAACCCTTCACAAGGAACATTGGCAACTGGCAAGGGCTACGAGTCAGAGACAACTGCATTCCCACCTACAACCACTGGAGGGAACCCAAGAGCAGAATTCACAACAGTACCCCGTCCTTGAGGAGGGGTCACCAAACCCTCACCAGGGCCCCCAGGACGATCAGGACAAGCCAGATGAAAGGCACGGACCAAATCAGCAGCATGGAAATCAGAGGCAAAAACCCAAGAATTATCCTCCTGGCCATAAGCCTTCCATTTGACCAGGTACTGAAGCTTCCGCCTCGAAAAACGGGAATCCAAAATCTTCCCAACAACATATTCCAACTCCCCATCAACCAACACAGGGGCCTGAGGATCAACAGAGGGAACAACGGGCTCCGCATATTTCCGCAACAAAGATCTATGGAAGACATTATGTATAGCAAAAGAGGCCGGAAGCGCCAGTCGAAAAGACACCGGATTAATAATCTCAGAAATCCAATAAGGACCAATAAACCGAGGCTTAAACTTAGGAGAAGAAACCTTCATAGGACCATGACGGGAAGACAACCAGACCAGATTCCCAACCCGGAGCCGGGAACCAACACACCGACGACGATTAGCAAAACGTTGAGCCTCCTCTTGAGACAACACCAACTTGTCCACCACATGAGCCCAAATCTGCTGCAACCTGTCCACCACAGAATCCACACCAGGACAGTCAGAAGGCTCAACCTGCCCAGAAGAAAAACGAGGATGAAAACCAAAATTACAAAAGAAAGGTGAAACAAAGGTAGCAGAACTAGCCCGATTATTAAGGGCAAAATCGGCCAATGGCAAGAAGGCCACCCAATCATCCTGATCAGCAGACACAAAGCATCTCAAATAAGTCTCCAAGGTCTGATTAGTTCGCTCGGTCTGGCCATTTGTCTGAGGATGAAATGCAGAAGAAAAAGACAAATCAATGCCCAGCCTAGCACAAAAGGCCCGCCAAAACCTAGAAACAAACTGGGAACCTCTGTCGGACACAATATTCTCCGGAATACCATGCAAACGAACCACATGCTGAAAGAACAACGGAACCAAATCTGAAGAGGAAGGCAATTTAGGTAAGGGCACCAAATGAACCATCTTAGAGAACCGGTCACAAACAACCCAGATAACAGACATCTTCTGGGAGACCGGAAGATCAGAAATAAAATCCATCGAAATATGTGTCCAGGGCCTCTCAGGGACTGGCAATGGCAAAAGCAACCCACTAGCACGGGAACAACAAGGCTTGGCCCGCGCATAAGTCCCACAGGACTGCACATAAGAACGCACATCACGTGACAATGAAGGCCACCAAAAGGACCTACCAACCAAATCTCTGGTACCAAAAATGCCAGGATGACCAGCCAACACGGAACAGTGAACCTCAGAAATCACTCTACTAGTCCATCTGTCAGGAACAAACAATTTCCCCACAGGACAGCGGTCAGGTTTGTCAACCTGAAATTCCTGAAGAACCCGTCGTAAATCAGGGGAAATGGCAGAAAAGACCACCCCCTTTTTCAGAATACCGACTGGCTCTAAGACCTCAGGAGAATCAGGCAAAAAACTCCTAGAGAGGGCATCAGCCCTAATATTCTTAGAACCCGGAAGGTACGAGACCACGAAATCAAAACGGGAAAAAAACAAGGACCATCGAGCCGTTTAGCAGACTCGAGGTAAATCAAATTCTTATGATCGGTCTAGACCACAATACGGTGCTTAGCTCCCTCAAGCCAATGTCGCCACTCCTCAAACGCCCACTTCATAGCCAACAACTCCCGATTGCCGACATCATAATTGCGTTCAGCAGGCGAAAACTTACCGGAAAAGAAGCCACACGGTTTCATTAAGGAACCAACAGGATCCCTCTGAGACAAAACGGCCCCTGCCCCAATCTCAGAAGCGTCAACCTCAACCTGAAATGGAAGAGAAACATCCGGTTGGCGCAACACTGGAGCAGAAGTAAATCGACATTTAAGTTCCTGAAAGGCAGAGACAGCCACAGAGGACCAATTCGCCACATCAGCGCCTTTCTTCGTCAAATCGGTCAAGGGTTTAACCACGCTGGAAAAATTAGCAATGAAACGGCGATAAAAATTTGCAAAACCCAAAAATTTCTGAAGGCTTTTCACGGATGTGGGCTGAATCCAATCATGAATGGCCTGAACCTTAACCGGATCCATCTCTATAGACGAAGGAGAAAAATGAAGCCCAAAAAAGAGACTTTCTGCACCCCAAAGAGACACTTAGACCCTTTCACAAACAGGGCATTGTCACGAAGGATCTGAAATACCATCCTGACCTGTTGCACATGAGACTCCCAATCATCGGAAAAAATCAAAATATCGTCCAAATATACAATCAAGAATTTATCAAGATAAGTCCGGAAGATATCATGCATGAAGGACTGGAAAACAGATGGAGCATTAGAGAGTCCGAATGGCATCACAAGGTATTCAAAATGGCCTTCGGGCGTGTTAAACGCAGTTTTCCATTCATCGCCCTGCTTAATACGAACCAGATTATATGCCCCTCGAAGGTCAATCTTGGTAAACCAACTAGCTCCCTTAATCCTAGCAAACAAATCGGAAAGCAAAGGTAAAGGGTATTGAAACTTGACCGTGATTTTATTCAAGAGGCGATAATCTATACAGGGTCTCAAGGAACCATCTTTTTTAGCAACAAAAAAGAACCCCGCTCCCAACGGTGAAGAAGATGGACGAATATGCCCTTTCTCCAAAGACTCCTTAATATAGCTCCGCATGGCGGTATGTTCAGGCACAGATAGATGAAAAAGTCGACCCTTAGGAAACTTACAGCCTGGAATCAAGTCAATAGCACAATCGCAGTCCCTGTGCGGTGGAAGGAAACTGGACTTGCGCTCATCGAATGCATCCTGAAAATCAGACAAAAACTCTGGAATTTCAGAAGGTGAAGAAAAGGAGATTGACATCAAAGGAACATCATTATGAACCCCCTGACAAACCCAACTAGTCACAGACATGGACTTCCAGTCCAACACAGGATTATGTACCTGCAACCATGGAAAACTCAGCACGATAACATCATGCAAGTTATGCAACACCAGAAATCGACAATCTTCCTGATGGGCTGGCGCCCTGCGCATGGTCACCTGTATCCAAGACTGGGGCTTATTTTTAGCCAAGGGTGTAGCATCAATGCCCCTTAAAGGAATAGGGTTCTGCAAAGGCTGCAAGGGAAAACCACATCGCTTGGCAGACTCAAAATCCATTAAATTCAAGGCGGCGCCTGAATCCACAAATGCCATGACAGAAAATGATGACAATGAGCAGATCAAGGACACAGATAACAGAAATTTAGGTTGTACAGTAATGATGGTAAATGAACTAGCGATCCTCTTTGTCCACTTAGGGCAGACAGAAATGACATGAGAAGCGTCGCCACAATAATAACACAACCTATTTTGACGTCTGAAACCTTGTCGTTCCGTTCTAGACAGAATTCTATCACATTGCATAGGCTCAGAAATTTGCTCTGAGGATAATGCCACAGCGCGCACAGTTCTGCGCTCCCACAGGCGTTGGTCAATCTGAATGGCCAGAGACATAGAATCACTCAGACCGGAAGGCGTGGGAAACCCCACCATAACATCTTTAACGGATTCAGAAAGCCCCCTTCTGAAAATTGCCGCCAAAGCATCATTATTCCATTTAGTCAACACAGACCATTTTCTGAATTTCTGACAATAGAATTCTGCCACCTCTTGACCCTGAGACAGGGCCAACAAGGTCTTCTCAGCTTGATCCACAGAATTAGGTTCATCATATAATAGTCCTAAAGCCTGAAAAAAGGAGTCAATATTAAACAAAGCCGGATTCCCAGATTCCAGGGAAAACGCCCAATCCTGCGGGTCGCCACGCAGCAGGGAGATTACGATTTTAACCTGCTTACTGGAATCACCAGAGGATCGAGGTCTCAGGTGAAAAAACAGTTTACAGTTGTTTTTAAAACTCAAAAATTTAGACCTGTCACCAGAAAACAAATCACGAGTGGGAATCTTCGGTTCTATAGCAGGAGTCTGAACAATATAATCAGAAATACCTTGCACCCTAGCAGCAAGCTGGTCTACACGAGAAGCTAACTCCTGAACATTCATGCTTGCACCAGGCTTCTCAGACACCCAGATATTAAGAGGGAAGAGAACACAAAACAAAATGGAGAAAAAAAAATGGCTCAAGAGCTTTATTCCCTTCTTCTGAGATGCATTTACCTCATTGTTGGCCAGATGTACTGTTATGATCCGGTGACCTTGGAGCTGCATGAGAACTTTCACTGGAGAAGGTGGCCACTATACTCACCGCAATCCTGAACTTAACACCGCAACTAGAAGTAGCCATGGAGTGTACCTAACACACCTAGACACCTCGTCACAGCCGGGGGACTAAATACCCCTAAAGATGGAAATTGGAATACTATCTTGCCTCAGAGAAAATCCCAAAAGGATAGACAGCCCTGTTGTGAATTCTGTTGTCAGGCTCCCTCCTGTGGTCATGAATGGTACTTCGGCTGGTTCTGTCCATGGACTTTCTCTGGTGCCTGTGGGTGTTTCTGAGTTTCCTTCCACAGGTGATGAGGCTAATTCATTAGTGGCCTGCTCTATTTTACTCCACTTAGATCTTTGCCCCATGTCAGCTGTCAATGTTGTACTATGGCTCTAGTTCGCTCCTGGATCGTTCTGAGTTCCTGTTGCTCCAGCAGAAGCTAAGTTTCCTCTGTGCTATTTTGCTTGTTTGCTATTTTTTCTGTCCAGCTTGCTTTTGTCTATATTGCCTTGCTTGCTGGAAGCTCTGGGACGCAGAGGGGTGCCTCCCGCACCGTGAGTCGGTGCGGAAGGTATTTTTCCCTGCACTCACTGCGTGGTCTTTTGTAGGTTTTTGTGCTGACCGCAAAGTAACCTTTTCTATCCTCGGTCTGTTCAGTAAGTCGGGCCTCACTTTGCTAAATCTATTTCATCTCTGTGTTTGTATTTTCATCTTTACTCACAGTCATTATATGTGGTGGGCTGCCTTTTGCTTTGGGGAATTTCTCTGAGGCAAGGTAGGCTTTATTTTTCTATCTTCAGGGCTAGCTAGTTTCTTAGGCTGTGCCGAGTTGCATAGGGAGCGTTAGGCGCAATCCACGGCTATTTCTAGTGTGTTTTGATAGGTTTAGGGATTGCGGTCAGCAGAGTTCCCACGTTCCAGAGCTCGTCCTTATTATCAGTAACTATCAGGTTCATTATTTGTCCAAACCACCGCATCATAACAGTACAGCTGGCCAAAAGTATTGATGCATCTCAATAGAGGGATAAGTGAAGCTCTGAGACCATTTTTTTTTCTTTGCAGCGTGTTCTGTCTCACTTTTCCCCTTTACCTCTGGGTGGTTCAGAACACAGGTGTAGACATGGACATTCAAGGTCTGTCCTCTTGGATGGATAATCTCACTACAAGGGTACAAAACATTCAAGATTTTGTGGTTCAGAATCCGATGTCAGAGCCTAGGATTCCAATTCCTGATTTATTTTTTGGTGATAGATCTAAGTTCTTGAATTTCAAAAATAATTGTAAATTGTTTCTAGCTTTGAAACCTCGCTCCTCAAGTGATCCTGTTCAACAGGTAAGGATCATTATTTCCTTATTACGTGGCGACCCTCAAGACTGGGCATTTTCTCTTGCGCCAGGAGACCCGGCATTGCATGATGTAGATGCGTTTTTCCTGGCGCTCGGATTGCTTTATGACGAACCTAATTCAGTGGATCAGGCAGAGAAAATCTTGCTGGCTCTATGACAGGGTCAGGATGAAGCAGAGATATATTGTCAGAAGTTTAGAAAGTGGTCTGTGCTCACTCAGTGGAATGAATGTGCCCTGGCAGCAATCTTCAGAAAGGGTCTCTCTGAAGCCCTTAAAGATGTCATGGTGGGATTTCCCATGCCTGCTGGTCTGAATGAGTCTATGTCTTTGGCTATTCAGATCGATCGGCGCTTGCGTGAGCGTAAAACTGTGCACCATTTGGCGGTACTATCTGAGCATGGGCCTGAGCCTATGCAGTGTGATAGGACTTTGACCAGAGCTGAACAGCAGGAACACAGACATCAGAATGGGCTGTGTTTTTACTGTGGTGACTCCACTCATGCTATCTCCGATTGTCCTAAGCGCACTAAGCGGTTCGCTAAGTCTGCCATTATTGGTACGGTGCAGTCTAAATTTCTTTTGTCCGTTACTCTAATTTGCTCTTTGTCGTCCTATTCTGTTATGGCATTTGTGGATTCAGGCGCTGCCCTGAATTTGATGGACTTGGAGTATGCTAGACGCTGTGGTTTTTTCTTGGAGCCCTTGCAGCATCCTATTCCATTGAGAGGAATTGATGCTACGCCTTTGGCCAAGAATAAGCCTCAGTACTGGACCCAATTGACTATGTGCATGGCTCCTGCACATCAGGAGGATATCCGTTTTTTGGTGTTACATAATCTGCATGATGTGGTCGTTTTAGGGTTACCATGGCTACAGGTCCATAATCCAGTATTGGACTGGAAATCTATGTCTGTGTCCAGCTGGGGTTGCCAGGGGGTACATGGTGATGTTCCATTTTTGTCAATTTCATCTTCTACTCCTTCTGAAGTTCCGGAGTTTTTGTCGGATTATCAAGATGTATTTGATGAGCCCAAAGCCAGTGTCCTTCCTCCTCTGATTTGGTGCCATTGTTTTTCCAGCATGTGGTTCGTTTGCATGGCATCCCGGAGAACATCGTTTCGGACAGAGGTTCCCAGTTTGTTTCGAGGTTTTGGCGATCCTTTTGTGCTAGGATGGGCATTGATTTGTCTTTTTCCTCGGCTTTCCATCCTCAGACAAATGGCCAAACCGAACGAACTAATCAGACGTTGGAAACATATCTGAGATGCTTTGTTTCTGCTGATCAGGATGATTGGGTGTCCTTTTTGCCGTTGGCTGAGTTTGCCCTTAATAATCGGGCCAGCTCGGCTACTTTGGTTTCGCCGTTTTTCTGCAATTCTGGTTTCCATCCTCGTTTCTCTTCAGGGCAGGTTGAGTCTTCAGACAGTCCTGGTGTGGATACTGTGGTGAATAAGTTGCAGCAGATTTGGACTCATGTGGTGGACAATTTGACATTGTCCCAGGAAAAGGCTCAACGTTTCGCTAACCGCCGGCGCTGTGTGGGTCCCCGACTTCGTGTTGGGGATTTAGTTTGGTTGTCGTCTCGTTATGTTCCTATGAAGGTTTCCTCTCCTAAGTTTAAGCCTCGTTTCATTGGTCCGTTTAAAATTTCTGAGGTTATCAATCCTGTGTCATTTCGTTTGGCCCTTCCAGATTCTTTTGCCATCCATAATGTGTTCCATAGGTCGTTATTGCGGAGATACGTGGCGCCTGTGGTTCCATCCGTTGACCCTCCTGCTCCGGTGTTGGTTGAGGGGGAGTTGGAGTATGTGGTGGAGAAGATTTTGGATTCTCGTATTTCGAGACGGAAACTCCAGTACTTGGTCAAGTGGAAGGGTTATGGTCAGGAGGATAATTCCTGGGTTTTTGCCTCTGATGTTCATGCGGCCGATCTGGTTCGTGCCTTTCATTTGGCTCATCCTGATCGGCCTGGGGGCTCTCGTGAGGGTTCGGTGACCCCTCCTCAAGGGGGGGGTACTGTTGTGAATTCTGTTGTCAGGCTCCCTCCTGTGGTCATGAATGGTACTTCGGCTGGTTCTGTCCATGGACTTTCTCTGGTGCCTGTGGGTGTTTCTGAGTTTCCTTCCACAGGTGACGAGGCTAATTCGTTAGTGGGCTGCTCTATTTAACTCCACTTAGATCTTTGCCCTATGCCAGCTGTCAATGTTGTACTATGGCTCTAGTTCGCTCCTGGATCGTTCTAAGTTCCTGTTGCTCCAGCAGAAGCTAAGTTTCCTCTGTGCTATTTTGCTTGTTTGCTATTTTTTCTGTCCAGCTTGCTTTTGTCTATATTGCCTTGCTTGCTGGAAGCTCTGGGACGCAGAGGGGCGCCTCCCGCACCGTGAGTCGGTGCGGAAGGTATTTTTCCCTGCACTCTCTGCGTGGTCTTTTGTAGGTTTTTGTGCTGACCGCAAAGTAACCTTTTCTATCCTCGGTCTGTTCAGTAAGTCGGGCCTCACTTTGATAAATCTATTTAATCTCTGTGTTTGTATTTTCATCTTTACTCACAGTCATTATATGTGGGGGGCTGCCTTTTGCTTTGGGGAATTTCTCTGAGGCAAGGTAGGCTTTATTTTTCTATCTTCAGGGCTAGCTAGTTTCTTAGGCTGTGCCGAGTTGCATAGGGAGCGTTAGGCGCAATCCACGGCTATTTCTAGTGTGTTTTGATAGGATTAGGGATTGCGGTCAGCAGAGTTTCCACGTCCCAGAGCTTGTCCTTATTATCAGTAACTATCAGGTCCATTATTTGTCCAAACCACCGGATCATAACACAGCCCCCCACAAATATTGGCGGTGAGTCGGAGAGGAAAAAACATACACAGGCAGAAAAACAGGATTTAGCACAGGAGGCCACTCTAGCTAGATAGGACAGGAAAGAACAGAGTTCTGTGTGGTCAGTATTAAAACCCTTCAAAATAATCCACAGTGTAATAATTATATGGATACTATGGAATCTAATAGCATGGGATAAAGCCAGTCCGAGAACAAAGTTGCAGCAAAGAATATTTTACTCAAAACAGAAAAGTAAACAGATATTTCTGCAATTGTAACGAGGTCATCAGCTCTATATAGTAAATAATAGCAGACAGAACATAATACAGATATTCCTGTTACAGTGACGAGGTCCTCAGCACAATATAGTAAGTCACAGCAAATGGAGAGGCGAACAGATATATAAACAAGGAAGTCCGATAAGGTTATTAGTGCAAATGCACACAGTCCTTAAATGAGGAAGTCCAGCAAAACTCGATCACACATGTACACAGTAATTGTAGAAGGAGTCCAGTAATTCACAGATGAGGCGTTGTGTGAATGCAGTCCTGGGAAAGAGAGGATGAGGGAAAAAGAGAGAGCGCTATCTAAGCGTAGCAAATGAGTAAATATTCCTGAATGAGACAAGCACAACTTGAATCTTGCTCACCTGGTGTGGTTGTGCAAAGAGGCACAACACTGGGAAAAGTTTTGCAAACAAGGAAGATACCTCCACAGGTACGCAGCCCGTTGCAGAGGTTCCAGAGATAGCTGAATGCAGACCACTGAGTAGTGAACAGAAGTAGCAGGGAGTTCACCAGCAGAAGCTCAGGAGCCAGCAGCACAAAATACTCAGGCACCTTAGCACACATGACCCGGACTTAAATAATCTGGACAGACAGGAAGTTCCATGACAGGGCGAGATACAAGACTCCATCTTGGATCAGGGCGAACAGGCACTAGGAAATTCCAGAATCTTTACACACAGCAGAATATACAAAAAAAACTTCCTACATCTAACTAAAAGATATAGGAGCGTAAATAAGCAAATCCAGTGAATCCTACAATTAGAGCAGGAATAAAACAGAAACAATCACACAGCAGTGTGCCACAGATACAAAAACCAAACACTTATCTTTGCTGAATTTGGCAGCAAGCAGGAGAAGCCAGAAAGTGATACAACACTTCACAAGGAACATTGGCAACTGGCAAGGGCTAAAGGATCCTGCACACCTAAATATCCCAGTCAGAATTGTAATAATCCGATACACCTGGCCAGGACTGCGAGTCAGAGACAACTGCATTCCCACCTACAACCACTGGAGGGAACCCAAGAGCAGAATTCACAACAGCTGTGTAGCTGTGCATGTGTTGTAGAGTCTTTGTTTTGCTTTACGACCATCCGCGTGTGCGGTCCCTGGCTGCCTCTATGGAAGCTATCCGTGGGTTGCGAGGTCTTCTGCAGCTGATGCATGACTTTCCACATGTGTCCAGGCTTGTGACAGCTGCCAGGTGCCCTAGGCTTCAGTTCCTGTGCTGGCTATGCTGTACAGGGTATGCACGGCCACACCTTCCCCGCTTTTATTAGGGGCAGTGTGTGCGCTTGAATTGCTGTCCCCAAACTATTGCTGAGAGGCAGCTCCTATTTAAAGTTCCTCTTCCCTGTAGGGCGTTTCCAGAGCTTCTCATTAGGTTTTTGAACCTAGCCATGTGTGTTTGGTCCTCCATGTTGCTCCTGGTCTGCCTGGTCTTCAGCTCCTGTCTGCTATCAGTTCTAGGAAAGCTGATGTCTTTGTCCCTGGACTTCTCCTGTCTATCTGTTGGTACCAAAGTCCTTGCCCTTGAATGTGGATTCTTGCTGTGTGATGTTCTTGAAGTCCTTCTATGTCATGTACCATGTACCCAGTGACTGTGAGCTTCTAGAGACCGGAGTCTCGAAGATTAACCTGTGTTCGTTTTTTGAAGATAGAGTCCAGTGTTTCTGCTGAGCGTCTACTATGCTGTGCTCAGCTTATTATGCGGCTCTAGCTGTGTCCAGCTCTGGTCCGATGCTGCGGTGCTTCACCATCCCGCTTGAGTTCCTTTCTAGGTTGTGTCCGATGTTCAGAGTCTGGCGTTCACTGTCTGGTGCATGGAGCTTGATGACCGCTGCTCGATGTACCGATGTTTGGCCTTTTCCTTGGGGTCCATCCCGTGATGACGTCTGTTCGAGGGCGGTGTCTGATGTTCTCCTGCTGTGCCTGTGCTATGTCTGAGGCCTAAGAAAGGTTCTCCTGATATGCTTGTGCCAGATGACCCTGGACTGCATCAACCCATGATGACCTCTTGCCATTGTCTGATGTCTGCTGACATGTGATGTTCAACCTTGTTAGATGTGCGGAATCGGGAGCCTGGCATTGTAATGTCTTGTTTTCTGTATGGTGACTTTTGTTAGTAAACTTTGTTTCTTCATACCTGAAGTTGTGCTGTGTCATCTACTCCTGCATGTCACCACCCTGCCCACATGCTCAGCTGCCACAGACCCTGGTCGCTGCCCTTCCCTAGTCTAGGTAGGCCCAGGTCCCCCCTGTGGACCAGTGGGTCCACAGTCTATTATCACCTGGGACGCACGCCACACGTCATCATGGCCTGGCGGCGTGGCAGCGTAAGCTAACTAAGCTAAGCCGCCTCGTTCCGTTCCGTGACAATGTGACTGCCGCTTATATCACCCTACACATGCTGTCGCTAACAGTGAGAGCAGGAGTGGCTGATGGGAGTATTCATCAGTCGACCCCTGTGTTGTAAATAAATAAAGAAAAAAAGTCGTGGTTTCCCCTGTATTTTTGATAACTAGCCAGGCAAAACTTACAGCTGGCAGCTGCAACCCCAAGCTCTTAGCTTTAGTAAGGCTGGTTATCAAGAATAGAGAGGTACCCACGCCATATTTTTAAATTATTTTAATAAATAATTTTAAAAAATGGCATGGGGTCCTCCCCATTTTTGACAACCAGCCTTGCTAAAGCAGACAGCTGGGGGCTGGCATTCTCAGGCTGGTAAGGGGCCATGGATATTGCCCCCCCACCCCCCAGCCTAAAAATAGCAGCCCGCAGCTGCTCAGAAAAAGTGCATCTACAGCTCTGGCAAAAATTAAAAGACCACCACATCAAAACCCTGTCATGGGCAACCCATTCTCCAGACCTAAACCCCCTTGAAAATCTCTGTAATATAATCAAGTGGATGATGAATAGTCACAAGCCATCAAACAAGGAAGAAGTGCTTACATTTTTGCGCCAGAAGCAGTGTGAAAGTCTGGTGGCAAGCATGTGGAGCGCCCCCAGACACAGGGCCACGAGTTCTCGGTACCGGGCCTCTCTGATTCGGTTCTGAGGCTGTCACGGTGGCTAGACCCGGTCCGTGACCCTGCTAAGGGGCGTCCAAGAAAAGGTGATAGGAGTCTGTCAAGGTTTCGTGACGCCACCTGTGGTGTTCGGTCAGGGTGACCGACGCCGCTTGGGGTCCGCTGGGGTGATGGAATGGCAGCTGGATGGTATACCTTCCCACAGGTGAAGTATGTCCCCAGGGCTTCCCAGTAAGGTGGATGGTGATGGTGTGAGGTGCAGTCAATAATGAGGACACAAGGTTGCAGTCTCTTTACCTCTTTACTGAAGACTTCAGGATCCTCAATCCAGAGCACGCTTAACAGGGGTATCTGAGACCGGCCGGTCCGATGGGCAATTCCAGAGTTCCCTTTGCAGGTGGAAATCAGTGCCTACCACTAGCGCCTGTGTGTTGTAGTGCTACCCTGCTGAGCATTCGGGATAGTCCTCACAACTGCTGTTCTCGATCGTTCGTTCTTTCTAATTCTCTCTCGCTTGTTCCAGATGTTACTAGTTTCTCGTCCCCCAGTATGTTATGGCTAGGACGCACCCGTATGACAGGAAGGCTCGGAGCTCTTCCGGGATCCTAGAGACGCCCCTCTCCACGCGTTGCCCCCTATGTCTTCGTAGGAAATTTAAGGTAGACAGCCAACCTATAATTAACTGTCCTGCGGAGTTTGAAGTAAGGCCTAGAGTCAGTTACTTCCGCGGTGTTTCGGCCACCGGCTACGCGCCTCAGTAGGATGTTGCCTCGGTCTCACGGCACGACTTCTACTGGTTCTCCTTTGTGCTTGATCTCGTTTCTCACTGTTTCACAATACCCTTCCTTTCGTGTCTCTTTCTTAGGATACCGCCACGGGGTGTGCAGGCACGGTTCCGTAACGTTCTGCTCTGTTCGCTAGGCACCTGCCAGGTTCCCACGTCTGACAGGGACCCCCCTGTGTCTTCTCCCTGCAACACCCCCTGCCACAGGATGTTGCCTGAATCCAACCCAGTCAGCTTCTGACTAACTTCCTATCCAACCCCTAGTTTTACCAGGAGTGGCCCAATAAATAAAGCCTTTTGCTCCCCCTGGTGGCCGGAGTGTGAAGTGTAATGTGTGCTGGTGATACCTGGTCAGTAGAATTCCTTCAGTGCCATCAGACGTACCATCACTCCCCTTAGTGGCAGAGTGTCATACTGCAACGACCAGATCTCTGGTAAAAATTACATTTTACTCTAAAATATACCTATAGAGCGAAAAATCATACAAACTGACAATTTTGCAGAGCTTGTCACAATTCGCACCGTGACTGTCACCAATATGTCACGGTTCACACCGTGACTGGCAACAGTACGTCACGATCCGGGTGACCTTTGGCCAGTCCACGGCTATCACATGTGCAGGGGGCTTATCTTACTGTAGTTATCCCTCCACTGCTCAAATGTGATGAAAACACACACAAGGCTATTGACCTATCAATTTACAGAAGGGGCTTATTTTAGTTATCCCACTGCTCCTACAATATGACACGAACTGCAGAGATTTATGTATATCCCGCTTTACAGTTCTCCTTGCAGCTCTCTGGCGCCCCCTTACCCTCAGGTCAGATTGGGTACTGCACCTAGGGTAATTAGTCTCCAGAAAGGCTGCCTGCTATGTACTGGCTATTGGGCACGCTGCAGCGAGGGTGTTATAACTACTCCCATTCAGGAAGGAACAATAATTTTGAATGCCACCGTCGCTACAACGACTCCCAAAAGCACAGGACACGGTATGCCGCCACCAGCTTCGATTAACGGGTCCGAAGCCAAACCAAATCAGTAGCGTAATTCCCTTCCAGAGACATAGGGTACGTTTTAGAGCAGGAGAATAAAACTAGTAATTTAAATACTTTACTCTGAAAGATTAGGCAGTGTTTATAAAAATATTACAAGGATGTTACAATAAGAGACAATTGAAAGTATGTACAAAGTAATTATAAAATAACATGGATTAAAACAGAAAGAAACACTTACATGTGTTCAGATCATTGCAGGCAAAACCATGCGGGCAGGTAGAGCCCAGATGTCCCAGTGCATAGTACAGCTCCTCAGGCAAAAACTGAAGGCTGGGTGAAGTGCAGAAACTTAAAAACTGCAGCCTTGTGACATCACTAAAGAGGCTGGTTTCCCTGGACCCTCCTCTCTCCTCGGTCTTACAAAGTATAACGTCAATTCTTATATTTCCCGTATCTTTGCTCCAGAACATGTCAGAATCACAGCACACCCCTCATTCATCTTATTTTACAATTGGCTTTCTATTGGTACCAAATTCGGGCTAGTTGGGACACACGGTTCCAGAGAAATCCTTACTTTGCACCCATTTGGTTTAGAGGCTCGCGCTTACAGTGTTTAGCAGCTCTAGCCCAAATCGGTGGCCCAATATCTTATCATCATAGAACAAAGACCCTCATGGCTTTTTGGGAGGACTAGCCCAGTTTCAGCTGGAGGGAGATTTGTGCATCTACAAGCACAATAAACATTCCTGGCTGGGGGGCAGGGCAGAGCATTGAGAAGAATAGCTTCACACACACAGCAGAAACAAAGAGAGAAGGGGGGTCAAAACCCACAGTGTTGTGCTATCAGGGAAATACATTATAGTGACAGAGCTGTATTAGATGTGCCAGTTCTGGAGCTGTACCCGGCTCTTCCCACTTGTCCTGTGGCGGTGGCAAGTGGGATACATATTTGTGGGGTTGATGTCACCTTTGTACTGTCCGGTGACATCAAGCCCACGGCTTAGTAGTGGAGAAGCGTCTATAAGACACCTGGACAGGTGAGTACAGTCCCTTTGTGCTATATTAATTCTTGAATTTTTGGAGGATTTTTAGTCCTCTTTTTGTGGTTTTTCAATGAAGTTTAGCGTTAGGACTTGCAAATATGAGGACCCTTAGCGCGGGTTGCGGGCTTACATAACTTGGCCAAAATATTGACCAATACCTCATATATTATTTATATACAGGTCCTTCTCAAAAAATTAGCATATAGTGTTAAATTTCATTATTTACCATAACGTAATGATTACAATTAAACTTTCATATATTATAGATTCATTATCCACCAACTGAAATTTGTCACGTCTTTTATTGTTTTAATACTGATGATTTTGGCATACAACTCCTGATAACCCAAAAAACCTGTCTCAATAAATTAGCATATTTCACCCATCCAATCAAATAAAAGTGTTTTTTAATAACAAACAAAAAAACCATCAAATAATAATGTTCAGTTATGCACTCAATACTTGGTCGGGAATCCTTTGGCAGAAATGACTGCTTCAATGCGGCGTGGCATGGAGGCAATCAGCCTGTGACACTGCTGAGATGTTATGGAGGCCCAGGATGCTTCAATAGCGGCCTTAAGCTCATCCAGAGTGTTGGGTCTTGCGTCTCTCAACTTTCTCTTCACAATATCCCACAGATTCTCTATGGGGTTCAGGTCAGGAGAGTTGGCAGGCCAATTGAGCACAGTAATACCATGGTCAGTAAACCATTTACCAGTGGTTTTGGCACTGTGAGCAGGTGCCAGGTCGTGCTGAAAAATGAAATCTTCATCTCCATAAAGCATTTCAGCCGATGGAAGCATGAAGTGCTCCAAAATCTCCTGATAGCTAGCTGCATTGACCCTGCCCTTGATGAAACACAGTGGACCAACACCAGCAGCTGACATGGCACCCCACACCATCACGGACTGTGGGTACTTGACACTGGACTTCAGGCATTTTGGCATTTCCTTCTCCCCAGTCTTCCTCCAGACTCTGGCACCTTGATTTCCGAATGACATGCAAAATTTGCTTTCATCAGAAAAAAGTACTTGGGACCACTTAGCAACAGTCCAGTGCTGCTTCTCTGTAGCCCATTTCGGCACCTGTAGCCCATTTCCTGCACACGCCTGTGCACGGTGGCTCTGGATGTTTCCACACCAGACTCAGTCCACTGCTTCCTCAGGTTCCCCAAGGTCTGGAATCGGTCCTTCTCCACAATCTTCCTCAGGGTCCGGTCTCCTCTTCTCGTTGTACAGCGTTTTCTGCCACATTGTTTCCTTCCAACAGACTTACCATTGAGGTGCCTTGATACAGCACTCTGGGAACAGCCTATTTGTTGAGAAATTTCTTTCTGGGTCTTACCCTCTTGCTTGAGGGTGTCAATGATGGCCTTCTTGACATCTGTCAGGTCGCTAGTCTTACCCATGATGGGGGTTTTGAGTAATGAACCAGGCAGGGAGTTTATAAAAGCCTCAGGTATCTTTTGCATGTGTTTAGAGTTAATTAGTTGATTCAGAAGATTAGGGTAATAGGTCGTTTAGAGAACCTTTTCTTGATATGCTAATTTATTGAGACAGGTTTTTTGGGTTATCAGGAGCTGTATGCCAAAATCATCAGTATTAAAACAATAAAAGACCTGACAAATTTCAGTTGGTGGATAATGAATCTATAATATATGAAAGTTTAATTGTAATCATTACATTATGGTAAATAATGAAATTTAACACTATATGCTAATTTTTTGAGAAGGACCTGTATATGTTTTTTGAACTTCATTTTTCAGGGTGCAGCCAGACCCAGTATTTTTAGCCTTGTAAACTAGGGTGTCTGCCCTCATGGGATGCATTTAGAGTGTGCTGAGCAGCCCACCTGTTCTAATAGTATGGGCATCACTAATAGGCTGTAAACCGGACACTGTGCATACCTGTGTGTGACCAGCGCTCTATACAAGCCTCTTCTGTGCAATCATATACTAATCTTTAGAGGAGATGTGGGATAAGTTGGAGATATGAGTGGATCAGAAGACACGGTCAGCCATTCCTCAGCCAAGATGGGCATATCCGGCACAGAATTGGGGTTATGCCAGAATCAAGATGACGGCACAATGTCACTGGCAGGTGGAGCGTCCGAACACAACTCTTCAGTCTCAACTCTCAGAGTGTCTCTCACTGGGCCCAAGAGACTGGAGGAGACAATGCCTCCGAGACTGTATGGAAAGCTAAAACCCAACCTGGAGCACAGCAAAGTGAGGCGGCCGTAAGGGAAGGGACCTGAGCCGGGACAGTGCGTCACTATCCTGTACCACAACTGTCAGCGTGATTATCCTGTACCCCGAGTGTCAACGTCATTATCCTGTACAGCGAGTGCCAGTGTCATTATCCTGTACCCCAAGTGTCAGCGTCATTATCCTGTACCGTGAGTGTCAGCATCACTATCCTGTACCCCGAGTGTCAGTGTCATTATCCTGTACCGTGAGTGTCAGTGTCATTATCCTGTACCCCGAGTGTCAGTATCTTGTACCCCGATTGTTAGTGTCATTATCCTGTACCCTGAGTGTCAGTGCTATTATCCTGTACCCCGAATGTCAGCGTCATTATTCTGTACTCTGAGCCGAGTGTCATTATCCTGTACCCCGAGTGTCAGCATCATTATCCTGTACCCCGAGTGTCAACGTCATTATCCTGTACCCCAAGTGTCAACGTCATTATCCTGTACCCCGAGTGCCAGCATCATTATCCTGTACCCCGAGTGTCAGTATCTTGTACCCCGAGTGTTAGTGTCATTATCCTGTACTCCGAGTGTCAGCGTAATAATCCTGTACCCCGAGTGTCAGTGTCATTATCCTGTACCCCGAGTGTCAGCGTCATTATCCTGTACCCCGAGTGTCAACGTCATTATCCTGTACCCTGAGTGTCAGCATCATTATCCTGTACCCCGAGTGTCAGTATCTTGTACCCCAAGTGTTAGTGTCATTATCCTGTACTCCGAGTGTCAGCGTAATAATCCTGTACCCCGAGTGTCAGCGTCATTATCCTGTACCCCGAGTGTCAACGTCATTATCCTGTACCCTGAGTGTCAGCATCATTATCCTGTACCACGAGTGTCAGTATCTTGTACCCCGAGTGTTAGTTTACTTGATAATCATTTTTCTGAAAAAGCCGAGGATGATACTGATGATGCTGATGATGAAAATGTGCATGCGTTACTTGCTAACCATTTATGTCCTGAGAATAATGTGTGCACAGGTGCAGGAGTGCTCAGCCACGTCGCTTTGTGGGGTGTGATGGATGAGGAACCCCTAACAGGAGCAAGTGATGATGCTAAGGGAAATGGGGAGATGCATGGGACCCATGAGGAAGGTGATGCTGTGCAACTGACCAGTGCCACAGAGGAAGGTGACTGCCCCTTAAGTAGCACTGTTTCTGGGATGTTGGGGGTGGATGGGGAGGTAGTACCCATAGCAGCGCCAGCTGATGGGTCTGTGGAAATCCCCGGGGAGACAGCCTACGTAGCTGCTGTCACCCATAGTCAGAGTGCCCGGAACGCAGATTACGTTCTGCCTCCTGGACCCTCCTCAGTCACAGGCATGACTGAACCAGAGATGGGCCCAAAGCAGGTCCCAAAGGGTTCCCGTGGGGAAGGGACCCTGACGTCACTTCTGGCTGCCCCTAGTGAGGATTTCCAAGCAGCTCTGCACTCAGATGCTAGCCAGGAGAATTTGAGACACCTTGCCGAGACGCCCACCTCCGTGACTGATCAGGAGAGGGTGTTCTGGGAACAAGGGATGTTGTTCCGGGAGACAGTACCCGGAAAATCCCAAAAGGAGTGGTTGTGGGAGAGACAGCTGTTGTCCTGCACCAATTCAGGGGTGAGTTGTTGCTGATTGCCCATGACATCCCGCTCGCTGGACACTTGGGGATTAACAATACTAAGACCCGGCTGTCTCAACTCTTCTATTGGCCCAAGATGGGTACAGATGTGACAAACTACTGCTGCTCCTGTATCACCACAAGAGTGGGGAAGGCAGGGCCTGCTCTTAAGGCTCCCCTGATCCCTTTGCCAGTGATAGAGGAGCCTTTCCAGAGGATCACGGTGGACATTGTGGGCCCGCTGGCCATCCACAGCAGCTCTAGAAAGCAATACGTCCTCACTGTGGTAGACTGCGCTACCCGGTACCCAGAGGCAGTGGCTCTGTCCTCAACTAGGGCAGATAAGATGGCGGATGCACTGTTGGCCATTTCATGGGTAGAATTTCCCAGGGAGATGCTTACCAATCAAGTGACCCAATTCATGTCTCGCCTAATGGAGGCTCTCTGTAAGAGAATGCAGGTGAAGCGTCTGGTATCGAGTGCGTATCACCCTCAGACCAATGGCTTGTGTGAGCACTTCAATGGCACCCTCAAACAGATGCTATGCATGCTGGTTGAGACCCAAGCACGCGACTGGGAGTGGTACCTCCCATACCTGCTATTTGCTGACCGAGAGGTTCCATAGTCCTCGACTGGCCCTTCGAGCTCCTCTACGGCAGGTGAGTCCGGGGACCCCTTGGGTTGGTAAGGGAATCCTGGGAAGAGGAGCTGAACCCTTCTGAATTGTCCATAGTGGAGTATGTCTTGCGCTTCCATGACAAAATGCAAACCTTGACGCAGTCTGTGCATGACAACATGACGCAGGCTCAGGCTGATCAGAAGCACTGGTATGACCAGAACGCCTGGGAGCGGACCTACCAGGTGGGTCAAAAGGTGTGGGTGCTGGTCCCTGTACCAAAGGATAAGCTTCAGGCAACCAGGGAGGGCCCGTACGTCGTCCACCAACAGCTCAACCCAGTCACCTACGTGGTCATGCTTGACCACGCTCGGGGTAGGCGAAAGGCCTTTTACGTCAATATGATGACGGCTCATCATGAACGTGAGGCCTACGTCCTACTGGTCTGCAGCCTGCCCGAAGACAGGGAGGAAGATCCCCTCCTGGACATGCTGGCCGTTGGGTCCATCGAGGACGTGGAGGTAAGCGCCTTGTTAACCGAACCACAGCGGTCACAGTTGCGGACCACGCTGGAACCCTTCCAGGCCGTTTTCTCCAACCGGCCTGGAAGGACTGAGCTAGCGGTCCACGAGGTGGACACCGGGAATCATGCCCCACTACAGCAAACACCCTATCGGATCTCTGACGAGGTGCAGTAGGTTATGCACCAGGAGATCGTTGAAATCTTACAGCTGGGGGTGATTCAATGGTCAAAGAGCGCGTGGGCCTCACCTGTAGTTCTCGTGCCAAAGAAGGATCGGACCACTCAGTTTGGCGTGGACTACAGGGGTCTCAACACCTTCACAGCCTTTGATGTGCACCCAATGCCGCGCATCGAGGAGCTGCTTGAGCGGTTAGCGGGCGCAGAATATCTGACCATAATGGATCTGATACGAGGATATTGGCAGATTTTCCTGAGCCCTGAGGCGCAGAAAAAGTCCGCCTTTATCACACCTTCAGACTGTACAAGTCCCCGATCATGCCCTTCGGCATGAAGAATGCCCCTGCCACTTTCCAGAGGATGGTCAACCACCTGCTTCAGGGACTGGAGAAGTATGCGGTGACGTACGTGGATGACGTTGCCATCTTCAGTTCCTCCTAGGATGAACACCTGCAGGATCTACAGGAGGTGCTCAGGGAAATTCACCAAGCCGGTCTGACCATCAAGCCGGGAAAGTGCCAGATGGACATGAGAGAGGTCCACTACCTGGGGCACTGGGTAGGCGGAAACTCCATAAAGCCACTTTACAGTCAAACACAAAATGGGCAGGGAGCATGGCAATGCAGATGGATTTTGTCGCCGGGATGAACCTGCCGAGGTGCACATGGAGGAGTACCGAGAGGTTCTGCCTCCGTAGCACCATCCAAAATAGGGAGGTGTCACGATAATGTTAAAATACCATGGTCTGAGGGATTTTTTCAGATGGTTCCATGGTTCCAGAAACTCTACCTAGAAAGTGTGGCTTCTTTGTCTTGGCCTGCAAGCAACTCCCTCCCTTCTGAATATAGCTGTAACTTGAAACTCCAGTGTGGGACTCTGTCCCCCCCTTCCTCTCGAATGCAGGAGTGTGTAAGAATCCTTTGTCTGGAAAACCATGTGCTCTCTTACTCATGTACCACCTTAATAGTAAGGCATCACTTGATCCCAATTAGTGACAAAGATATGGAAGTTATATATTTGGTATGTGCGTCGGCCGGGCCATCATGCAGTGCGATTTTTAGGCGCAGCGCCTAGCGGATATGGAAAAACGGATTGCTGCTTAACAGGGGCTCACAACCACGTTGTGTTTAGGCTCAAATTATTGCCCAGCTCATGCCCGAAAGAATGGTAGTTCCGTGATCGCTATACAAGATTGCATCCTTGAGCTACGGGGGATATGTATGTTCCATCACTCGGAGTCCCTCTGAGAAAGTAGGAGTGCATTCCATAGCTCTGCCCACTCAGAGATGTCACGACCAAGGGGTATAAGACCCTGAGAGCTCAGTTTTCCCTAGCCTTTGACCTGGAAGCTAGCTGAGAGATGCTCTGTAATGCATCTTGTTGTATCGCCCGTCCCCCGATCCACATGGTCTGCCATAAGCTGAAATGATATAAGGAACTGTATTTTAAATATAAAATTACTAGCTTTGTCTTTCTTTGCTGTATAACGAACTGTCACGTCCTAATGTGGGTTGGCTCCGGACCCATTAATAATTAGGAAATTGGAGCTGGTGGCAGCAGAATTTGTCTTGTGCGGTTGGGAGGCTTTGTAGCGACCAGCGGCGTTGATAATTTTTGCTCCTGCCTGAATGGGAGTAGTTATATCGCCTTCGCTGCAGTGTGCCCATTTGCCAGTACAAAGTAAGGCAGCCTTTCTGGCAACTAATTATCCTAGGTGCAGTAACCGGTCTGACCTAAGGGTAAGGGGGAGCCGGAGAGCTGCAAGTTCCAAACCAGAACTGGGAAGTGGGATATAGATAAATCCCTTTCAGAAAGAACCAGGGTCAACCAAACAACCCCGGTTCGTGACAAATTGGTGTGAGTGGTGGGGATGATAAAGGTATCCTCCCTGTAAACCGTGACAGTTACCATCACACAGACCTCCAGGACAGTGTTACTATCATGCAGACCTCCAGGACAATGTTACCGTCACACAGACCTCCAGGACAGTGTTACTGTCACACACACAGACCGCCAGGACGTGGTTACCATCACACAGTCCCTCAGGACATTGTTATCATCACACAGACTTTGAAGACAGTGTTACCTTGTCAGGAAAATATGAATTATTCTCCATTGTTCTGGAGACACAAGCAAAGCTGGCCGACTACTCCTCCAATCATTGGTTTCCCGGGACCAAATCCTTCATGCAGCCCCACCTCCCCCTCTGTGAATTTCCACTCCCCCTCCCTTCAGGCAGATGCTCCCCCCCCCCCCCCTGAAAAACATCATGGAAATTAGATTTCCAGGATCTGGGCACTTGGGTTAACGCATGGCAGCATTTTGCGGCATTTAGGGCCATCAGAAACCTGGGAAATGAATTTCTGCCCACCAGTAAATCACAGACATACCGTGTTTGGACTCTAAAGAACAGTAAAATCACAGCGGAAAAAATAATGCCAATGTCATTGGCCTGTGAGCTTCCAGGCCAAAGATATGGGAATAAGGCGTTTTTGATAACTTTCCAAAATAGGTGTACATCCCAGAAAACAGCCCACATGTGAGGTCAGCAAGGTGGGAGTCCCTAAGTTTATGGCCAAACCATAAAACAGGAACGCCAATTTTGGGAGTTATTCAGAGCCAGAGAGACAGCAGCTAACACCATGCTGGGGTGCTGAATCTTTCCTTTGGGAACTCTCCTCGCCTTTATCGACACGTCATACCTGTGACTGAGATTTAGTAAGTGTTGTACCTTTATCATTGTTATTTTATAACTGTTTGTACATATTTTTATTTTGTCTCTTTTGAAATATCTTTTGTATTTTTGTGAGCACTGCCAATTTTTTTCTACAAATTCACGCTGCCTGTGGTTGGTTTTTGACCCAATGTAGGCTTTGTAACGGACCGTCTTTTATCTGACGAGGAACTGGTGTCAGCATAACATTATGGTGCTATTGGGGGATCCTGGCAGTGACAGACTGGAGGTTTATATATGTACTCCTGGCCTGGGACTAGGGATATATGTACCGCCCTCAATGCAGAGTGCCCCGATAACCAGCACGTGACAGGACAGCCTCTCCGGCGTCTACTTATCCTAGGTGAAGTTCCCTGACTGACCTGAGGGTAAGGGGGCACCAGAAAGCTGCAAGTGCATGACCGGAACTGAAAAAGAAAAGGTTTTCGTGACATACCCTAACTCAGATCTGTGGATGGTGCAATGTGCATATAGATTTTGTTACCTTTACTCATACATGTGCATTTTCTCACTTGCACACAGACATTCAGGATATTGTCACTTTCTCATAGCCCTGTGGATAGAGTTACCTTCATACTGACCTCAGTGACATTGTGACCTCCACACAAACCTCCTGAACATTAAGGGTATGTGCACACGTCCGGATTTTTAGCGTTTTTTTTGCGGAATTTCGCTATAAAAACGCTATAATTCCGCATCAAAAACGCTAAAAATATGCATCCTATCATTTAGAATGCATTCCGGATTTTTTGTTCAGATGGATGCGTTTTTTACCGCAAAAAAAACGCATTCCGCAAAAAAAATGGACATGCTCATTCTTTTTGCGGATTTTTTGCGGATTTATAAGCCAAAATGACTTTCAGGAAAAAAAAAAAAAACGCAAAAATCCGCAAAAAATCCGCACAAAAAACGCGCAAAAACCGCGATAAATCCGTGCGGAAAAAAACGCGATTTTCTGCCAGAATTCTCCGGATTTTGTCAGGAAAAAAACCTGACGTGTGCACATACCCTAACACATTCACACAGAGCTTCGGATAGATCTTCAGGGCAATGCTACCTTTACATAAACAACCATGATAGTGTTACTTTCACAAATTTGAAGAAACAACCGCACTCAGAGAATGGATTTTAAATTGCGTCGTATACGTGAAATTTTTATTGGGGAACACCACTGTAATTAATAAAGTGTTGAGGTAACGTTTCGACCCCTTGATGGGTCTTTATCAAACCTCACTTTAGAGTGGAGAGCAATAGGAGATTGAGCAGAGGCTGTCCAGTGAACGGACACAAAGGCTCCAGAAGCAGGTAGAGAGTACGGGGGTCCGGTATGGCACGGGCAGGGACTGAGATCCCTAGAGGCACTGTGGGTCCAGAGGCAGGGAGATCGGCGGTGGTGGCACCGGTGGCATCGGCGGTGGTGGCCGATCTCCCTGCCTCTGTCTCTAATCTTTACATTTGTTTGGTGATCTGAAACATTTAAGTGTGACAAACATGCAAAAGAATAGGAAATCAGGAAGGGGCGACACTTATTCACACAACTGTATAACACCGGTAGCAGAGGGGCCTGTGAGACCCTTCGGCACCAGTCCGGGCTACGCTTGCTATTTGTGCACCCCTTATAGTTACGTCCCGGTGGAGGCTTATGGAGACGTACATCACACAGGTTCATCAAGTGTTGATTGTCATACAATAAGTTTTTTTCACTTGTCTTCGTTACCACATTTCTCAGATATCAGGGAGGGGTCCCGTGACTGCGCTGTTATATTACAGGTTATTACAGGGTTTATACAGGGTTTTACTATATAATATTTAGCAATTATTCCATAATTTCCTATAATCAGCGAGATATTGGTTATGTGTCAGTGGTGTTTATACGCTAATGACAAGGAAGAAAAGCAGACGTGCGACAATGTTATTATCTAATGTGGGTGGTGATGGGCGACTGACTGCTATAAAACATGGGGACCTCGGAGAAGACAACACATGGCGAGGAACCCCGGCACAATGAGACGAGCTGCTGTCATCTACCTCCTGGCAGGCGCAGTCACCGCGGCCATAGGTAAAGGGGACACTAATGATGTGGGGTCAATGGTGATAACGTTTATTAATTAATGCAATTACCTGACAGAGATCAAACTGGTGAAGAATTCAGGATTTGTTTCTGATTCTGCCGGCCGTGTGGTTATGATTATGATGAATTATTCGGTCACTTCTAGAAAGGCAAAGATTTATTCTGAGGTTAAATGACGTTCCTATAATTTATTAGATAGGATTTATTGTTATTTTTTAAGGTTTAATTTATATACAGTGGGTACAGAAAGTATTCACACCCCTTTACATTTTTTTTTTATTGCCGTCATTTGGTAAATTCAAAAAAGTTCATTTTTTCTCATTAATGTGCACTCTGCACCCCATCTTGACTGAAAAAAACTGAAATGTAGACATTTTTGAAAATTTATTAAAAACGAAAAACTGAAATATCACATGGTCATAAGTCTTCAGACCCTTTGCTCGGTATTGGGTAGAAGCAACCTTTTTAGCTCGTACAGCCATGAGTGTTCTTGGGAATGATGCAACAAGTTTTCCACCCCTGGATTTGGGGATCCTCGGCCATTCTTCCTTGCAGATCCTCTCCAGTTCCGTCAGGTTGGATGGTGAACGTTGGTGGACGCCATTTTCAGGTCTCTGCAGAGATGCTCAATTTGGTTTAGGTCAGGGCTCTGGCTGGGCCGGTCAAGAATGATCACAGAGTTGTTCTGAAGCTACTCCTTTATTATTTTAGCTGTGTGCTTAGGGTCATTGTCTTGTTGTAAGGTGAACCTTCGGCCATGTCTGAGGTCCAGAGCACTCTGGAAGAGGTTTTCATCCAGGATATCTCTGTACTTGGCCGTATTCATGTTTCCTTCAATAGTAACCAGTCATCCTGTCCCTGCAGCTGAAAAACACCCCCATAGCATGATGTTGCCACCACCATGTCACACTGTTGGGATTGTATTGGGCAGGTGATGAGCAGTGCCTTGTTTTCTCCACACATGCCGCTTAGAATTATCACCAAAAAGGTCTATCTTCATCTCATCAGACCAGGGAATCTTATTTCTCATAGTCTGGGAATCCTTCATGTTTTTTTTAGCAAATTCTATGGGGGCTTTCATATGTCTTGCAGTGAGGAGAGGCTTCCATTGGGCCACTCTGCCATAAAGGCCTGACTGGTGGAGGGCTGCATTGATAGTTGACTTTGTGGAACATCTCCCTACTGCATCTCTGGAGCTCAGCCACAGTGATCTTGGGGTCCTTCTTTACCTCTCTCACCAAGGCTCTTCTCCCACGATTGCTCAGTTTGGCTGGACGGCCAGGCCTAGGAAGACTTCTGGTGGTCCCAAACGTCTTCCATTTAAGGATTATGGAGGCCACTGTGCTCTTAGGAACCTTGAGTACTGCAGAAAAACTGCTGTAACCTTGGCCAGATCTGTGCCTTGCCACAATTCTGTCTCTGAGCTCCTTGACCAGTTCCTTTGGCCTCATGATTCCCATTTGGTCTGACATGCACTGTGAGCTGTGAGGTCTTATATAGACAGGTGTGCACCGCTCCAAATCAAGTCCTATCAGTTTAATTACACACAGCTGGACTCCAATGAAGGAGTAGAACCATCTCAAGAAATTGGATCACAAGAAATTGGACAGCATGTGACCTAAATATGAGTGTCTGAGCAAAGGGTCTGAATACTTATGACCATGTGATATTTCAGTTTTTCTTTTTTATTAAATTTGCAAAAATTTCTACATTCCTGTTTCTTTTCAGACAATATGGGGTGCAGAGTGTACATTAATGAGAAAAAAAATAACTTTTTTGAATTTACCAAATGGCTGCAATGAAACAAAGAATAAAAAATGTAAAGGGGTCTGAATACTTTCCGCACCCACTGTAGCTGAACATCATCAATATCAAATGCAGCTGGTTCCCACAGATTATCTCCAATATAACAGCCCGAGCCTCCATCTCTACAGAGGAAAGAAAAGCGCAAAAAAGCAAAGCACTAATTTCATTGGTCTGAAAATCTTTGCCAAATAATATATATATATATATATATAGTGTTTTTTCATTACTGAACCAGTGTGCTGTAACTCTAAATCCAGTGATCCAGCATCAGAGCAGTGCAGGATCAGTAAATCCAGTGATCCAGCATCAGAGCAGTGCAGGATCAGTAAATCCAGTGATCCAGCATCAGAGCAGTGCAGGATCAGAAAATCCAGTGATCCAGCATCAGAGCAGTGCAGGATCAGTAAATCCAGTGATCCAGCATCAGAGCAGTGCAGGATCAGTAAATCCAGTGATCCAGCATCAGAGCAGTGCAGGATCAGTAAATCCAGTGATCCAGCATCAGAGCAGTGCAGGATCAGTAAATCCAGTGAGCCATCATCAGAGCAATGCAGGATCAGTAAATCCAGTGAGCCATCATCAGAGCAGTGCAGGATCAGTAAATCCAGTGAGCCATCATCAGAGCTGCGCAGGATCAGTAAATCCAGTGATCTATCATCAGAGCAGTGCAGGATCAGTAAATCCAGTGATCCATCATCAGAGCAGTGCAGGATCAGTAAATCCAGCGATCCATCATCAGAGCAGTGCAGGATCAGTAAATCCAGTGATCTATCATCAGAGCTGCACAGGAGCAGTAAATCCAGTGATCCATCATCAGAGCAGTGCAGGATCAGTAAATCCAGTGATCCATCATCAGAGCAGTGCAGGATCAGTAAATCCAGCGATCCATCATCAGAGCAGTGCAGGATCAGTAAATCCAGTGATCTATCATCAGAGCTGCACAGGAGCAGTAAATCCAGTGATCCATCATCAGAGCAGTGCAGGATCAGTAAATCCAGTGATCCATCATCAGAGCAGTGCAGGATCAGAAAATCCAGTGATCCAGCATCAGAGCAGTGCAGGATCAGTAAATCCAGTGATCCAGCATCAGAGCAGTGCAGGATCAGTAAATCCAGTGATCCAGCATCAGAGCAGTGCAGGATCAGTAAATCCAGTGATCCATCATCAGAGCAGTGCAGGATCAGTAAATCCAGTGAGCCATCATCAGAGCAGTGCAGGATCAGTAAATCCAGTGATCCATCATCAGACCTGCGCAGGATCAGTAAATCCAGTGATCTATCATCAGAGCAGTGCAGGATCAGTAAATCCAGTGATCCATCATCAGAGCAGTGCAGGATCAGTAAATCCAGCGATCCATCATCAGAGCAGTGCAGGATCAGTAAATCCAGTGATCTATCATCAGAGCTGCACAGGAGCAGTAAATCCAGTGATCCATCATCAGAGCAGTGCAGGATCAGTAAATCCAGTGATCCATCATCAGAGCAGTGCAGGATCAGTAAATCCAGCGATCCATCATCAGAGCAGTGCAGGATCAGTAAATCCAGTGATCTATCATCAGAGCTGCACAGGAGCAGTAAATCCAGTGATCCATCATCAGAGCAGTGCAGGATCAGTAAATCCAGTGATCCATCATCAGAGCAGTGCAGGATCAGTAAATCCAGTGATCCATCATCAGAGCATCGCAGGATCAGTAAATCCAGTTATCCATAATCAGAGCAGTGCAGGATTCAGTAAATCCAGTGATCCATCATCAGAGCAGTGCAGGATCAGTAAATCCAGTGATCCATCATCAGAGCAGTGCAAGATCAGTAAATCCAGTGATCCATCATCAGAGCAGTGCAGCATCAGTAAATCCAGTGATCCATCATCAGAGCAGCACAGGGTCTGTAAATCCAGTGATCCAGCTTCAGAGCAATGCAGGATCAGTAAATTCAGAGATCCATCTTCAGAGCAGTGCAGGATCAGTAAATCCAGTGATCCATCATCAGAGCTGCGCAGGATCAGTAAATCCAGTGATCTATCATCAGAGCAGTCAGGATCAGTAAATCCAGCGATCCATCATTAGAGCAGTGAAGGATCGGTAAATCCAGTGATCCATCATCAGAGCTGTGCAGGATCAGTAAATCCAGTGATCCATCATCAGAGCAGAGAAGGATTCAGTAAATCCAGTGATCCATCATCAGAGCAGTGCAGGATCAGTAAATCCAGTGATGCATCATCAGAGCAGCACAGGATCAGTAAATCCAGTGATCCATTATCAGAGCAGCACAGGGTCTGTAAATCCAGTGATCCAGCTTCAGAGCAATGCAGGATCAGTAAATTCAGTGATCCATCATCAGAACAGTGCAGGAACAGTAAATCCAGTGATCCATCATCAGAGCAGTGCAGGATCAATAAATCCAGTGATTCAGCATCAAAGCAGTGCATGATCAATAAATCCAGTGATTCAGCATCAGAGCAGCACAGGATCAGTAAATCCAGTGATCCAGCATCAGAGCAGTGCAGGGTCAGTAAATCCAGTGATCCAGCATCAGAGCAGTGCAGGATCAGAAATTCCAGTGATCCAGCTTCAGAGCAGTGCAGGATCATTAAATCCAGTGATCCATCATCAGATCAGTGCAGGATCAGTAAATCCAGTGATCCATCATCAGAGCAGTGCAGGAGCTGTAAATCCAGTGATCCATCATCAGAGCAGTGCAGGGTCAGTAAATCCAGCGATCCATCATCTGAGCAGTGCAGGATCAGTAAATCCAGCAATCCGTCATCAGAGCAGTGCAGGAACAGTAAATTCAGAGATCCATCTTCAGAGCAGTGCAGGATCAGTAAATCCAGCGATCTAGCATCAGTGCAGTGCAGGATCAGTAAATCCAGTGATCTATCATCAGAGCAGTGCAGGATCAGTAAGTCCAGTGATCCAGCTTCAGAGCAGTGCAGTATCAGTGAATCCTGTGATCCAGCATCAGAGCAGTGTAGGGTCAGTAAATCCAGTGATCCAGCATCAGAGCAGTGCAGGATCAGTAAATCCAGTGAGCCATGATCAGAGCAGTGCAGGATCAGTAAATCCAGTGATCCAGCATCAGAGCAGTGCATGATCAGTAAATCCAGTGATCTAGCATCAGTGCAGTGCAGGATCAGTAAATCCAGTGATCCATCATCAGAGCAGCACAGGGTCTGTAAATCCAGTGATCCAGCTTCAGAGCAATGCAGGATCAGTAAATTCAGAGATCCATCTTCAGAGCAGTGCAGGATCAGTAAATCCAGTGATCCATCATCAGAGCTGCGCAGGATCAGTAAATCCAGTGATCTATCATCAGAGCAGTCAGGATCAGTAAATCCAGCGATCCATCATTAGAGCAGTGAAGGATCGGTAAATCCAGTGATCCATCATCAGAGCTGTGCAGGATCAGTAAATCCAGTGATCCATCATCAGAGCAGAGAAGGATTCAGTAAATCCAGTGATCCATCATCAGAGCAGTGCAGGATCAGTAAATCCAGTGATGCATCATCAGAGCAGTGCAAGATCAGTAAATCCAGTGATCCATTATCAGAGCAGCACAGGGTCTGTAAATCCAGTGATCCAGCTTCAGAGCAATGCAGGATCAGTAAATTCAGTGATCCATCATCAGAACAGTGCAGGAACAGTAAATCCAGTGATCCATCATCAGAGCAGTGCAGGATCAATAAATCCAGTGATTCAGCATCAAAGCAGTGCATGATCAATAAATCCAGTGATTCAGCATCAGAGCAGCACAGGATCAGTAAATCCAGTGATCCAGCATCAGAGCAGTGCAGGGTCAGTAAATCCAGTGATCCAGCATCAGAGCAGTGCAGGATCAGAAATTCCAGTGATCCAGCTTCAGAGCAGTGCAGGATCAGTAAATCCAGTGATCCATCATCAGATCAGTGCAGGATCAGTAAATCCAGTGATCCATCATCAGAGCAGTGCAGGAGCTGTAAATCCAGTGATCCATCATCAGAGCAGTGCAGGGTCAGTAAATCCAGCGATCCATCATCTGAGCAGTGCAGGATCAGTAAATCCAGCAATCCGTCATCAGAGCAGTGCAGGAACAGTAAATTCAGAGATCCATCTTCAGAGCAGTGCAGGATCAGTAAATCCAGCGATCTAGCATCAGTGCAGTGCAGGATCAGTAAATCCAGTGATCTATCATCAGAGCAGTGCAGGATCAGTAAGTCCAGTGATCCAGCTTCAGAGCAGTGCAGTATCAGTGAATCCTGTGATCCAGCATCAGAGCAGTGTAGGTTCAGTAAATCCAGTGATCCAGCATCAGAGCAGTGCAGGATCAGTAAATCCAGTGAGCCATCATCAGAGCAGTGCAGGATCAGTAAATCCAGTGATCCAGCATCAGAGCAGTGCATGATCAGTAAATCCAGTGATCTAGCATCAGTGCAGTGCAGGATCAGTAAATCCAGTGATCCATCATCAGAGCAGTGCAGGATCAGTAAATCCAGTGATCCATCATCAGAGCAGTGCAGTATCAGTGAATCCTGTGATCCAGCATCAGAGCAGTGTAGGGTCAGTAAATCCAGTGATCCAGCATCAGAGCAGTGAAGGATCAGTAAATCCAGTGATCCATCATGAGAGCAGTGCAGGATCAGTAAATCCAGTGAGCCATCATCAGCAGTCCAGGACCAGTAAATCTAGTGATCCAGCATCAGAGCAGTGCACGGTCAGTAAATCCAGTGATCCAGCATCAGATCAGTGCAGGGTCAGTAAATCCAGTGATCCATCATCAGAGCAGTGCAGGATCAGTAAATCCAGTGATCCATAATCAGAACAGCGCAGGATCAATAAATCCAGTGATTCAGCATCAAAGCAGTGCATGAGCTGTAAATCCAGTGATCCATCATCAGAGCAGTGCAGGATCAGTAAATCCAGTGATCCATAATCAGAACAGCGCAGGATCAATAAATCCAGTGATTCATCATCAAAGCAGTGCAGGATCAGAAAATCCAGTGATTCAGGATTTAGTCTAGAAAAAAGACGACTGAGGGGCGATCTAATAACCATGTATAAGTATATAAGGGGACAATACAAATATCTCGCTGAGGATCTGTTTATACCAAGGAAGGTGACGGGCACAAGGGGGCATTCTTTGCGTCTGGAGGAGAGAAGGTTTTTCCACCAACATAGAAGAGGATTCTTTACTGTTAGGGCAGTGAGAATCTGGAATTGCTTGCCTGAGGAGGTGGTGATGGCGAACTCAGTCGAGGGGTTCAAGAGAGGCCTGGATGTCTTCCTGGAGCAGAACAATATTGTATCATACAATTATTAGGTTCTGTAGAAGGACGTAGATCTGGGGATTTATTATGATGGAATATAGGCTGAACTGGATGGACAAATGTCTTTTTTCGGCCTTACTAACTATGTTACTATGTTACTATGAAGCAGTGTAGGAGCAGTAAATCCAGTGATCCATCATCAGCGCAGTGCAGGATCAGTAAATCCTCCATGGAGCGCGCTCTGTGCGGTTAGACGGAGGGCAGGCAGCATTCTACCGCTACTTACCTGATGATTAACATTATATCTGCAGGTAAATAACGTTCCCCGAGGTAACGGGATCCGTTTAACTCAAAAACTGCTTCTATTCACTGGGTCCTTAGATACATTTACAGTTTGTGCAGATAATTGTAAAGAATTATTCAATTCACATAATTAATTCATATTTCAGGATTCATATTTACTAACATTATTTTCTCCGATGTCCGCAGCTGACGGTTTGCAGTGTTACATCTGTGAGACACCAACTCCGGCCCTGCAATGTAATGTAACAAGGAACTGCACCGAGCAACAGACCTGGTGCTACACCACAGTCTACGGAGCCGCCGGTAATGCTGACCTTATAGATAGCAGAACAGTGAGTGCAGCTCTGAGGTATAATGCAGGATGTAACTCAGGATCAGTAATGTAATGTGTTCTGCCTTCCTCCACGTAGGATGCTGTGTGGATTCCAACATACGGCTAAACCTTCATCCACATCCCAGTAAACAGACTGTGTTGATGCTTAAGTCTTATTTATTAGGGTGATGATAACCAAAACTATAACGTTGAACAACAATGGTGGACAGTATTCATAGTAGATGATCGAATAGTGAATGATGTTGATGTACAAGGTGGATGTTCAGTGAATAATCATAGTGGATGACTGATCATAGTGGATGACTGATCATAGTGGATGACTGGTGAAAAACTGTAAAGAACAACAGCATTTCAGTATATGCACATACAGGGTGCAATCACATAAATAACTGGGACATTACAGCAAGAATCATACAGAGTGCATTACACAGTAATTCTAACAGCACTGCCCTATTCTATACAAGAATGCATCTATCTACATGCAGAGTACACCTGAACCTAACTGCAAGCTGCAAAGCACATCTGCCTAACTATATCTGACTATAGGAGCTGCATAAGGCTTAAATACTAACACAAAACATAAGATGCATTAAACCTTTATAAACGTACCGAGATCCGTTAGGACAGGGGTAAGGAAGTAAGCGAGACAGAAGCACGTGTGCCTCTGTTCAGATCTGAGGAAAAATGGCTACTGAAGCTTGTCTTCTCAAGAAGAATGTGGGCGGAACTAACCCATAAGACATTGCTCTAGGAGGGAAAGGTTGGTAAACAACATCAAAAGTAGGCAACTGATGACCTCCAGTGGCCACAACTTGAATAACATGATAATTAACTTTCTGCACATTAAGATGGGCAGAACACTCCCCGCTTGGCGTCAACAGATGCCACAATTAGGTTCTTTTGGGGAAAATAATAATACAAGCTTGGTAACGGGCCTGAGGAACAGTTTGTTTTCTCCAAGCTTGCACTGTTATGAACTGGTGATTCAGAACCACAATGGACCTGGTGGTTAAGAGCACACAAAGTGACCTGATAGTTACTAATAACATAGGACGAGGTCTGAGACATGGGAACTCTGCTGACCGCAATCCCTAATCCTATCACACCACACTAGAGGTAGCCGTGGAGCGCTCCTGACCAGACCTAGGCGCCTCGGGCACAGCCTGAGAAACTAGCTAGCCCTGAAGATAGAAAAATAAGCCTACCTTGCCTCAAAGAAATTCCCCAAAGGAAAAGGCAGCCCCCCACATATAATGACTGTGAGTAAAGATGAAAATACAAACACAGAGATGAAATAGATTTTAGCAAAGTGAGGCCCGACTTACTGAATAGACCGAGGATAGGAAAGATAGCTTTGCGGTCAACACAAAAACCTACAAACAACCACGCAGAGGGCGCAAAAAGACCCTCCGCACCGACTAACGGTACGGAGGTGCTCCCTCTGCGTCCCAGAGCTTCCAGCAAGCAAGACAAACCAATATAGCAAGCTGGACAGAAAAAATAGCAAACAAAAGCAACACAAGCAGAACTTAGCTTATGCAGGCCACAAGGACGATCCAGGAGAGAGCAAGACCAATACTGGAACATTGACTGGAAGCAAGGAACAAAGAACTAGGTGGAGTTAAATAGAGCAGCACCTAACGACTTAACCTCGTCACCTGAGGAAGGAAACTCAGAAGCCGCAGCCCCACTCACATCCACCAGAGGAAGCTCATGGACAGAACCAGCCGAAGTACCACTCATGACCACAGGAGGGAGCTTGACCACAGAATTCACAACATTGCACCCTCTGACCTCTACTTTCCGCACTTTCCCATCTTTACTGGGAAGGGTCTTATTGACTAGGCCGAGTGGCCACTCGTTCCGATGTGACTGACTGTCTTTGACGAATACAACATCGCCAGATTGAATGTTCGGGTGGTCTTTCTGCCACTTTGTCCTGGTTTGCAGAGTGGAGAGATACTGTTTCCTCCATCTATTCCAGAAGACGTTGGACACGCTTTGTACTTGCCTCCATTGTCGTCTGTAGAGGTTTTTGTCATTGAATTCTCCGAGTGGAGCTTTCGGGACACAGGTTTTCTGTGTGAGTAACATTGCAGGAGTAAGGATGGATGGATCTCCAGAATCACTAGAAAGTGCTGTCTTGTAGGACTGGGTTACATGAAATAGACAAGCTATAGCTCGAACGAGTGACTTCCAGGTGGAGAACCTGATGAACCGGTGAGATTCGAGGTGGCAGCTTGAAATCTCTGTATGTAGAGCAGACACTTGAGGTCGGATCTCTTCATTTGTGTCTGGACCCACTAGTTCGAAAGTTTCAGGCCTGCTGATGTGGGGCATCGAACGGTACAAAGAGGTAGGACTTGTGAACCATGAAGTGTCCTTCAGATAACTGGGTGCAACGGATCTAGTCGCGTGGTCCGCAGGATTGTGGTGAGTAGGTACGTAGTGCCACTAATTAGGGTCGGTGGATCTTCTTACCCGAAGTACCCGGTTGCTGACGTAGAAGTAGAAGCGTCGTGTCTCGTTACAGATCTACCATAAAGGGGATGGGAGAACTACAATACCCAGATAGATTAGCGAAATTAGGATTATTTAGTCTAGAAAAAAGACGACTGAGGGGCGATCTAATAACCATGTATAAGTATATAAGGGGACAATACAAATATCTCGCTGAGGATCTGTTTATACCAAGGAAGGTGACGGGCACAAGGGGGCATTCTTTGCGTCTGGAGGAGAGAAGGTTTTTCCACCAACATAGAAGAGGATTCTTTACTGTTAGGGCAGTGAGAATCTGGAATTGCTTGCCTGAGGAGGTGGTGATGGCGAACTCAGTCGAGGGGTTCAAGAGAGGCCTGGATGTCTTCCTGGAGCAGAACAATATTGTATCATACAATTATTAGGTTCTGTAGAAGGACGTAGATCTGGGGATTTATTATGATGGAATATAGGCTGAACTGGATGGACAAATGTCTTTTTTCGGCCTTACTAACTATGTTACTATGTTACTATGTTACCCCAGTACCACCTTGCTATCAGTGTAGAACTCTGCATCCTTGATCTTCAGGCTCATCGCATCTGAGATCAGTTCGGCCAACTCAACTGCGAGGACAGCAGCACAGAGTTCCAGTCTGGGTATCGTGTGTTCACGAAGTGGCGCCAATTTCGTCCGGCTCATAACGAACCCGATATGGCATTGTCCGCTTACGTCTGTGGATTTGAGGTACGCTACTGCTGCAATCGCTTTGACTGATCTATCACAGAAAATACAAAGTGTTTGCGTTTTGACCTCTGTGGATGGCACAGGAGCATACGGTCGCTTCACACGAAGGTTGGTCAGGGCTTCAAGAGACTTCCTCCACTCTGCCCACAGGTCAGCCTTTCCCGCTGGAAGTGGATCATCCCAATCAGTAGTGTCTTGGGTGAAGTCCCTGAGCATCAGCTTCCCTTGGATGGTTACTGGAGCTACGAACCCCAAGGGGTCGTATAAACTATTCACGAAGGAAAGAACTCCTCTGCGCGTGAAGGGTTTCTCATCCTTGCTGATCTGAAAGGTGAAGGTATCTGTCTTCAGGTCCCACAGCAATCCAAGGCTCCGCTGCATGGGAAGGGGGTCGATACTGAGGTCTAAATCCTTTAGATCGCTGGAATAGTCTTCAGAGGATAAGGCTTCCATCAACTCTCGGCTGTTGGAAGAAATCTTGTGTAACCTTAGGTTAGACTGAGCGAGCATGTCACGAGTCCTCTTTAGTAGACTGATTGCGGCCTCACTTGTCGGTGTGGACTTCAAACAGTCATCCACGTAAAAATCCTTTTCCACAAAGGACCTGACGTCCGAGCCATACTCTTCTTCACCCTTTTTGGCAGAATGTCGGAGGCCATAGATTGCGACCGCTGGGGAAGGACTGTTCCCAAAGATGTGTACCCGCATACGGTACTGTGCGATGTCTTCGTCCGGGTCGTTGTCACGATACCAGAAGAATCTCAAGTAGTTTCTGTGTTCCTCTTTGACGAGAAAACAGTGGAAAATCTGTTGTATGTCAGCCATAAATGCCACTGAATCTCTACGGAAACAGAGTAATACTTCCAGAAGTCTGTTGTTGAGGTCTGGGCCCGACAGTAAGACATCATTCAATGACACGTCTTCGCATTTGGCACTTGAGTCGAATACCACTCTAATTTGACCTGGCTTCTTAGGATGGTACACTCTGAAGATGGGCAGGTACCAACACTCCTCTCCGTGTCGAAGTGCAGGTGCAATCTCTGCGTGGTTGTTCTGGAATATCTTTCCCATGAAGGTAAAGAAATGTTCCTTCGTCTCAGGTAACTTCTGAAGCTTGTGTCTTAGGGAGATAAATCTGCTGTAGACCAATTCCTTGTTGTTGGGTAGGCGTCTCCTCTGAGGTCGAAATGGTAGAGGTGCGACCCAACTATTCGACGTATCCTTGACTATTTGTTCGTCCATGATGTCCAGGAATATCTTGTCTTCTATAGACATCGCTACCTTGTTGTCTTCCTTCGTCCTGTGGAAGACTGTACATCCTATGTGGTCTTGTTCACCTTCACAGGCGTGGTCTTCGTTGATAGGAACTGAGAAAGGGCAAGGTAGGGGAGTGCTGCTCAGTAGTTCCTTTACCAGCAGACTATTGTGACACGGCTGGAAGAGAGATGGACGTCCATTTTCTAGTGTGCTGGTAAGCATACTGTTGACTGAGACCGGCTTGTGTGCTCCTCCTAGACAGACATCTCCTACAATGACACATCCAAGGTCTTGCCTGTGCGTGTATGGAGCATTCCGTGAGCCGTTGATATATTCTCTAGTCTTGTGGACTCGTAGTATATCTCTTCCCAGAAGTAAAGCTATTGGCGCTTCTGGTTCCAACTCAGGTATCAGGTGGGCTATATGCTTCAGGTGGGGGTGATACGTTGCCACCTCTGGTGAAGGTATCTCAGACCTGTTGTCAGGAATCTGGTTGCACTCCAGGATGGTCGGTAGTGACAGACAGGTCTGGCCATCCATGGACTCTACTTTGTATCCGGTTGCTTTCCTCCCCGCCGTCTCGACGGTACCTGAACATGTCCTAAGGGAGTAGGGAGAACCGGGGCCTACAATGTTGAAGTTGTCAAAGAAGATGGACCTGGCTAAAGACCTATTACTTTGGTCATCTAGGATTGCATATATCTTGAGCGCTTTGTCTCTGTGGCCTGTTGGATAGACTCGGACAAGGCAGATTTTTGAGCAGGATCTTCCTCCCTTGAGTCCCTTACAGATCTCCGTACATTGAGAGGTGACCGCAGGGGTGTCTTCGTCGGTGTTCTTCTGTTTCTCATCGTGCTCCTCTGCTTGTGACAACACTCCTGGAGGTGGTCCAGGATGCAAGGCTGTATTGTGATCCGTGCTGCTGCATTCTGCACATTTCACGTTAGCTCCACAGTTCCTGGCGAAGTGAGAGGTTGTAGCACAGCATTTGAAGCAGATGTTGTTTTCCTTGAGGAAACCTTTGCGATCCTCTAAAGTCTTCTCCCTGAAGGCTCTGCACTTTAGTAGAGGATGTGGTTTCCTGTGTAGAGGACACTGCTTACTGACATCCTGAGGTTTGCTCTCTTCCGTAGGGGGCTTAGTTGTCTTGTGTGGAGGACCTGTGGAATCAATATCAGTTTTATGGACTGCCACGGGTGTCTTACTGGGTTTGACACCAGGGGTAGTGGAACATGACAGAGTGATATCAAAACTAGGGTCATTTCTGATCTTGGCTTGCTGGGTGACAAACTCAACAAATACAGTAAAAGGAGGGAATGGTACGTTATGAATTTGTTTATACCGTGAACCATGTATAATCCACCTTTCTTGAAGACTGTAAGGAAGTTTTTGTACTATTGGATTGACACCCCTAGCAGTGTCTAAGAATGCCAATCCAGCCAAGTGACCTTCCTTCTGGGCGACCTGTAACTCTATCAATAAATCACTCAATTCTCTAAGTCTTTGATAACTCTTGGGCCCTATCTTAGGGAAATCATCAATTCTTTTGAATAAAGCATTCTCTATTACTTCTACGGACCCATAGCATTCGTCAAGTCTTTCCCACACTTTACGTAAACCTATGTGTGGGTATTCTATGTTAATGTCTCTTAGTCTTTTAGCATGCTCGACCGATTCAGTTCCAAGCCACTTTACCAGGAGATCTAACTCCTCGCTACTAGAAAGGTCCAGTCCCTGAATGGCGTTCTGGAACGAAGCTCGCCACGACCTGTAGTTTTCGGCTTTGTCAGTGAACTTTACAGGTCCTTTTGTTACTAGTTCTCGGCGGGCAAAGAACTTTGCCAAGTCTATGGTGGCTTGATCAGTGTTGGTACGAGCCGGTATGTTATAGCTATGTCTAGTGTGTGGTGCATCACCATACCTGTGAGACGCTCTTGGCTTCGGACAGTCTGCATAGTACCTTTCTGGGGAAGATGTCTCTTTAAGGTGAGGTGGGAGCTGTACCTTCTTCTCAGTGGAATGGTAGCTGTGGTCGACTCCTCTTTGTTGTAGTAGTGAAGTTCGGGGCTGGATCGATGATAATCGGCGTAGGCTGATCGTTGTAGTCTGTCGAGGGTGTTGTCCATGCTGGAGTGTCGATGAACGTACTCTGCGACGCGCTGAGCTGGATCTTGCTGCTCTAGATCTGTTCCAAGAACGTTGCTGCGTCTCTCATAATCAGGATCCTTCATGGCTTCCAAGTACTCTGCCTTAGCTATTGCAGCTGCTGCCTCTTTGTCTACCATAAGTCTTTCTAGAGACACTTGCAGGCGCGCACCTTCTGCTTCTTGCTCTGCCCGCAAATGTGCGGTTTCAGCCTGCAAACGTGTATTTTCTGCTTCATGCTCTGCTTGTCTCAGCTTCAGATGCATTTCTTTCTCGGCGAAGGAAGACCTCGCTTTGGCTGCTTCAGCTTCAGCACGAGCAACAGCAGCCAGCTCTGCTAATGATGACCTGCTAGAGCTTGCTCGTGACCTCGTCTTGAGTGAGGATGTGCTGTTTCGAGACATTGTGCGCTTAGCTGCGTACTGCTGAGTGTTTTGGCGGGAAACTGAGTCTATGTGCGGTGAGCTTCCGCGTGGCGGGAATGATGTAGCTCCTCTTGGCGGGCTGCAGTATAGTCCTGCGGCTGTATGGCGGCTGCTGTGATACCCGAATGCGGAGCAGTGTGGGTGTTAGCGGTTCCGTACAGTCTGATCAACTACAGCCTGCGATCGGCTATCAGTTTCTCTGAAGGCAGCTAATCTGCTCTTGCTTTACAATCACCGCCTGCGACTGGCGGATCTCGTTTTTCACTGTTCTGTCTTCCTCCACGTAGGATGCTGTGTGGATTCCAACATACAGCTAAACCTTCATCCACATCCCAGTAAACAGACTGTGTTGATGCTTAAGTCTTATTTATTAGGGTGATGATAACCAAACTATAACGTTGAACAACAATGGAGGACAGTATTCATAGTAGATGATCGAATAGTGAATGATGTTGATGTACAAGGTGGATGTTCAGTGAATAATCATAGTGGATGACTGATCATAGTGGATGACTGATCATAGTGGATGACTGATCATAGTGGATGACTGGTGAAAAACTGTAAAGAATAACAGCATTTCAGTATATGCACATACAGGGTGCAATCACATAAATAACTGGGACATTACAGCAAGAATTATACAGAGAGTATTACACAGTAATTCTAACAGCACTGCCCTATTCTATACAAGAATGCATCTATCTACATGCAGAGTACACCTGAACCTAACTGCAAGCTGCAAAGCACATCTGCCTAACTATATCTGACTATAGGAGCTGCATAAGGCTTAAATACTAACACAAAACATAAGATGCATTAAACCTTTATAAACGTACCGAGATCCGTTAGGACAGGGGTAAGAAAGTAAGCGAGACAGGAGCACGTGTGCCTCTCTGCAGATCTCAGGAAAAATGGCTACTGAAGCTTGTCTTCACAAGAAGAATGTGGGCGGAACTAACCCATAAGACATTGCTCTTAGGAGGGAAAGGTTGGTAAACAACATGAAAAGTAGGCAACTGATGACCTCCAGTGGCCACAACTTGAATAACATGATAATTAACTTTCTGCACATTAAGATGGGCAGAACATAATGTATGTACACAGTGACTGCACCAGCAGAATAGTGAGTGCAGCTCTGGGGTATAATACAGGATGTAACTCAGGATCAGTAATGTAATGTATGTACACAGTGACTGCACCAGCAGAATAGTGAGTGCAGCTCTGGAGTATAATACAGGAGGTAACTCAGGATCAGTAATGTAATGTATGTACACAGTGACTGCACCAGCAGAATAGTGAGTGCAGCTCTGGAGTATAATACAGGATGTAACTCAGGATCAGTAATGTAATGTATGTACACAGTGACTGCACCAGCAGAATAGTGAGTGCAGCTCTGGAGTATAATACAGGAGGTAACTCAGGATCAGTAATGTAATGTATGTACACAGTGACTGCACCAGCAGAATGGTGAGTGCAACTCTGGAGTATAATACATGAGGTAACTCAGGATCAGTAATGTAATGTATGTACACAGTGACTGCACCAGCAGAATAGTGAGTGCAGCTCTGGAGTATAATACAGGATGTAACTCAGGATCAGTAATGTAATGTATGTACACAGTGACTGCACCAGCAGAATAGTGAGTGCAGCTCTGGAGTATAATACAGGAGGTAACTCAGGATCAGTAATGTAATGTATGTACACAGTGACTGCACCAGCAGAATAGTGAATGCAGCTCTGCAGTATAATACAGGAGGTAACTCAGGATCAGTAATGTAATGTATGTACACAGTGACTGCACCAGCAGAATAGTGAGTGCAGCTCTGGAGTATAATACAGGATGTAACTCAGGATCAGTAATGTATGTACACAGTGACTGCACCAGCAGAATAGTGAGTGCAGCTCTGGAGTACTCTGGAGTTAAATACAGGATGTAACTCAGGATCAGTAATGTAATGTATGTACACAGTGACTGCACCAGCAGAATAGTGAGTGCAGCTCTCGGGTATAATACAGGATGTAACTCAGGATCAGTAATGTAATGTATGTACACAGTGACTGCACCAGCAGAATAGTGAGTGCAGCTCTGGGGTATAATACAGGATGTAACTCAGGATCAGTAATGTAATGTATGTACACAGTGACTGCACCAGCAGAATAGTGAGTGCAGCTCTGGAGTATAATACAGGATGTAACTCAGGATCAGTAATGTAATGTATGTACACAGTGATTGCACCAGCAGAATAGTGAGTGCAGCTCTGTGGTATAATACAGGATGTAACTCAGGATCAGTAATGTAATGTATGTACACAGTGACTGCACCAGCAGAATAGTGAGTGCAGCTCTGGAGTATAATACAGGATGCAACTCAGGATCAGTAATGTAATGTATGTACACAGTGACTGCACCAGCAGAATAGTGAGTGCAGCTCTGGGGTATAATACAGGATGTAACTCAGGATCAGTAATGTAATGTATGTACACAGTGACTGCACCAGCAGAATAGTGAATGCAGCTCTGGGGTATAATACAGGATGTAACTCAGGATCAGTAATGTAATGTATGTACACAGTGACTGCACCAGCAGAATAGTGAGTGCAGCTCTGTGTTATAATACAGGATGTAACTCAGGATCAGTAATGTAATGTATGTACACAGTGACTGCACCAGCAGAATAGTGAGTGCAGCTCTGGAGTATAAGACAGGATGTAATTCTGGAACAGTACAGGATCAGTAATGCAAGTTCCAGTTATTGAGCTGGGCGTTGAGTGAAGTTGGTTGTGTCCCTTAGATTGCACCTCTTCTTGTTGGAAAGGATCATTGAACATCCCCTGATCAGAAGTTCTGTTTTTCATGAGAAATGAGGGTCCCAGAGAGAAATATGTTGTACTCCTAAATAATAACTACTGAACCTGCTTGGTACTTACAAAAAACTGTCCTGTTTCCAATGTTTATGGTGCGACCATAGATCCGGTGTGGACGATCAGTTCCCAGAAGGACAGATCTGATGGAGGTAGCAAGGAGGGTATATGGTGAGGACTTGTAGGTCCATATTGTGGTCCCCTCCCTATTATCCGCTCCCGTGCAGCGCAGATTTATCCCAAGGCAAATGTAAAATATAAAAACTCACCTCCACTCTCCATCGATGACTCTGAACCTGATTATAGGAAAATATTCGGCATTGGGAAGGTAAAACGAAGAGGTTTAGTTTCTTGACTATGTTCATATACTTATCACTCTCATTTACGCATTGTTTTGTTTTTTTCTTAGGCTACCCCTTTGACAAGAACAGGCTTGTGGTCCGTGGCTGTGCTGAGATTTGTGTAGCCACTAACCCTAATAATTTGGGGGTAACAAGACCAACTCTCTGCTGCCAGGACAACCTGTGCAATGAATTCGAGAAAGCATCAGGTAGCAAGAGTGTGACATGGGAAACCATACTGATTGGGATTTCTGCCGGCATCGTAATCCTAAATTGGGGATAAGAAGATTGCATCGGGAGAATGGACTGAAACCAATTCGAGAGCTTGGGTTCACAAGGACAGACCCTCACCAAAAGTCCTACTAGCGAGCAAGTAAAGCATTACCGACCAACATGACTCAACTCAAGCCCATCATCTTCCATTTTAATCATTCATGTTTCCAAACCAAAACATTCACCCTAGAAATAAAACATTACCATCCTTGGACATCTGCATTTCATATTTTAGGTTCCTCTAAAAAAAATACAAAAAAACAAAGCAATGGAGGGTGGTCACCACCATGATCTCCCACTGTCATAGAGATGCCCTTCTTCTACTCAATGGCTTTGAATGACATAAATTGCTTACATATCTGCAGAACAAGAGCAGCAAAAGTTTGGACTCTTGGGTTAATCACGTTTCTTGTTTTGGCACACGTCCTTACTGTGGGGTTGGCTGAAACCCTAGAGGTCATTTTAGAAGACATATGGTGTTTTGTGTCAGGGTTTCTATTTTTTGGATGTTTTGTTTCCGGTTCATAATTGGTTAAGTAACTTTTTTAAAATAGGAAAACATTTTGGCAGTGAAATTACCTTCCTGGTTTCCATCCAAACGAGTCAATTGAAAGCCTGTTGAACTGACTCATGAGAACATCAGACGGTCATCTAGTGCCGATACAATAGTGGAGCTTTTGGCAAGAACCAACTACAAGTCACAGAGCAGGTCTCATTTCTCATGGATTGTATCAAAGTTCAGTAATTATTGATAATACTGGAAACATTCCAAAAGACCTCTTGAAATAAGGTGCACCCTACAAAACCTACGACATACCAAGAACACCTCACAAGACCTGCCATATACTGGGAACACCTCACAAGACCTGCCGTACACTGGGAACACCCCACAAGACCTGCCGTATACCAGGAACACCCCACAAGACCTGCCGTATACCGGGAACACCCCACAAGACCTGCCGTATACCGGGAACACCCCACAAGACCTGCCGTATACCGGGAATACCCCACAAGACATGTCGCATACTTGGAACACTCCACAAGATCCTCCATATACCGAGAACACCCCACAAGACATGCCATATACCGGGAACACCTCACAAGACCTGCCGCCGTACACTGGGAACACCCCACAAGACCTGCCATATATGGGAACACCCCAAAAGATCTGCCGTATACCGGGAACACCCCACAAGGCCTGCTGCATACCATGAACACCCTATAAGACCTGCCGTATACCGGGAATACCCCACAAGACATGCCGTATACTTGGAACACCAAACATGACCTGCCGTATACCGTGAACACCAAATATGACCTGCCGTATATTGGGAATACCCCACATGATCTGCCGTATACCGGGACACCCCATATGACCTGCCGTATACCAGTAACACCCCACATGACCTGCCGTATACCAGAAACACCACATAAGACCTGCCGTATACTGGGAACACCCCACAAGACCTGCCGTGTACTGGGAACACCCCACAAGACCTGCCGTATACCGGGAACACCCCACAAGACCTGCCGTATACGGGAACACCCCAAAAGACCTGCCGTATACCGGGAACACCCCACAAGGCCTGCTGTATACCATGAACACCCTGTAAGATCTGCCGTATACCGAGAACACCAAACATAACCTGTCATATATCGCGAACACCCCACAAGACCTGCCGTATACCGGGAATACCCCACAAGACCTGCCGTATACTTGGAACACGAAACATGACCTGCCGTATACCGGGAACACCAAATATGACCTGCCATATATTGGGAATATCCCACATGATCTGCCATATACCAGGACACCCCATATGACCTGCCGTATACCAGTAACACCCCACAAGACCTGCCGTATACTGGGAACACCCCACAAGACCTGCCGTATACTGGGAACACCCCACAAGACCTGTACTGGGAACACCCCACAAGGCCTGCCGTATACCAGGAGATCGATGTATGATTTTATTACTTTAGATGCTCCAAATATTGTATATCTTCTATGTTGGTGTTTCGGCTTTATGTGACGCCTTTTTTGTCTTAAGCTTTATAACCTTATTATTGCTTCCTTAAAGGGGCTTTCCAGTAAAATGATGTGTCATAATGATCAGTGGAGGTCCTTACACTGGGAGGGCATTAACTCTTAGGTTACCGGTATTATCAGTCATGAGCTGGATGGATTGTAATCAAAACTCTCTTCGGAGAAGGGTCTGGGACCTTAATGCTCTTGGGCTCAGGACCTTCTTTCTGTTGGGATCTCCAGGGTGCTGTGAGTCGGACCTCCCTTGATCTAACATTATGGCATGTGGAGAGCCCCTCTGATACGTCACATGTTATTTAAACATTATTAATAATATATTGAATAAACTAATAACATAAGTGTCCGATACGTCTCCTTCAAATTTTTGTTCGTCGTGTCTGTGACGTGTTTGTTGTTTTTAGATAAAATGATCCCAGTTCGCAACAAACATCTCACTGGTTTTCAGTCTGTTACTTACAATGGTAAAATGTGTATGAAATGGGCATCCGTCAGGGTGTACCACCAAATAAATGTGACCTTCAATGTGAAGACATTATATCATTTACCTTGTTACAAGTTGTGTGATACTCCTGAGCTGCACTCATAATTCTGCCAGACTGTGATTGGAAACAGTCAGCAAGTTTGTGCACAGACAGTCCCCGAACAGTTTCGCTCCCATGACGCAAGGGGTGCGGGCGTACGGAGCAGTTTCAGGAGCGGGGCCCACTTCACACATGGTGGGTGCCGGCTGTGTTATGCAGCCGTCGCCCACCTTTAGCAGCAGTGACCGGAGCCACTTCTGATTGCTGCTTTTTAACAACTTCTGATAAGGAATCCGTGCAGCCTTGATTTCGGTTTGTTTGCCGATGGGTAGCCATAGAAGATGGGGGCTAGAGACCCTCATGGCTTGCTGACCGGGTAAAGGTAAAGTCTGGGCTTCACTAGTTATACTATATACCCAAAGGGAAACTCGTGCTGCTCCCAAATTACATAGCAAAAACTGCTGATGGATTCCCTTTCATTAACCAGTATAGCGGACCCCACAAAAAGGTGGAAAAAAATATGGAAACACCAGAATTCCAGGAAAATGGTGACACAAACCCTAAACATGTTCCCCAAAGTTCTGAATTTTGTTTTAATTACTAAAATGTAAAATCAAACTCTAGAAGTTTGGCGTCGGATTATCGTCGGATGGTTTTTACTGCACAATCAGGGCTGTAAGAACGGAACCTAAAAAACTATGGCGCAAAGCTGTTGGTTTTTTATTTTTTCCCCAAACTTTTTCTTTTCTTTCCATTTTTGAGTATATTATAGGGTCAAATGAATAGCGGTCATTCAAAACTGTGGGGGAAAAAAAAAGCCTTTGTGAGGTTATATTAACTGTGAAATAAAAATGTTCTGGCTCTTGGATTAAGGGAAGGAAAAAAGACGAAAGTGCGAAAATGAAAAATTGTTAGTCATGAAGGGGTTAGGGGTTAAACATTCGGCTCCATTTACAAATATCCCATAATATCCGGATACAAAGCCCAGGACGACTCTACGGCAATTGCATCCAGTAAGGACAATGCTCTGTGAGCTAAAGAACCCCGGCTCTGAACTGATGCATTGTAGCAAACTTTCAGAGCATCGTCTAGTAATCTTCTCGCGAGCCCAGATTGTAGTTTTAGGAGTCCACAAACACTTGGCTCCAACATCAGCCAGTTCAGATTCCGTCAGGAACCTTTAGGCTTTGCTCACACGTTGCAGTTTTTGCTGCGTGTTTTTTTTTTTACTACGTTTTTTGCTGCATTTTTCACGATTCCAAAAGTTCAGCTTTGCTTCCGCCACAGATCAGCAATACAAGGCACACCTGAAACCATAAAAACAGTTTGGGAAGAAAAAAAAAGGCAATTTGATCAAATTATTTAGTAGAAAAAGATTTTTTATTTATGGAGAAAATAATGACTATGCTGAACAAAAGAAGTGCAAAAATACATAATTACAAATGCAACAGCGGGGGGAGGTGAATCGGTCGGGAATAGTTTACCTATGGGCAGACCATGGAGTTTGTAGGACGCTGTTTACTTTTACACTTTGGTCGGCCACAGGCATTGTTCACTTTCACACCTTGGTCGGCCAAAGTTTACTTTTATAGACATCACTTATTTAATTAAGCTGTGCTAATGCTAACCGCCATTTTCAGGTGAGGAGACTGAGACATTATGGTTTAAACTTGGCAAAATCACAAAAATAAATGGTTTCACTAAAAATGCAGCAAAACTGGACACCTGCATTATTATCTTTGTTTTTGCATTTACTCTTTGCTTTTTATGGGTGAAAAATGGCTACAAAAATGCTGAGAAAAAAAAACAACAAAAAGAAGTGAGTTTACTACAGAGAGAAGTTTGCGCCTGTAATAACCTGTCCGGCGTCTGACGTGCCGATACCGGAGCATCCCGGGGCCATTCCATAAAATATTACAGGTGATACGGAGCGAGGTTTATTGCGCTCCTTCATTTCTCAACCTTCGTATGTGTCAGGATGGGAGAATCAAAGGACGCCGCTCTCTTGCTCAATCGCTCAATTATTTTAGTATCCAAAAAAGCCATAAAATCAAAAGTAAGAATCTGACACTGAACCTGTTCTTCCCAACACTCAGCTAGGACTTGGCTGGAAATACTCGGAAAACGTCAGAAGGCGTCCGGTGCGAGACCATGAACGGTGTCATCTGCCTCCTGCTCACCACCGCCTGCCTGCAGCTGGGTAAGAGCATGTGCAACGGGCCCCAAGGGGCAACTTATGGCATTTATATTAATATTCATAATGATGCCGACTATTATCACTGTTATTTCTATTATTTATTTACTTCTTATCTCATAAATCTAAAAATATAAATAATAAAAAAATAAAATTTATAACAATATAAAAATATCATTTATAATAATAATAATAATAATAATATAAAATGTAATTTATTATAATAATATTAATAATAATAATAATATAAAAATACAATTAATAATAATAATAATAATAATAATATAAAATGCAATTTATAATAATAATAATAATATTAATAATAATAATATAAAAAATAATAATAATAATAATATAAAAATACAAATAATAATTATAATAATAACAACAATAATAATAATAATATAAAATGCAATTTATAATAATAATATTATTAATAATAAAATAAAAAATACCATTTATAATAATAATAATAATAATAATAATATAAAATGCAATTTATAATAATTTATTAATAATAATCTAAAAATATTTTTTATATTATTAATAATGATATAAAAATAAAATGTATATTAATAATAATAATAATAATATAAAAATACAATTTATAATAATAATAATAATAAAAAATACAATTAATAATAATAATAAGAAGAATATAAAAATACAATAATAATAATAATAACAATAATAATAACAATTATTAATATTATTCTCTTATCATTAAAACCAAAAGAAACTAAAACATTTCTTAACGTTTCTCAAATCTGTAAAAAAAATTAATTCTGCACAAGGAAAAAAAAAAAAGAAAGATGAAAAAAAAACTATTATTACAAGAAATAATGATTACTATTATTTTTATTCATTTTCTTAAGGTTTTTAATTTGTAATATTTTTAAAAAAAAGTTGCTTTTTTTTCTTTTCCAATTCAAATTTCAAACAACTTAAAATGATAAATTGGTATTTTATCATTTTTTCTGTTTTTGCGTTTTCGTATTTCGCTCCCCTTCTTCCCCCGAGCTATAACTTATTATTTTTTTGGTCAATTTGGCCATGTGAGGGCTTGTTTTTTGCGGGACGAGTTGTACTTTTGAACGACACCATTTGTTTTAACATATTGTGTACGAAAAATAAATTCCAAGTGCGGTGAAATTGCAAAAAAAGTGCAGTCCCACACTTGTTTTTTGTTTGGCTTTTTTGCTAGGTTCACTAAATGCTAAAATTGACCTGACATTATGATTCTCCAGGTCAGTACGAGTTCATAGACACCAAACATGTCTAGGTTATTTTTTATCTAAGTGGGGAAAAAAATTCTAAATTTGGTTAAAAAGAATAAAATTGCGCCATTTTCCGATACCCGTAGCGTCTCCATTTTTCGTGATCTGGGGTCGGGTGAGGGCTTATTTTTTGTGTCCCGAGCTGATATTATTAATGATACCATTTTGGCGCAGATACGTTCTTTTGATCGCTCGTTATTGCATTTTACTGCAATGTCGCGGCGACCAAAAAAATGTAATTCTGGCCTTTTGAATTTTTTTCTCATTACACCATTTAGCGATCAGATTAATCCTTTTTTTTATTGATAGATCAGGCGATTCTGAACATGGCGATACCAAATATGTAGGTTTTTTTATTGTTTTATTTTGAATGGGGCGAAGGGGGGTGATTTGAACTTTTATTTTTTTATATTTTTGCATCCTTTTTTTTAACTTTTTGTATGCTTCAATAGCCTCCATGGGAGACTAGAAGCTGCAGTTGTCCGATCGCCTCCGCCACATACAGCCGATGATCAGATCGCCTGTGTGTAGCAGAAATGCTCACTTCCTGTGAGCTCCGACCACTGGAAATATTGCAGTTTTTTTTTCATTTTACAGACTGAAAACCCATCAGTGAGCTCTTCAATTGAAGTTTGATGTGTTCATTGGTCAAAAATCAGCTGACCAACTCAATGGCCGAAAAAATGCGTGAAAGTAAACAATGCCTGACCAATTCAATGGCCGACTAATGTGTGAAAGTAAACAATGCCTGACCAACTCAATGGCCGGCCAATGTGTGAAAGTAAACAATGCCTGACCAACTCAATGGCCGGCCAATGTGTGAAAGTAAACAATGCCTGACCAACTCAATGGCCGGCCAATGTGTGAAAGTAAACAATGCCTGACCAACTCAATGGCCGGCCAATGTGTGAAAGTAAACAATGCCTGACCAACTCAATGGCCGACCAATGTGTAAAAGTAAACAATGCCTGACCAACTCAATGGCCGGCCAATGTGTGAAAGTAAACAATGCCTGACCAACTCAATGGCCGGCCAATGTGTGAAAGTAAACAATGCCTGACCAACTCAATGGCCGACCAATGTGTAAAAGTAAACAATGCCTGACCAACTCAATGGCCGACTAATGTGTGAAAGTAAACAATGCCTGACCAACTCAATGGCCGGCCAATGTGTGAAAGTAAATAATGCCTGACCAACTCACTGGCCGGCCAATGTGTGAAAGTAAACAATGCCTGACCAACTCACTGGCCGGCCAATGTGTGAAAGTAAACAATGCCTGACCAACTCAATGGCCAACCAATGTGTGAAAGTAAACAATGCCTGACCACCTCAATGGCCGACCAATGTGTGAAAGTAATGCCTGACCAACTCAATGGCCGGCCAATGTGTGAAAGTAAACAATGCCTGACCAACTCAATGGCCGGCCAATGTGTGAAAGTAAACAATGCCTGACCAACTCACTGGCCGACCAATGTGTAAAAGTAAACAATGCTGAAAATAAAAGGCAGGAAAAAAGCGCGGTGTGAAAGAGTTACAAACTTTCTTGACAGAAGAGCTCACTGATAGACTCTCAATTCACTTATTATGCAATGTGCAAGGAAAAGGAAAGTCTAAAAGTCTGATGATGCAATGTTTTATAAAATCCATTTGAAAAAAAAAATCTGAAAATACATGTAAGAAAAAATTCTATGCTGAAAACGCCCCTTGTTTCTTTTTTCTTTGTAACGGACGATGTGAAATGTGACAATGTGTCCGACATGATGTCTGCAGCCGGCTCCCTCCAGTGCTACATGTGCCTGACCCCCACTCCGGCCGACCAATGCCTGATCAGGAGGAACTGCTCCAACCAACAGAAATGGTGCAAGACCACCGTCTACGGCCGGACGTCCTCCGGTAAGTCTCTCCTCTTTTTATTCTCTCATCTTCCTGAGTGAGTTCCGGACCCCGAAGAATAATAACCCTCTACCTGCTCTTGGCCCCCTTCTGTTCCTCCGAGCAGCCGCCTCTGACTTCGTTCCTTCCACGTCCTCTTCCTGCATCATCACTTTCTAGGCCTCTGACGTCACCACACAGGTTCTGACAGCATGACCCGTTTCGCCCCAGACCTACTCACCCTCTGGGGCACAAAAATGCTGCAGGAAGAGGACGTTGCGGGAGAGTTGCAAGAGAAGGGTTGCGGCGGCAGAGGTGAGTCATTTTGTTTTTCCAACCCTTTTCCGTCCCTCTACAAATCAGCAAAATGGCGTCCGACTTGTATTTTGCTCAACTTGCACCAAACAAATTCAGAATTATCCAAATGTTTTTGAAAAAAAACTCAAGATGAAATCGCTCAGCCTTGAAAAGACTCCCCCATCCCTGATGATTTTTTATGATTGTTCAGAAATATTTGGTCATAAGTTCAAATCCCGGAAACGTTAATAATCAGCTGAATGCACAGAAATGAGCGGTCAGAGCCGCAGTACCGTGAACAGCCACAAATAAATAGGTGGCGCTGTTCCTTATACTGCAGCTGGCACCATCTAAATAAATTGATTTTCCTAATCAATTTTTATTATTTTTTTTAAGGTTTTCCATTCACGGAAAGTCGTTACGTTGTCAGAATCTGCACAGAAAAATGTCAACCGAGCAATCCTAACACCCTGGGGATGACGCAACCCACTTTCTGCTGCCAAGGGGATCTGTGCAACACGGCGAATGGGACAAACGCAGCATACGGATTAATGGAGACGCACAGGCACTACTACACCGCCACTGCCGCGGTGTACTCCATCTTCACTGTCCTCCGAGGAGCATCATGATTCACAGACATAATTGTCTCATACTGTTGGATAAACATTGATTTAAAGCGGTATTCCCATCTCTAAGATCCCATCCCATTATGTAGTGGGTGTAATAATGATAATATCAGCAAATATCGCCAATTAGAAACGTGGTATAGTTATTCTGATTCGCTGTGTCTCTTTGTTCATGTGCAAGTATTGCAGGACCTTAGGTATCCATGGTTACGACCAGTAGCAACTAGCTAACTGTCACTATATCAGTGATTGTAACCATGGATACCTAAGGTCCTGCACAAGAGGAAAGAGACATAGCGCATCAGAAAAACTGTACTAAATTTCTAATTGGAATTATTTGCTAATATCATTATTATTACACCTACTACATATTGGGATAGGATAACCTTTAAAATCTATGTATTATATACTGAGTATGTGAATCCACCATAGTGACAGCTCATGGAATTACTACGGGACTCATGCTGAGAGGAGGCCGGCACTGGGCGACTAAACATCACACAGTCTATGCTGTTACCTACAGACACTAGTTTGGTGAGAGAATTTTATAAAGATTTTTTATAGCTCCAATCAAACAACAATATGTAGTGAGCTCCCCCTAGTGGTGGCCTTATAAATCTGTATGTAGTGAGCTCCCCCTAGTGGTGGCTGTATAAATCTGTATGTAGTGAGCTCCCTCTAGTGGTGGCTGTATAAATCTGTATGCAGTGAGCTCCCTCTAGTGGTGGCTGTATAAATCTGTATGCAGTGAGCTCCCTCTAGTGGTGGCTGTATAAATCTGTATGCAGTGAGCTCCCCCTAGTGGTGGCTGTATAAATCTGTATGCAGTGAGCTCCCTCTAGTGGTGGCTGTATAAATCTGTATGCAGTGAGCTCCCTCTAGTGGTGGCTGTATAAATCTGTATGCAGTGAGCTCCCTCTAGTGGTGACTGTATAAATCTGTATGTAGTGAGCTCCCTCTAGTGGTGGCTGTATAAATCTGTATGCAGTGAGCTCCCTCTAGTGGTGGCTGTATAAATCTGTATGCAGTGCCCTCCCTCTAGTGGTGACTGTATAAATCTGTATGTAGTGAGCTCCCTCTAGTGGTGACTGTATAAATCTGTATGTAGTGAGCTCCCTCTAGTGGTGGCTGTATATAAATCTGTATGTAGTGAACTCTTTTATTATAAAAATACAAAACTTACAATCAATAAATAGCAAAAATCAAAACCCCAGCAAAAGCAACTGTCCAAGTCCAACATTACCCCCCCAGTCCAAAGCAAAGTCCGAGTCCAGCATAACAGCCCCCAGTCAAAGCAACCCCGCAAAAGAAAACAAACTGCCTTCTTCTTTCTCAGAGAGGCTTCCTCCATCTTTCCTTCTTATGTTGTTTTCTGTCCTTTACTCGTCTTTTCACTTTTTAATTCATCCAGGTCTCCTCCTCCCCAGGTTACCTCACCCAAGGAGAGAAGAAACATTTTACTAATACACGCACATACACACTTCATACCAAACCTGACGAAGAAAACTCTGCTCCATCGCCCAAAAAGAAACACTATAGCCACCTGGCTTAAACACATCTATGTAAAACACACAATTTTTTTTTTTAATTATTTTTTTTAATATTTTTTTTATTTCATTTTTTATTTATTTTTTATTTATTTATTTTTATATATTTTTTTTTTACACAGCAAATAGAACTATAAACAACCTACCACCAAACCCCTCCCTCCCACCACTAAAAAAAACACCCACACAATACAGAAATAGTTAATCTCACCAAGGAACTCATATCCTCTTGCTTACAGGACAGGTGCATTAACCCTGAAAGCCACAGGATCATCACCTCACCTTACAATACAATGCTACATAATTCTCTATACACAACACTTACCCAGATCCAGGATTGGTGCCTGTAAGCCCTATATCAGTAATTCACTTCTGCAAAACAAAAATCTGATCGTGAAAAGCCCCAGCCCGCCACCGGGAAACCGGAGATGACAGGCTTCTACCCTATCAATCCTTACTCTACCAGCCGACCCTACCTGTCTAGACATCTGCCCCTATTTTTCTACCTACCTTTCCCTGTCTCTCCCTGCCTGACCCTACTACCCTACCTAACTCACCGCGTGCCTACCTAACTGTCCCTGGGCTGTCCCTATCCTTACGGCGCCTTACGGTCCCTATCCTTACGGCGCCTTATAGCCTTACGGCTATCCTTACGCGCCTTACGGCGCGCGAATTTTTGCCTGTAGGACATTATTGCAAGAGAGCTTGGCTGAGTAGATTACACAAGAAGGAAAACACACAGCAAGTCAGCAGGATCTAGGAGCAACATGGCAGATGTGACAACCTACATGGTGAGCTGCAGCATGTGCTACATGTTCACAGACCGACCAGAAGAAGAATCCAATTTCACCTGTCAGAAGTGTAGACTAGTGGCCCTTTTAGAAGAAAAGGTGCGGGGTCTGGAAGAAAGAATAGCAACTTTGAAACTCATCAAAGAGAATGAAGACTTTCTAGACAGAACAGAAGCATCTCTACTGGTCACAGAAGGTGCAAAAAGTGTCAGAGAACCTCCAAAAGCAGATGAGTGGAAGCATGTGACCAAAAGAAGCAAGAAGACCATGGAGAAATCACCAACCACACAACTGAAGAACCGATATCAAATCTTTGTAGAGGATGAAGATGGCACACCTAAGAATGAAGCAATACCAGCAAGCAAAAAAGAAAAGGGCACACAGCAACAAGTGACAGCAAAAAGTACAGCCAAGAAGCAACGAAGAGTGGTGGTGGTGGGAGACTCACTACTGAGAGGCACCGAAGCAGCCATCTGCAGACCGGACATAACTGCAAGAGAAGTATGCTGCCTTCCAGGTGCGATGATCAAGGATGTGACCGATAGGATACCAAAGCTCTTCAGCTCCAAGGACGTCCACCCATTTCTTCTGATACATGTTGGCACCAATGACACGGCAAGGAAGGACCTACCGACAATCTGCAAGGACTTTGAAGAGTTGGGGAAGAAAGTAAAGGAACTGGATGCACAGGTAGTTTTTTCTTCTATCCTTCCAGTAGACGGGCATGGCACCAGGAGATGGAACAGGATCCTTGATGCAAACAACTGGCTAAGACGATGGTGCAGACAACAAGGATTTGGATTCCTGGACCACGGTGTGAATTACTGGTATGATGGACTCCTCGCCAGAGACGGACTACACCTCAACAAACCTGGGAAACACACATTCGCCAGAAGACTCGCTACACTCATCAGGAGGGCGTTAAACTAGAAGAAGAGGGGACGGGAAGAAAAACATTAGACTCGAACAAAGACGACCCAGGAAAACATACTCAGAAGGGAGGTAAGAACATTTCTAAAACAATCCACAGTGAGGAGATTGGAACAAAACAAAATCCTCTAAACTGCATGCTCGCAAACGCCAGAAGCCTGACAAACAAGATGGAAGAACTAGAAGCAGAAATATCTACAGGTAACTTTGACATAGTGGGAATAACCGAGACATGGTTAGATGAAAGCTATGACTGGGCAGTTAACTTACAGGGTTACAGTCTGTTTAGAAAGGATCGTAAAAATCGGAGAGGAGGAGGGGTTTGTCTCTATGTAAAGTCTTGTCTAAAGTCCACTTTAAGGGAGGATATTAGCGAAGGGAATGAGGATGTCGAGTCCATATGGGTTGAAATTCATGGAGGGAAAAATGGTAACAAAATTCTCATTGGGGTCTGTTACAAACCCCCAAATATAACAGAAAGCATGGAAAGTCTACTTCTAAAGCAGATAGATGAAGCTGCAACCCATAATGAGGTCCTGGTTATGGGGGACTTTAACTTCCCGGATATTAACTGGGAAACAGAAACCTGTGAAACCCATAAAGGCAACAGGTTTCTGCTAATAACCAAGAAAAATTATCTTTCACAATTGGTGCAGAATCCAACCAGAGGAGCAGCACTTTTAGACCTAATACTATCTAATAGACCTGACAGAATAACAAATCTGCAGGTGGTTGGGCATTTAGGAAATAGCGACCACAATATTGTGCAGTTTCACCTGTCTTTCACTAGGGGGACTTGTCAGGGAGTCACAAAAACATTGAACTTTAGGAAGGCAAAGTTTGAACAGCTTAGAGATGCCCTTAATCTGGTAGACTGGGACAATATCCTCAGAAATAAGAATACAGATAATAAATGGGAAATGTTTAAGAACATCCTAAATAGGCACTGTAAGCGGTTTATACCTTGTGGGAATAAAAGGACTAGAAATAGGAAAAACCCAATGTGGCTAAACAAAGAAGTAAGACAGGCAATTAACCGTAAAAAGAAAGCATTTGCACTACTAAAGCAGGATGGCACCATTGAAGCTCTAAAAAACTATAGGGAGAAAAATACTTTATCTAAAAAACTAATTAAAGCTGCCAAAAAGGAAACAGAGAAGCACATTGCTAAGGAGAGTAAAACTAATCCCAAACTGTTCTTCAACTATATCAATAGTAAAAGAATAAAAACTGAAAATGTAGGCCCCTTAAAAAATAGTGAGGAAAGAATGGTTGTAGATGACGAGGAAAAAGCTAACATATTAAACACCTTCTTCTCCACGGTATTCACGGTGGAAAATGAAATGCTAGGTGAAATCCCAAGAAACAATGAAAACCCTATATTAAGGGTCACCAATCTAACCCAAGAAGAGGTGCGAAACCGGCTAAATAAGATTAAAATAGATAAATCTCCGGGTCCGGATGGCATACACCCACGAGTACTAAGAGAACTAAGTAATGTAATAGATAAACCATTATTTCTTATTTTTAGTGACTCTATAGCGACAGGGTCTGTTCCGCAGGACTGGCGCATAGCAAATGTGGTGCCAATATTCAAAAAGGGCTCTAAAAGTGAACCTGGAAATTATAGGCCAGTAAGTCTAACCTCTATTGTTTGTAAAATATTTGAAGGGTTTCTGAGGGATGTTATTCTGGATTATCTCAATGAGAATAACTGTTTAACTCCATATCAGCATGGGTTTATGAGAAATCGCTCCTGTCAAACCAATCTAATCAGTTTTTATGAAGAGGTAAGCTATAGACTGGACCACGGTGAGTCATTGGACGTGGTATATCTCGATTTTTCCAAAGCGTTTGATACCGTGCCGCACAAGAGGTTGGTACACAAAATGAGAATGCTTGGTCTGGGGGAAAATGTGTGTAAATGGGTTAGTAACTGGCTTAGTGATAGAAAGCAGAGGGTGGTTATAAATGGTATAGTCTCTAACTGGGTCGCTGTGACCAGTGGGGTACCGCAGGGGTCAGTATTGGGACCTGTTCTCTTCAACATATTCATTAATGATCTGGTAGAAGGTTTACACAGTAAAATATCGATATTTGCAGATGATACAAAACTATGTAAAGCAGTTAATACAATAGAAGATAGTATTCTGCTACAGATGGATCTGGATAAGTTGGAAACTTGGGCTGAAAGGTGGCAGATGAGGTTTAACAATGATAAATGTAAGGTTATACACATGGGAAGAGGGAATCAATATCACCATTACACACTGAACGGGAAACCACTGGGTAAATCTGACAGGGAGAAGGACTTGGGGATCCTAGTTAATGATAAACTTACCTGGAGCAGCCAGTGCCAGGCAGCAGCTGCCAAGGCAAACAGGATCATGGGGTGCATTAAAAGAGGTCTGGATACACATGATGAGAGCATTATACTGCCTCTGTACAAATCCCTAGTTAGACCGCACATGGAGTACTGTGTCCAGTTTTGGGCACCGGTGCTCAGGAAGGATATAATGGAACTAGAGAGAGTACAAAGGAGGGCAACAAAATTAATAAAGGGGATGGGAGAACTACAATACCCAGATAGATTAGCGAAATTAGGATTATTTAGTCTAGAAAAAAGACGACTGAGGGGCGATCTAATAACCATGTATAAGTATATAAGGGGACAATACAAATATCTCGCTGAGGATCTGTTTATACCAAGGAAGGTGACGGGCACAAGGGGGCATTCTTTGCGTCTGGAGGAGAGAAGGTTTTTCCACCAACATAGAAGAGGATTCTTTACTGTTAGGGCAGTGAGAATCTGGAATTGCTTGCCTGAGGAGGTGGTGATGGCGAACTCAGTCGAGGGGTTCAAGAGAGGCCTGGATGTCTTCCTGGAGCAGAACAATATTGTATCATACAATTATTAGGTTCTGTAGAAGGACGTAGATCTGGGGATTTATTATGATGGAATATAGGCTGAACTGGATGGACAAATGTCTTTTTTCGGCCTTACTAACTATGTTACTATGTTACTATGTTACTATGTATCCTATCCCTAACTATCTACCTGTCCCTTCTGTCCCTATCTACCTGTCCCTACCATTTACCTGCTTATCTAAGCCCTAGGTGAGTTGACACTAAGCTCCTACATAAATAGTCTTATTTAAAAACATAAAAAAAGACCACAAATGTAACAATGGCTTCTTAAACCTGGAACATACAATGTAATAGGTAATAGTATATAGTTATGTGTGCCAAGTGAGAATATCACTGAAGGATAGTAACCTAACCACACAACGAAAAACTATAAAAACTGGTACATACTGTTATACATGTGTATGCATGTCCTAAATGCAAAAAGTTATATACAAGGCATGAATTAAGTATAATGGGAGGAATTATATATACACCTCAGGTGATAGATGAAGACAGAGTGTAGGGAGCTGATATAAACATACACATCACCTAGTGTAATGAGACACGATAGGGTTTACTTATTGTGTCCGAAAATAACATATAGAGAGAGATATAAGGTAAAATTAATACACAAGACATCTCACAAATAATAAATCAAAGCTATTGTAACAATATGACCCTCTTGTGTATCAAAACATGTGAAGTACAAATATTGCCTATTAGACCCACATGTCTATTGACATCGTATCAACCACATTTAACAGCTAATACTACCTTAGAAAGTTAGGTTGTCCAGGCACCCACCACACCCGACGCGCGTTTTGCAATGAAATGCTTCTTCCAAGTGTCACCACCCACCACACCCTGGACAAAGTATCACAATGCGAAACGCGCACCAATTTGCCTCATCTGTGGTATTTTTCAATTTTTTTAATTATGTATTATTATATTATGTCAACTTGTGATTTGTTTTTATGTTTGTTTTTTTAAAAAAAAAACTAGTATTAGTTTTTGTTGAATAAATGGGTAAAAGAGGATCAGGTAGTGTTTATTTCACATAAAGGACTTTGCTCTGTCTGTGTTACCATTCGGGTTCACCCATCTCCAGCAATTGTGTGCTATAATTGTACAAGATACATTGTAACAGTGATACAATCGTGGATCTGCCCTGATCTCCTCTGTTTTCTCTTCTGTTTATCTTCTGTTATAAACATCAGGAATTGAGAAAAACATTATTTCATTTATGTTTCACTTCTTTCACATTTTCTTTCCACTTTCTGCAATCATTGATTTTATTTTTACAAGAATTAGACATTGTAACCCGAACACTGTAGGAGTAACACGAGGAGCGTTGTGATCGGTGAGATCAGCTGTAAGTCTCTTGGTTCTAATTGATTGCACTGATTGGAAGAGCCCAAACTGTCCCAGGTGATGTGTCCGGTCAGTCTCACAGACCTCCCCCGGATCTGCTGGACCCAGGAGCTGACAGTCCGCTCACATTACAGCCGTATTATTATGTTCCTCTATTTGGAATAACATTATTTTGTTTCTGGGCTTCATTACCAATGTTGCACCGTTTGCCATCTTTAGCCTCTGTATAGTTCTGTACATTGCTGGCAGCAGAATGAGTAAACTGATAATTAGGGTTGAGCGAAACGGATCGGTCATTTTCATAAGTCGCCGACTTTTAGCACTTTTAATACAGTGGGCCTGATTTATTCACTAGTCTCCCATAAAACATATAAAAGGGGAGATAAAGATTGGCAAATCTGTGCATCTGCGCCAGTCCTGTCTGTGGTATCTGTCATTCATTTTCTGCCACAGAAAATATACTGTAATACAGTGGGCCTGATTTATTCACTAGTCTCCCATATATAAAAAAAAAGGGGAGATTTTTATTTCCAGTGTGTGCATCTGCGTCAGTCCTGTTTTGTGGCATATCTGTCAGCCACTGAAGCAGTGTACTGTTATACATTGTGCCTGATTTTCCCTGCAGTCTCACACACCTATAAAGGGAGATTTAAATTCACAACAAGTTTGCGTCCACCTTCTAACTGGTTTTACAGTACCAAATACCGTTTGTTAGTTTGGTTACATTTTTCCAAGAATGAGGAAGTCTGGTGGAAGAGGTCGTGGCCGTGGGCGGTCATTGCCAGCTGGTAATGATGGTAGTGGTGGTGGAGCATCAGGTGGTTGTGGGAAAAGCAATATAGCACCTAAGTCTCGAGCTGTGGAGCCAGGTTCGTCATCTGGCTACACAAGGCCTCGAACGCTCCCTTTTCTGGGAGTAGGAAAACCGCTTTTAAAGCCGGAGCAGCAAGAGCAAGTTTTGGCTTACCTTGCTGACTCAGCCTCTAGCTCTTTCGCCTCCTCTTCGCAAAGTGCAAAATGTAAAAGCAGCATGTCGTCAGTGGATGTTCCCGGTCAGGAACAAGTCGCTTCCTTGTGTTCTTCACCCAGAACAATAGAGAAGCATGCGTCAGGCGACACGACGGGTTACTCCATGGAGCTCTTTATACATACCGTTCCTGGGTTAGAAAGGGAAATTGTTAACAGACCATGCCCATTACAAGTTGAATCGGACATGGAGTGCACAGATGCACAGCCACAGCTAGATTATTATGCTGTTCCTTTGACTCAGTTCACAACATTGCCCTCGCAGGGTACTGATCCAGAATCTGACCCTGATGAGACTATGGAGCCCCGTCATGAACGCTATACCACCGACTTACACGGTGACAGAGGAAGGTGCACACGAGATAGAAGAGGTCATAGATGACCCAGTTGTTGACCCCGATTGGTAGCCATTGGGGGAACAGGGTGCAGGCGGCAATAGCTCTGAAGAGGAGGAGGAGCCGCAGAAGACATCAACATCGCAACAGGTTCCATCTGCCAGGCCCGTATCTGGCCAAAAACGTGTGTCAAAACCTAAAACTGTTGTAGGACAGCGTGGCCATCCGGTTAAAGTAGCTCAGTGTGCAATGCCTGAAAAGGTATCCGATAGTAGGAAGAGTCAGAAATGCTACATCCCTTCCCTCACTGTAAGCCCACCATTTCCCGCACCACCTGCAGTAAATGTGGAGGTTTCATCGCAAGGCCAAAGCAGTCAGGGAATCATCAGGTTCGTGGTAGGAAACACTGTATGTAGGCCAACAGCAAGAATACCATCTCCAACCCACTCTCATTCTGCCATGTCCACCGGCACCCCCGCTAGTTCCCCGATCTGCAGCTCTCCAGTCCAGCTCACCCTACATGAGACTCTCATTAGGAGAAGGAAGTACTCATCCTCTCATCCGCGTACACAGGGTTTGAACGCCCACATTGCTAGACTAATCTCATTAGAGATGATGCCCTACCGGTTAGTTGAAAGCAAAGCTTTCAAAGCCCTGATGGACTACGCTGACCTACCCAGTCGACACTTCTTTTCTAGAAAAGCCATCCCAGCCCTCCACCAGCATGTAAAAGAGTGCATCGTCCATGCACTCAGTCAATCTGTGAGTACAAAGGTGCACCTGACAACAGATGCCTGGACCAGTAGGCATGGCCAGGGGCGTTACGTGTCCATCACAGCACACTGGGTGAATGTGGTGGATGCAGGGTCCACAGGGGACAGCAATATTGGGACAGTTCTGCCTAGCCCACGGTCTGGGAAACAGTTGGCTGTAGGCGTTCGCCCCCCCTCCTCCTCCTCCTCGTCCTCCAGCAGAAGCGAGAGCTCGTCCACAGACCGCAGTCGCACGACCACTCCATCCGCAGCTGCCAGTGTTGCACACAAAGTGTCCCATTATGAAACAGCTAGTGGGAAGCGTCAGCAGGCTGTATTGGCAATGAAGTGTTTGGGCGACAACAGACACACCGCGGAAGTTCTGTCCGAGTTCTTGCAGCAAGAAACTCAGTCATGGCTGGGCACTGTACATCTTGAGGCTGGCAAGGTAGTGAGTAATAACGGAAGGAATTTCATGGCTGCCATCTCCCTTTCACAACTGAAACACATTCCTTGCCTGGCTCACACCTTAAACCTGGTGGTGCAGTGCTCCCTGAAAAGTTATCCGGGGTTATCCGACCTGCTCCTCAAAGTGTGTGGACTTTGCTCACATATCCGCCGTTCGCCCGTACACTCCAGCCGTATGCAGACCTATCAGCGTTCTTTGAACCTTCCCCAGCATCGCCTAATCATCGATGTTGCAACAAGGTGGTACTCCACACTGCACATGCTTCAGAGACTGTGCGAACAGAGGCAGGCTGTTATGTATTTGTGGGAGGATACACATACACGTGCAGGCAGTAGGATGGCAGACATGGAGTTGTCAGGTGTGCAGTGGTCGAAGGTACAAGACCTGTGTCAAGTCCTTCAGTGTTTTGAGGAATGCACACGGCTGGTTAGTGCAGACAACGCCATAATAAGCATGAGGATCCCCCTAATGCGTCTGCTGATGCAAAGTTTGACACACATAAAGGAGCAGGCATCTGCAGCTGAGGACGAGGAAAGCCTTGATGACAGTCAGCCATTGTCTGGTCAGGGCAATCTACAGGACGAGGTGGCGGGCGAACAGGAGGAGGAGGACGAGGAGGATGATGGGGATGAGTATTTTTTGGATGAGGACGCTTCTTAGGGGGCAATAGAAACTGGTGGCATTGCAAGGCAAGGTTCAGGGTTTTTGAGGGAGACAATTGATGTTGATTTGCCCGAAAGTGCTCCTCAACCCAGCACAAGCAGTGAATTGACAACTGGAACATTGGCCCACATGGCTGATTATACCTTGCGTATCCTAAAAAGGGACCCCCGCATTATAAAAATGATGACCGATGACGATTACTGGTTGGCCTGCCTCCTGGATCCACGCTATAAGGGGAAACTGCAAAATATCATGCCACATGAGAACCTGGAAAAAATATTAGCAACCAAACAAGCAACTCTTGTAGACCGTTTGATTCAGGCATTCGTTATCACACGAGCTGCAGGGGGCAACAGACCAGAGGTGTTAGAGGGGCAGAAATCAGAAGTGGCGTTGGACAGAGGGGTTTTCTGACCAGGTTGTGGAGTGATTTTGCAATGACCGCAGACAGGACAGGTACTGCTGCATCGATTCAAAGTGACAGGAGACAACATTTGTCCAGTATGGTTACTAACTATTTTTCATCCCTTATCGATGTTCTCCCTCAACCGTCATTCCCATTTGATTACTGGGCATCCAAATTAGACACCTGGCCAGAATTGGCAGAATATGCATTGCAGGAGCTTGCTTGCCCGGCAGCTAGTGTCCTATCAGAAAGAGTATTCAGTGCTGCAGGTTCAATATTAACCGAAAAAAGGACTCGTTTGGCTACCCAAAATGTTGATGATGTAACCTTCATTAAAATTAACCACTCATGGATTTCGAATTATTTTGCCCCACCTTTCCCGGCTGACACCTAGCTTTCCTATAATAAGTCTTGCTTGTGGACTGGTCTTACTGACTGTTCCAATCTCTTAATCTGCAGCAGCTGTTTGTCCAGCATACGACATGTTTACACCTCCCTAAATGGGCAAACTCCCCCCACGGGGCCGTGGTCTCGCCACTTGGCGCAAGCACCCGTGAGAGTGCCGTTTGTCTGAAGAGGTGGGTGTGCCCGCTTTTGGTCGACGGCACTGCCACTGGGTCCCTCATAGTACAATAAAGTGTCTCTGGCGGTGGTGGCGCGCAACCAACGTCAGACACACCGTTGTAATATGAGGGGCCCTGGGCCTGTACCGCCGGCCACAAGAGAGTGCCCCCCCAGCTCAAACATTGCTCTACCACTTGCAAAATTATCTCTCACAGCTCCACCAATGTTTAGTCTATGCGCTGACATCCTTCAATGCCTGGCACTGACAATACCATTGTGTTGACATGTATGATGCTAGTTAAAATAGTCAGGGGCAGTGTCCTATATTTACACCAGTAAATACTTTGCGCCAAATAACAATGTCTGAAAGTCAGCAGAGGAGCCCACCCCTGTACCTAAGTATGCCACCCTTTTTTTTTTGTTTTGTTTTTTTTTGAGAGACATTAACATCTAGGTATTATTTTGGAGTACTAACTGTGTCAGACACTCCTTCCAATCGTCCTCCGCTGACCACACCAATGCTGCCTGTGTACCCCTGCAAGGTAATTGAAACTGCATTGAGCCTAATTTTTTTCTTTTAGGCCTACTAAGCCTGTCTGCGATCCCTCCTTCCATTTGTCCTCCGCTGACTACACCAATGCCGACCGTGTACCCCTGTAACCTTTTTTAAACCTGCATCGAGCCAACTTTGTGGTGTAAGGCCTACTAGCAGTGTCTGTCTGCGCCACTCAATACAGCTGTCCTCCTCTTAAAAAAACTGAGCTGCAATTGTCAGGTTTTCAGTTTGTCAGAATTTTAAAACTGCATTGGGGCTATTTGTTTGGTTGGGTTCTACAAACAGTGTCTGCTGCTCCAAGGTGTTCTCCTGGTTGCCTTTCCCTAGTTTCTATTTTCAGGCTCTCGTTAAATTGTTTTTAATATAACCCTGCATTTGGCCTACTTGTTTTGTTGGCCCTACTAACGGTGTCTGCCGCTCCTTCATGTTCTCCTACACTGAACAAACCAGTGCCGCCTGTTTACTTCTGTTTCCAATTTTGAACTACATTTAGACTATTTACTGATTTGGGCCTACTCACTGTGTCTCATTACAGTTGTCCTCCACTGAACAAAGCAATGCCCCCTGGTTAGTCCTGTTACCAATTTTGAACTGCATTTAGCCCACTTTATTCTTTGGGCCTATATCTGTGCTTCCTCCTCATCCTGCCCATTGCCCAGCCAGTGATAGATGAGTCTGCTGGTACATTGACCCAGAACGCAACATTTCCCGTGCATGCTACACTGCAAGATTGTGATCCTGCTGAAAGTCAGGTTCCTCTTCCCGCATACCATACCACCTTACACGGGGACAAAGAGGAAGGTGCAGATGAAAGTGCAGGTTCCTTCATCAGGTGGGGGGAGGAATACTAGTTGGCGACGTCACTGGCACAGGGCCCCTCATAGTATGCAAAAGTGTTGCTGCCGGTGGGAGGTGCCCCCGCCGTGCAAACACACCGCTGTACTTTGAGGGGCCCTGTGCCAATGCCAAAAAGTGGGCCCCCCCTGCTTGCTCAGGTTCACAGCACTTGCAAAGTTGAATTACTTACCTCTCCCTGCTCCACCTCCATGACGTGGTCCACATTTCCTGGGCCCACAAAATACTTGAACCAGCCCTACCCCCCACAACTTTAGCCAAATGACCCCCAATTTCCAATGCCTTACTATTATTATAAGGGAAATTAAGATTGACAAGCTTCAGTAACAAGAATGGATGTTTTTGCCATTAAAATGGGCTCTGTACATGTTTTCCTGGCCTCCACTCACTGCCGACTATGCTTCCCCATTGACTTGCATTGGGTTTCGTGTTTTGGTCGATCCCCGACTTTTCGGGGAGTTACTGGAGGGTGCACATGTTGGGAGTTACTGGAGGGCGCACATGTTGGGAGTTACTGGAGGGTGCACATGTTGGGGGTTACTGGAGGGTGCACATGTTGGGAGTTACTGGAGGGTGCACATGTTGGGAGTTACTGAAGGGTGCACATGTTGGGAGTTACTGGAGGGTTCACATGTTGAGAGTTACTGGAGGGTGCACATGTTGGGAGTTACTGGAGGGTGCACATGTTGGGAGTTACTGGAGGGTGCACATGTTGGGGGTTACTGGAGGGCGCACATGTTGGGAGTTACTGGAGGGCACACATGTTGGGAGTTACTGGAGGGTGCACATGTTGGGAGTTACTGGAGGGCGCACATGTTGGGAGTTACTGGAGGGTACACATGTTGGGAGTTACTGGAGGGTGCACATGTTAGGAGTTACTGGAGGGTTCACATGTTGGGAGTTACTGGAGGGTGCACATGTTGGGAGTTACTGGAGGGTTCACATGTTGAGAGTTACTGGAGGGCACACATGTTGGGAGTTACTGGAGGGTGCACATGTTGGGAGTTACTGGAGGGCGCACATGTTGGGAGTTACTGGAGGGTACACATGTTGGGAGTTACTGGAGGGGGCACATGTTGGGAGTTACTGGAGGGGGCACATGTTGGGAGTTACTGGAGGGTGCACATGTTGGGAGTTACTGGAGGGGGCACATGTTGGGAGTTACTGGAGGGTGCACATGTTGGGAGTTACTGGAGGGTACACATGTTGGGAGTTACTGGAGGGTGCACATGTTGGGAGTTACTGGAGGGTGCACATGTTGGGAGTTACTGGAGGGTACACATGTTGGGAGTTACTGGAGGATGCACATGTTGGGAGTTACTGGAGGGCACACATGTTGGGAGTTACTGGAGGGTACACATGTTGGGAGTTACTGGAGGGTACACATGTTGGGAGTTACTGGAGGGTGCACATGTTGGGGGTTACTGGAGGGTGCACATGTTGGGAGTTACTGGAGGGGACACATGTTGGGAGTTACTGGAGGGTGCACATGTTGGGAGTTACTGGAGGGTGCACATGTTGGGAGTTACTGGAGGGGGCACATGTTGGGAGTTACTGGAGGGTGCACATGTTGGGAGTTACTGGAGGGTGCACATGTTGGGAGTTACTGGAGGGGGCACATGTTGGGAGTTACTGGAGGGTGCACATGTTGGGAGTTACTGGAGGGTGCACATGTTGGGAGTTACTGGAGGGGGCACATGTTGGGAGTTACTGGAGGGTGCACATGTTGGGAGTTACTGGAGGGTGCACATGTTGGGAGTTACTGGAGGGTGCACATGTTGGGAGTTACTGGAGGGTACACATGTTGGGAGTTACTGGAGGGTGCACATGTTGGGAGTTACTGGAGGGTTCACATGTTGGGAGTTACTGGAGGGTGCACATGTTGGGAGTTACTGGAGGGTACACATGTTGGGAGTTACTGGAGGGTGCACATGTTGGGAGTTACTGGAGGGTACACATGTTGGGAGTTACTGGAGGGTGCACATGTTGGGAGTTACTGGAGGGTACACATGTTGGGAGTTACTGGAGGGTACACATGTTGGGAGTTACTGGAGGGTGCACATGTTGGGAGTTACTGGAGGGTTCACATGTTGAGAGTTACTGGAGGGTGCACATGTTAGGAGTTACTGGAGGGTTCACATGTTGAGAGTTACTGGAGGGCGCACATGTTGGGAGTTACTGGAGGGTGCACATGTTGGGAGTTACTGGAGGGTACACATGTTGGGAGTTACTGGAGGGTGCACATGTTGAGAGTTACTGGAGGGCACACATGTTGGGAGTTACTGGAGGGCGCACATGTTGGGAGTTACTGGAGGGTGCACATGTTGGGAGTTACTGGAGGGTACACATGTTGGGAGTTACTGGAGGGTGCACATGTTGGGAGTTACTGGAGGGGGCACATGTTGGGAGTTACTGGAGGGCACACATGTTGGGAGTTACTGGAGGGCACACATGTTGGGAGTTACTGGAGGGTGCACATGTTGGGAGTTACTGGAGGGGGCACATGTTGGGAGTTACTGGAGGGCACACATGTTGGGAGTTACTGGAGGGTGCACATGTTGGGACTTACTGGAGGGTGCACATGTTGGGAGTTACTGGAGGGTGCACATGTTGGGGGTTATGCCCACATTACGCATAGCAAAATCTAGAACAGTATACGGTGTAGCATGGCTAAAGGGTGTGTAGTCGATGGGAGGCATGTGCCACATAAGTGCCTTGTTGCTGTAATGTAGCCCGGAATATTGCGTTGTTTTATATAACCATATGTTTGTGTTTCAGGACCTGTGGTGATGTCAGACCACATGGCTAATCATGTGATAGATTACTGGGTGTGGTTAGTCCTATATAAGACTGGCTAATCCTTTACACAGCAGATATGTGTGGAGGTGAAACCCTCCTGAGTGTGTTCGGCTTCAGGACTGAGCCGGATGAACTGGACACTTGTTTTCCTTTGCCTGAACCAAAGGCTATTTTGCTTTCTGTTGTTTTGCCACATGGTTTATGAAGCAATAAACCCAGTGAACTTTAAAGGAACACGTCTCCTGAGTGTCAGCCGTCGCAGCTGAGTGAGTGAAATCGCTACAATTGGTGGTAGACGTGCGAGCAGCGTTCCCAGCGGAGACGTGAGTTTGTTTTTGAATGTCCTGGGTCAAGGCTGTTGCAAGCCAGCAAGCATTGCCGGAGAAAATGGAGGACCTGCTGAAACACTTGGTCCAGCAGGAGCAAAGGCAGCAAGAGACCAACAGGCTGTTGATGCAGCAGATACAACAGAGCCAGCAGAAGATACAACAGAGCCAGCAGGAGCAACGGCAGCAGATGCAGCAAAGCCAGCAGGAGCAACGGCAGCAGTTACAACAGAGCCAGCAGGAGCATCAGCAGCAGATGCAGCTTCTGGCAACCGCCATCCAGGGCAAGGCGAGCGCCCCAACCCCAGGTTTGGCTGATGACACCCACGTCCGGAAGACGGTAAGACGTGCATTGCAGAAAATGACTCCCGGGGATGATGTTGAGGCCTTCCTGACGGTGTTTGAGAGGGTCGCTGAGAGGGAAAAACTTCCGCCAGAGCAGTGGGCAGAGGTACTTGCGCCATACCTGACGGGAGAACCCCAGAAGGCGTACTATGATTTGACCTTGCAGGATGCCAAAGAGTATCACAAATTGAAAGCCGAGATTCTCGCACGTCTGGGGGTGACACTGACTGTCAGGGCACAGCGAGTTCACTCCTGGGGCTATCACCGGGACAAACCACCTCGTTCCCAAATGTTTGATCTGTTGCACCTGGTCCAGAAATGGCTGCAGCCAGAGACCTCTGCGCCTGCACAGATGGTAGAACGGGTGATGATGGATTGGTTTGTCCATTCCCTCCCGAGGCCTATACAGTCTTGGGTTGCCCAGGGTGATCCCCAGAATGCCGACGAGCTGATCGGACTGGTTGAGAGATACCAAGGGTTGGAAGGCTCCTTCGGGAGGCAGCCCATGCCGTACTGGGGGTCCCAGAGGGCAGCTGAGTCCCAAAAAGGGGTGGTGCGTCCAAGGTCACAAAGGGCGGGGGAGGTGGTGCCCAAGGTCCCCACGGGTGATATTATTTGTTGGAGGTGCCACAAGCCAGGACATATAGCTGCCCGTTGTTCCCAAACCACTGAGCAGATGGACTGCAGCATGGGACGCCGTTGTTCATACTATGCGTATCCAGTCTGCAGTGTGAACTCTCCATCCAACGAGGGACCTCAAGCGTGTCCCGTAAAGGTGAACGGTCGAGCAGTAACGGCACTGTTAGACTCGGGGAGCCTAGTGACCCTGGTGAGGGCCACTTTTCCTCTTCATCTGCTCCCAGGAAAGAAGGTCGGAGTGCGGTGCATACATGGTGATGCAAAGGACTACCCTATGGCCAGGGTGGACATTGAAACGGCATGTGGCACTGAATCCCACATAGTCGGCGTAGTTCAGGACTTGTTGCACCCTATAATTATTGGCCGGGATTTCTGTTTGTTTTGGGATTTGTGGGGAAAGGGTTCTGAGCTCCCTGGCAGGGAACCAGTGAACCCTGGAACGGTATCGCCACACCCAGAGGCAGACAGCTTTCCTTTTTGTGTTCTGGTTGGGGATGAGGAGGAAGTATCCCCTACATCTGACATTCTGGAGTTAGAGGTTACCGGTGAAAATTTTGGGACTGCCCAACATAGGGACCCCACTCTGAGGGAAGCCTTTAATAATGTCACAGTTATTGACGGGGTGGTACAGGAGCCGGGGGCAGACAAAAGATTTCCCCATTTTCTGTTGAGGGGGGAATTGTTGTACCGGGTCACGAAAATAAGGGAGGAGTTGGTAGAGCAGTTGATAGTGCCGGGTCCGTATAGACGGAAAGTGTTGGACATGGCCCATTCACACATCTTGGGTTGACACCTAGGGGTGGAAAAAACGCAGGAACGGGTTGTGCAGAGGTTCTATTGGCCTGGGTGTCACCGGGAAATAGTGAACTATTGCAGGTCCTGCCCTACATGTCAGCTAACTGCTCCTACTCCTCATTTCCGGAACCCCCTTGTGCCACTGCCCATTATTGAGGTACCGTTCGAGAGAATTGCCATGGACTTGGTCGGTCCCTTAGTTAAATCAGCTCGGGGCCATCAGTATATATTAGTCATCCTGGACTATGCCACACGCTATCCTGAGGCAATTCCCTTGAGGAATTCTTCCTCAAAGAGCATAGCCCGCGAGTTGGTCCATGTCTTTTCCCGGACAGGTCTGCCAAAGGAGATCCTGACTGACCAGGGTACACCTTTCATGAGCAAGGTGATGAGGGAGTTATGCAAAGCCCTGAAGATCTCCCAGTTGAGGACCTCGGTGTACCATCCCCAGTCAGATGGTCTTGTTGAGAGGTTTAACAAGACTCTAAAGAGCATGCTGAGAAAAGCTATAGAGAAAGACGGTAGAGACTGGGATTGTCTCTTACCCTATCTGATGTTTTCCATTCGTGAAGTTCCACAGGCCTCCACAGGGTTCTCACCGTTTGAGCTTCTATATGGCCGACATCCACGAGGACTCCTGGATATAGCCAAGGAAACCTGGGAAGCCAAAGTCACGCCCCACAGAAGCGTCATTGAGCATGTGGCCCTGATGCAGCAGAGGATTGCAAAGGTGATGCCTATCGTGAAAGAACACCTTCTCCAAGCACAAGAAGCTCAAGCCAGGGTCTACAACCGGTCTGCAAGAGTGAGGCAGTTCAATTCGGGAGACCGAGTTCTGGTGTTAGTTCCAACGGTGGAAAGCAAGTTCTTGGCCAAATGGCAAGGGCCATATGAGGTTGTCGAGAAACTTGGTGAGGTAAATTATAAAATTCACCAACCAGGAAGACGGAAACCATTCCAAGTTTACCATGTCAACCTCATCAAGCCATGGCAAGATAGAGAGCCGACAGTTACTCCGTCATTGTTAAGCAACCCAGAAGGTGAGGTTGGAGCGGTTACTATAGCAGAGACGCTATCGAAAACCCAGAAACAGCAGTGCCGGGAGTTACTCCAGAAAAACAGGGACCTGTTTTCAGAATTGCCAGGATACACGAAGGTCATAGAGCACGAGGTCCTAACAGAGCCCCATGTGCGGGTGAATGTGAAACCTTATCGTATTCCTGAGGCTCGTCGAGAAGTTATCTCCAAGGAAGTGGAGATGTTGAGGCTTGGAGTCATTGAGGAATCCAAGAGCGGTTGGTCAAGCCCAATTGTCCTGGTCCCAAAACCTGATGGAGAGTGGAGGTTTTGCAACGACTATCGGAAGTTGAATGAGGTCTCCAAGTTCGACGCTTATCCCATGCCCCGTATTGATGAGCTCATCGAAAGGCTTGGGCACGCCAGATATATATCCACCTTGGATCTGACAAAGGGGTATTGGCAGATCCCCATGGCGCAGGAAGCCAAGGAGAAGACAGCCTTTTCGACACCTGATGGATGCTTCCAGTATGCCCGGATGCCGTTTGGCCTACAGGGAGCTCCGGCGACCTTCCAGAGGGCTATGGATAGAGTTCTTGCACCCCATAAGGCCTACGCTGCTGCGTACCTAGATGATATCGTCATCTTTAGCCCGGACTGGGAGAGTCATCTGGAGAAAGTCCAAGCGGTGTTGGATGCTATAAGAGAGGCCGGATTTACTATAAACCCAAAGAAGTGTGCCTTGGGTAAAGAAGAAGCTAAGTACCTTGGATACATAGTGGGTCACGGAGAAATAAAACCCCAAATCAGTAAAGTGGAGGCAATTCAAACGTGGCCAAAACCAGTTTCCAAGAAGCAAGTTAAAGCCTTCCTGGGAATCGTGGGATATTACAGGAGGTTCATCCCAAACTTCGCCACGATGGCTGCGCCTCTGACTGACCTGCTAAAAGGGACACAACCAGTAATGGTTAAGTGGTCCGAAGAAACAGAGTCAGCCTTCCAAGAAATGAAAAACGCTTTGTGTAAGCAACCCGTTCTGATGGCCCCAAACTTCAAGAAAGAGTTTATTCTTCAGACAGATGCCTCAGATGTTTGGGTGGGAGCAGTCCTTTCCCAAGAACTACATGGGGAGGAGCATCCTGTTCTCTATCTGAGTAGGAAGCTGTCCTCATCTGAAAAGAACTACTCAGTCGTTGAGAAGGAGTGCTTGGCCATAAAATGGGCAGTGGACACATTACGGTACTATCTGCTGGGACGTAAATTTAGACTGATATCCGACCATGCCCCACTTAGGTGGATGATGGAAACGAAGGGTAGAAATGCTAGAGTCACCCGTTGGTTCTTATCCCTGCAGGACTTCAGTTTCCATGTGGAACATCGGGCCGGAAAGCTGCACGGTAATGCGGATGCCCTATCAAGAATCCCTTGTTTAGTGGGAGAAAGTGCCAAGCCCCACGGCTTTAGGCAGAGGGGGGAGGTATGTAGCATGGCTAAAGGGTGTGTAGTCGACGGGAGGTATGTGCCACATAAGTGCCTTGTTGCTGTAATGTAGCCCGGAATATTGCGTTGTTTTATATAACCATATGTTTGTGTTTCAGGACCTGTGGTGATGTCAGACCACATGGCTAATCATGTGATAGATTACTGGGTGTGGTTAGTCCTATATAAGACTGGCTAATCCTTTACACAGCAGATATGTGTGGAGGTGAAACCCTCCTGAGTGTGTTCGGCTTCAGGACTGAGCCGGATGAACTGGACACTTGTTTTCCTTTGCCTGAACCAAAGGCTATTTTGCTTTCTGTTGTTTTGCCACATGGTTTATGAAGCAATAAACCCAGTGAACTTTAAAGGAACACGTCTCCTGAGTGTCAGCCGTCGCAGCTGAGTGAGTGAAATCGCTACAACGGTAATTCTCTCCCTCTTCATTGTCCCAATTTACTTTTTTCCTCCACCATACTTTACCCTTCAGCTCTGCTTGTTTGCTTGATTGGCTGCCTGCTTTTTAGGAAATCAGTATATGGATATTTTTTTTTTACAGTGAGGCTGGAGTCACACACAACGTATAAAAATACTGTCCATTTTTTACAGACCAAATACGCAGAAATGTTCCCTGAACAGTGATCCGTATGTCATCCGTAGGCAAGGTGTGGCTGCGTATTTTACACATGTAAACCTCTGTATGGCATCCGTACTGCGTTTTTTTTTCTCGCAACCTTGCAAAATGGACATATAATGGATCCATGGGCTCAAATATTCGTGAAGACATATATACAGTCTATATATATATATATATATATATATATATATATATATATCTAATATATAAAGCTGAATGTGTGTGTGTGTGTGTGTGTGTGTGTGTGTATGTCCGGGATTGGCATCTGCACCGTCGCAGCTACAGCCACAGTCACACGTCTGGACCCCGAGAGCGTCATAGGCTACGTTGTGAGGTGAAATTTTAACCCCGCGCTTTCCAATTCACCAAACAATTTTGCCCCTATCTACATAATGGGGAAAAAAGTGAAAGGAAAAGTGTTGGAGGCAAATTAACAGCCAGGAGAAGATGGCATACAGGTATATACTATATACAGGGGAGATGATATACAGCTATATATTACAGTATACACAGGAGGAGATGACATACAGGTATATATTATATACAGGGGAGATGACTTACAGGTATATCTAATATATAAAGCTGAGTGTGTGTGTATGTATGTATGTCCGGGATTGGCATCTGCACCGTCGCAGCTACAGCCACAAAATTTTGCACAGTCACACGTCTGGACCCCGAGAGCATCATAGGCTATGTTGTGAGGGGAGATGACATACAGGTACATACTATATACAGGAGGACATGACACACAGGTATATACTATATACAGGGGAGATGACACACAGGTATATACTATATACAGGGGAGATGACACACAGGTATATACTATATACAGGAGGAGATGACTTACAGGTATATACTATATACAGGAGGAGATGACACACATATATACTACATACAGGAGATGACATACATGTATCTATATATATAATTGTCTAAGGGTTTGGCTGTCTGTCCTGGAAATCCCGCAGCCGGCCTCGACCAATCAGCGACGGGCACAGTCTGCCGCGAATTCTGGAATCATCATTGTCCTCCACTGCTGTCAAGTGCCGCCATTGTGTTGTCTAAGGGTCTAATTGTCTGTCTGTCTCGGATATCAGCCAATCAGCGATATTAGTGCGGGATTTAAACACCACTGACAGCGCAACATACATACATACATAGATATTCTAGAATACCCAATGCTTTTGAATCGGGCCAACATCTAGTACACTATATAAAAGAGGAGATGACACATAGGTATATAGAGGAGGAGATGACATACAGCAGGTATATACTATATACAGGGGAGATGACATACAGGTATATACTATATACAGGAGATGACATACAGGTGTATACTATACATAGGAGGAGATGACATACAGGTATATACTATATATTGGAGGAGATTACATACAGCAGGTATATACTATTTACAGGGGAGATGACATACAGGTATATACTATATACAGGAGGAGATGACACATAGGTATATACAATATACAGGAGGGTTATTCAACACAGTCTTGAAAAAAATTCCTTGCAAAAAACGTCAGATACAATATAAATACACACTACTACTTAAATAAAGAGTAGAAAAGACGATAAAGCAACAATATTAAAATATTATAAATTTTATTGAATATGATTAAAATGATGTAAAAAATACAAAACAAACCTATAAGAGCCACACAAAAGAAGAACACACAGACAAGGAGACCTATGGACAATGCCAAATGAATGTCTATAAACCAGGTATGTTTTAAGAATTTATGCCATAATTCATGAAACTTTCATGCGCAACAAGATATATAGTCAGCCTGACATAATACTAAAAATGATGCGCTTTATGTGCAAAAAAATGCTACAAAAGTGACGGCTAGCAAATGCTACTTAACCCCTTACCGGCATCGGACGTACTATACCGTCCGATGCCGGCTCCCCTGCTTTGATGCAGGGCTCCGCGGTGAGCCCGCACCAAAGCCGGGACATGTCAGCTGTTTTGAACAGCTGACATGTGCCCGTAATAGGCGCGGGCAGAATCGCGATCTGCCCGCACCTATTAACTAGTTAAATGCCGCTGTCAAACGCAGACAGCGGCATTTAACTACCGCTTCCGGCCGGGCGGCCGGAAATGACGTCATCGCCGACCCCCGTCACATGTCCGGGGGTCGGCGATGCGTCTCCATTGTAGCCATAGAGGTCCTTGAGACCTCTATGGTTACTGATTGCCCGTCGCTGTGAGCGCCACCCTGTGGTCGGCGCTCACAGCACACGTGCAATTCTGCTACATAGCAGCGATCAGCAGATCGCTGCTATGTAGCAGAGCCGATCGGCTTGTGCCTGCTTCTAGCCTCTCATGGAGGCTATTGAAGCATGGCAAAAGTTAAAAAAAAAAGTTTTAAAAAATGTGAAAAAAATAAAAAAAACATAAAAGTTTAAATCACCCCCCTTTCGCCCCAATCAAAATAAATCAATAAAAAAAATATCAAATCTACGCATATTTGGTATCGCCGCGCTCAGAATTGCCCGATCTATCAAATAAAAAAAAGTATTAACCTGATCGCTAAACAGCGTAGCGGGAAAAAAACTCGAAACGCCAGAATTACGTTTTTTTGGTCGCCGCGACATTGCATTAAAATGCAATAACGGGCGATCAAAAGAACGTATCTGCACCGAAATGCTATCATTAAAAACGTCATCTCGGCACGCAAAAAATAAGCCCTCAACCGACCCCAGATCACGAAAAATGGAGACGCTACGAGTATCGGAAAATGGCGCAATTTTTTTTTTTTTTTTTTTAGCAAAGTTTGGAATTTTTTTTCACCACTTAGATAAAAAATAACCTAGTCATGTTTGGTGTCTATGAACTCGTAATGACCTGGAGAATCATAATGGCAGGTCATTTTTAGCATTTAGTGAACCTAGCAAAAAAGCCAAACAAAAAACCAATGTGGGATTGCACTTTTTTTGCAATTTCACCGCACTTGGAATTTTTTTCCCGTTTTCTAGTACACGACATGTTAAAACCAATGATGTCGTTCAAAAGTACAACTCGTCCCGCAAAAAATAAGCCCTCACATGGCCAAATTGACGGAAAAATAAAAAAGTTATGGCTCTGGGAAGGAGGGGAGCGAAAAACGAACACGGAAAAACGAAAAATCCCCTGGTCATGAAGGGGTTAAAGTGCCTGGTGCATCCTACAAACAAAAGAAACTGAATATATCTGTATGAATGGTGCTAAACCTAATCCTTGTCTGTGTGTTCTTCTTTTGTGAGGTTCTTATAGCTTTGTTTGGTATTTTTTACATCATTTTAATCATATTCAATAAAATTTATAATATTTTAATATTGTTGCTTTATCGTCTTTTCTACTCTTTATTTAAGTAGTAGTGTGTATTTATAATATACAGGAGGAGATGACATACAGCAGATATATACTATTTACAGGGGAGATGACATACAGGTATATACTATATACAGGAGATGACATACAGGTATATACTATATATGGGAGATGACACATAGGTATATACAATATACAGGAGGAGATATATACTATTTAGCTATACAGGAGCAGATATATACTATTTACAGGGGAGATGACATACAGGTATATACTATATACAGGAGATGACATACAGGTGTATACTATATATAAGGGAGATGACAAACATGTATATACTGAGGTGAAAATGAGAGGTGTGAGGTGAAAATGAAAAGGTGTGAGTGCAAAATGAGAGGAGTGAGGGAAAATAGTGTAGTGATCGGAAAATGACAGATGTGAGGTCGAATTGACAAGTGTTAGGGGGGAATGAGAGGAGTGAGGGGGAAAATAAGAGAAGTAAGGTGCTATAACTAACCACAGATATTTACTATGCCCAGGCAACGCCGGGCTCTTCAGCTAGGATATATATATATATATATATATATAGAGAGAGAGAGAGAGAGAGAGAGAGAGAAGAAAATGGGGCAAGTGTCTGTATGGGGCCATAGTCAGCGTTTGTGCAGCATTATATGTGGCAATTGTCTGTATGGAGCATCTTATGGGGCCATTATTAACCTTTATGCAGGATTATATGGGGCATATTTTAATATGGAGCATCTTATGGGGCCATCATAAACTTTATGGAGCATTATATGGGGCTCCTGATCCAATATGGATATTCAGAAACACGTAACCTACTGATGTCTCAATTAATTTTGCTTTTATTGGTATCTATTTTTACATTTGACATTTACTGGTAGCTGCTGCATTTCCCACCCTAGGCTTATACCCGAGTCATTAAGTTTTCCCAGTTTTTTGTGGCAAAATTAGGGGGGTCAGCTTATACTTGAGTATATACGGTGTATATATATATATATATATATATATATATATATATATATATATATTTCATACAGCGCTAGTTCTCCTTCCTGAACCCGACATGATATGAGACATGGTTACATACAGTAAACCATTTCATATCCCTTATTTTTTTACATGTTCCTCACTACTAATGTTAGAAGTGTCTACGTGCAAAATTTGGGAGCTCTAGGTGTTAAAATAAAGGGTTAAATCCCTGAAAAAACTGGCGTGGTCTCCCGCACAATTTTCCTTGCCAGAGTAGTAAAGCCAGTGACTGAGGGCAGATATTAATAGCCTGGAGAGGGTCCATGGTTATTGGCCCCCCTGGCTAAAACCATCTGCCCCCAGCCACCCCAGAAAAGGCACATCTGGAAGATGCGCCTATTCTGGCACTTGGCCATTCTCTTCTCACTCCCGAGTAGCGGTGGGATATGGGGTAATAAAGGGTTAATGTCACCTTGCTATTGTAAGGTGACATTAAGCCAAATTAATAATGGAGAGGTGTCAATAAGATGCCTATCCATTATTAATCCAATAGTAATACAGGCTTAAAAATACACACACAAAGAATAAAGTATTTTAATGAAATACATAAACACAAAGGGTTTTAACCCCTTCACCCCAAAGCCTGTTTTCACCTAAGTGACAGGGCCAATTTTTACAATTCTGACCACTGTCAATTTATGAGGTTATAACTCTGAAACGCTTCAACGGATCCTGGTGATTCTGACATTGTTTTCTCGTGACATATTGTACTTCATGATAGTGGTAAAACTTCTTCGATATGACTTGCATTTATTTGTGAAAAAAACAAAAATTTGTCGGAAATTATGAAAATTTAGCAATTTTCAAACTCTTAGTTTTTATGCCCTTAAATTACAGAGTTATATCACATAATATAGTTAATAAACAACATTTCCCACATGTCTGCTTTACATCAGCACAATTTTGGAAACATAATTTATTTTTGTTAGGACGTTATAAGGGTTAAAAGTTGACCAGCGATTTCTCATTTTTGCAACAAAATTTGCAAAACCATTTTTTTACGGACCACCTCACACTTGAAGTGACTTTGAGGGGTCTATATGACAGAAAATGCCCAAAAGTGACACCATTCTAAAAACTGCACCCCTCAAGGTACTCAAAACCACATTCAAAAAGTTTATTAACCCTTCAGGTGCTTCACAGGAATTTTTTGAATGTTTAAAAAAATTGAACATTTAACTTTTTTTTCACAAAATTTTTACTTCAGGTCCAATTTGTTTCATTTTACCAAGGGTAACAGGAGAAATTGGACCACAAAAGTCGTTGTACAATTTGTCCTGAGTACGCCGATACCCCATATGTGGGGGTAAACCACTGTTTGGGCACATGGCAGAGCTCGGAAGGGAAGGAGCGCTATTTGACTTTTCAATGCAAGATTTGCTGGAATTGAGATCGGAGCCCATGTCACGATTGGAGAGCCCCTGACGTGCCTAAACAGTGGAAACCCACACAAGTGACACCATTTTGGAAAGTAGACCCCCTAAGGAACTAATCTAGATGTGTGGTGAGCACTTTGAACCTCCAAGTGCTTCACAGAAGTTTATAATGTAGAGCCGTAAAAAAAAATTTTTTATTAATTTTCACAAAAAATTATCTTTTTGCCCCAAATTTTTTATTTTCCCAAGGGTAAAAGGATAAATTGTACCCCAAAAGTTGTTGTGCAATTTGTCCTGAGTACGTCGATACTTCATATATGGGGATAAACCACTGTTTGAGCGCATGGCAGAGCTCGGAAGGGAAGGAGTGCCATTTGACTTTTCAATGCAAAATTGGCTGGAATTGAGATCGGACGCCATGTCGCATTTGGAGAGCCCCTGACGTGCCTTAACAGTGGAAACCCCCCACAAGTGACCCCATTTTGGAAAGAAGACCCCCTAAGGAACTTATCTAGATGTGTGGTGAGCACTTTTAACCCCCAATTGTTTCACTAAAGTTTAGAATGTAGCATTGTGAAAATTAAAAAATCATTTTTTCTTTCCACAAAATGATGTTTTAGCCCGCAATTTTTTTTTTCCCAAGGGTAACAGGAGAAATTGGACCACAAATGTTATTGTCCAATTTGTCCTGAGTACGCTGATACCCCACATGTGGGGGGGAACCACCGTTTGAGTGCATGGCAGAGCTCGGAAGGGAAGGAGCACCGTTTGAAATGCAGACTTAGATGGAATGGACTGCAGGTGTCATGTTGCATTTGCAGAGCCCCTGATGTACCTAAACAGTAGAAACCCCCCACAAGTGACCCCATATTGGAAACTAGACCCCCAAAGGAACTTATCTAGATGTGTTGTGAGAGCTTTGAACCAACAAGTGTTTCACTACAGTTTATAACGCAGAGCCGTGAAAATAAAAAATATTTTTTTTTCCACGAAAATGATATTTTATCCCCTATGTTTTTATTTTCCCAAGGGTAACAGGACAAATTGGACCCCAAAAGTTGTTGTCCAACTTGTCCTGAGAACGCTGATACCCCATATGTTGGGGGGAACCACTGTTTGGGCACACAGGAGAACTCGGAAGGGAAGGAGCCCTGTTTTACTTTTTCAAAGCAGAATTGGCTGGAATTGAGATCGGACGCCATGTCGTGTTTGGAGAGCCCCTGATGTGCCGAAACAGTGGAAACCCCCAATTATAACTGAAACCCTAACCCCAACCCTAACCCCAACCCTAACCCTAGCCCTAACCCTAGCCCTAACCCTAGCCCTAGCCCTAACCCTAGCCCTAACCCTAGCCCTAACACTAGCCCTAGCCCTAACCCTAGCCCTAACCCTAGCACTAATGGGAAAATGGAAATAAATACATTTTTTTACATTTTATTATTTTTCCCTAACTAAGGGGGTGATGAAGGGGGGTTTGATTTACTTTTATAGCGTTTTTTTGGCGGATTTTTATGATTGGCAGCCGTCACACACTAAAAGACACTTTTTATTGCAAAAAATAGTTTTTGCATCACCACATTTTGAGAGCTATAATTTATCCATATTTTGGCCCACAGAGTCATGTGAGATCTTTTTTTTTGCGGGACGAGATGACGTTTTTATTGGTAACATTTTCGGGCAGATGACATTTTTTGATCGCTTTTTATTCCGATTTTTGGGAGGCGGAATGAACAAAAACCAGCAATTCCTGAATTTCTTTTAGGGGGGGCGTTTATACCGTTCCACGTGTGGTAAAATTGGTAAAGCAGTTTTATTCTTCAGGTCAGTACAATTACAGCGATACTTCATTTATGTAATTTTTTTTATGTTTTGGCGCTTTTACACAATAAAAACTATTTTATATAAAAAAATAATTGTTTTTGCATCGCATTATTCTGAGAGCTATAACTTTTTTATTTTTCTGCTGATGATGCTGTATGGCGGCTTTTTTTTTGTGGGACAAGATGACGTTTTCAGCGGTACCATGGTTATTTATATCCGTCGTTTTGATTGCGTGTTATTCCACTTTTTGTTCGCCTGTATGATAATAAAGCAATGTTTTTTGCCTTGTTTTTTTTTTTTTTTTTTGCGGTGTTCACTGAAGGGGTTAACTAGTGGGATAGTTTTATAGAGCGGGTCGTTACGGACGCGGCGATACCAAATATGTGTACATTTATTGTTTTTTGTTTTTTTTTACATAAATAAATGGATTTATTGGGAAATGTTTTGTTTTTTTTATTTGGGGATTTTTTTTAATTTTTTTTTACACATTCTATTTTTTTTTTTTTTTACTTTCTAACATTGTCCCAGGGTGGGACATCTCTGTATTAGATCAGATCGTTGATCTGACACTGTGCATAGCACACTGTCAGATCAATGATCTGACAGGCAGCTTACCTGGCTTTCCAGCGCCTGCTCTCAGCAGGCGCCGGCTAGCCAGGTCACTTCATGACCCGGAAGGAGTCTGGCGGCCATCTTGGATCCGGGGACTCCTTCCGGGTCACCGGAGCAACGCGATCTCATTGCGTTGCTCCGGTGGGAGAGCGCAGGGAGCCCCCGTCCCTGCGCGATCCCCCTCTATGCCGCTGTCACTACTGACAGCGGCATCAGAGGGGTTAAATGCCCGCGATCGGCGATAGCGCCGATCGTGGGCATTGCTGCGGGGTGTCAGCTGTCGTATACAGCTGACCCCCGCACCCGATCACCGCGGCGCTCAGCGCGAGACTGCGGTGATCGGTGCGCCGTACTAGTACTGCTGCTGGCACTAATGCAGTGCCGGCAGCGCAGTACTAGTACGGCGCGTGTCGCGAAGGGGTTAATATCTTTATTGTACGCTCAATCCAAGTGACGACCCTCGGTCTTCTGAAAAAAAGGGAAATAAAAAACCATATCCCATACCTGCCCGCCGTACAGTCATGTCCCACGATGTAAATCCATCTGAATGGGGTTAAATACATTTACAACCAGGAGCTCTGCTAATGCAACTGCTCCTGGCTGTAAAAACTGGGGAATGAATGGAATGCAGCTTCAGGGACTTGCGGTGCCTTCATAGAAGCTGCGCCCCCCTGGTGGCATAAACTCATATGAACTGTAATGTGGGAATTTTTCTGAATATTTTCCCACGCTAGAGTTCATATGAGTTTATTCCACCAGGGGGGCGCAGCTTCTATGAAGGCACCACAAGTCAACAATGTGGCCAGGAAAGGAAGGCGGGAAGTCGCGGTGGAGTTCTGCTTAAATGGATGCTATCCCTTATAGTCACCACTAGAGGGAGCCCGTGTACTGTGCAGTGTGGATGACTCTGGACCTTGCAGAGCAGCAGCAGAACCTTCACTGCGCCCATAGGGCAAATGGGACGGGTAACCATGAAGGGTGGGCATATGCCAATGGCGCTTGGTCTATGGCCTCTGCTATTACTATTGGCCTCAAGGCATGGGAGGGGATTCCATAAATTAGGAAACATTTGCAGGTAGATGTTGTGCTCACCAGCGCCCTCCTCTGAAAATTCTGCATCCCATATACTAAACCCCAAACCTGTAGGCTCCATTGTGCACTCACCTTGTCACCCAGAGCAGATCAAGCTCCGGCATTTCTATCCCAAACCAATTTAACCCTTTGCAATTATAACTATTGTTTATGCAGAGACCACTCCTGCAGCGACATGGTCCCTAGTCTTGCTTATGAACTGCAAGTCCCAGCATGCCGCACAATCCTTCACACCGGCGGACACAGGCAGAAGAGGGCCCCTGTGCAAGAACTATATAG